>NC_143151.1:33239390-33554742 GCF_041381405.1 Jatropha curcas | reverse complement strand
TAATCCTACTTCCAGAACTTTTTTTTTGAAACGAGAATTGCAACATTTTTTGAGGATGTTGATTTTGGAGGGAGAAATAAAGAAAGAAACATTGTCTTTGAAGAGGAACCAAGTAAGGATGATTCGGTTCTCATTCCTTTTGTTGTTTCTGATAGCGTACAGACTCCAGTTGCTCCTGTAACTATTCAAGATCCAATTCAAGACAATGCTATTCTTCCTCAAGAACAAATTCAACAACCTCAAGAATTAGAGCCTGTTCAAATGCCTTTGAGGAGATCTACTAGGGAGAGAAGAAGTGCTATTCCAGATGATTATATAGTGTTTCTTCAGGAACATGAGGATACTGTAGACATGATAGATGATGATCCAGTTAGTTTCTATCATGCCATGCAGAGTTCTGACTCTCATAAGTGGATTGAGGCAATGAACGAAGAGTATAAGTCTATGCAAGACAATCAAGTTTGGGATCTTGTTCAATTACCTGAAGGAAAGAAACCCATTGGTTGCAAATGGATATTTAAAACCAAAAGGGATTCTCAAGGTAATATGGAAAGATATAAAGCACGTCTTGTAGCAAAAGGCTTTACTCAAAAGGAAGGGATTGACTATAAAGAAACCTTCTCTCCAGTTTCTTCGAAGGATTCTTTTAGGACAATCATGGCCTTAGTTGCAAATCTTGATCTTGAGCTTCATCAAATGGATGTTAAGACTGCGTTTCTCAATGGCGACATTGATGAAACAATATATATGGTGCAACCAGAAAATTTTGTAATTGGAGATCCAAAACATCTGGTATGCAAATTAAAGAAATCCATTTATGGACTCAAGCAAGCTTCTCGTCAATGGTACTTTAAGTTCAACCAAGTAATTGTCTCGTTTGGCTTTGAGGCAAATGCTGTTGAAAATTGTGTGTACCATAAGTTCAGTGGGAGTAGGTTTATCTTTTTGGTCTTATATGTGGATGACATACTTCTTGCTACTAATTGTAAAGTCTTGTTGCATGAAACCAAAGTTTTTCTTTCAAAGCATTTTGAGATGAAAGATTTAGGTGAAGCTTCTTTTGTTTTAGGGATTCAGATACATCGAGACCGTTCTCGAGGTATTCTTGGATTATCACAAAAGAGCTATATTGATAAAGTGCTCAAGAGATTTGGTATGCAGAATTCTAGACCATTGGATACCCCTATTGCAAAAGGTGATAAATTTAGTAATCAACAATGTCCAAAGAGTGAACTTGAAATTCAGGAAATGCAAAAGGTTCCTTATGCGTCAGCTGTAGGAAGTCTTATGTATGTTCAAGTTTGTACTCGTCCAGACATTTCTTTTATAGTTGGCATGTTAGGTAGATATCTCAGCAATCCAGGAATGGATCATTGGAAAGCAGCCAAAAGAGTCATGAGATATCTTCAGAGGACTAAGGGACATATGCTCACATATAGGAGATCAGATCAGCTTGAGATCATTGGGTATACTGATTCTGATTTCGCTGGATGCCAAGACAGTAGAAAATCCACATCTGGCTACGTTTTTCTATTGGCTGGCGGTGCTATTTCTTGGAAGAGTGTGAAACAAACTCTAGTAGCAACCTCCACCATGGAAGCTGAATTTATAGCATCTTATGAGGCATCCAATCAAGCTATTTGGCTGAGAAACCTTGTCACTGGGCTGCGTGTAGTAGGTGGAATAGAAAGACCACTGAAGTTGTATTGTGACAGCAGGTCAGCCGTTTTATTCTCCAACAACAACAGGAGCTCTTCTCGATCAAAACACATTGAGATTAAGTTCTTGGCTGTGAAGGAGAGGGTACAGAGTGGACAGATATCCTTAGAGCATATTGGAACAAACTCTATGATTGCAGATCCGCTTACAAAGGCAGTGATACCGAAAGTTTTCCATGAGCACACCGCTCATATGGGTATCGTTTTGTTTGAGACTGTCTAGTTTTAGTGGGAGTTTGCTCTTTATGTATACATTATGTTTTTGAATGCTCTATTTTGTTTTGGATATGTTTTATTATGAAATTTTGTTGAGTACTCATTTTGGTTGATGGTTACACTCTGTATTACTATTATTGTTTTGCTTGATCTCACTTTTGTTGGTGACCAGTTGGAAACAGACATGATGATCACATTGCATGTAGTTTTCATGCTACACTTCTATAATGAATCTATGTCATTTAGGGATATTGGTAATGTAGTTGATGATGAACTTAGTCATAAGATCTATGGCGGATGTTTCTTCAGCTCTTTATCAATATAACTAATGGACGAGATTGTTTTTGGATACCTTGTATGACTGCGTTTGTTGAGCTCATTTTGGTGTATGTATTTTATTTAACATATGTTCGCCCAAGTGGGAGATTGTTGGATTTAATTTTCTATTGTGGGCTTAATATGTAAAATTAAATATGTACAGCAGTCTAATTGTAAAGTCAATTTCAAATGTGGTCTTGATTGTGAATAATTGACTATTGAGGTATCAACTAATTATAGATATTAAGTGTAGAGACCATTATATAATTCCTATTTCGTTAAAGGACCGAAATAGGAATTGTACTAACCCTACAGGTATATAAAGGTCGTGGTCCCCAGAGGAGTTGAATACGATTCAGTTTTACGTTCCTTTCGTATTGCTTCCGCTAAATCGATTCTTCAATTCTCTGGAAGGCTGCAAACCTAATTCTATACATCAAGATCGACGAACAACGATGTCAGGTACGCAATCTTTTCTTATTCAATCTATTTTGTTGAATCTAGTGGTTTGCACGATCTAGGTTATTATTGAATTATTTGAGATTAATTCTTAACATTGATATGCAATATTAGCGATCAAACCTCGTATATTCACTGCTAAAATAATATTGTCTTGCTCGCAACAGCTTTTGAGTATCTTAATGTTTAGCGTCGATAAAGATTAATTAAAATTTTTCAACAATTATATATATATATTTTATTCTAAATTCAGTTAATTAAACAACTAATTTTTCTTTTTATTATTTTAAATTAAATAACTATTTTTATCAAATATTTCTAATTTAAACACTATATAAATAGTTATAATAGCTAATACTTATTATAATTCTTAACAATTATTGAAATAGTTAGTACATTTTGGTGATATCTTTTATGTTTGGACAAGATGTTGCAAGAAGATTTTTTAGCCTGTCTCCATTGTTGAATAAAGAAACTCTATGCCTTCCACTAAACAAAAGTTATGAGTTGTGACCATGAATGGCTAAAAGGACATCTGGCTTTGTCTATGGGACCTGAGACTACACTGACCAAATTAACCTCAGTGGAAAAGTACTCCATATTATATAATTTCAATTGCAAAAAAAATAGTCCAAACACCTAAATATACCCACTGCTTTACAACGTTAATTAAGTGGCAAGATAAATTTTTTAAAGCATTATTAAGTTTTTTAAATCATATTCCTTTCCTCTATTTTTTTTTTATCTGTCATTTAAGGTTTTTATAGAGTGATTAATAAAATAATTAAATTACTTAAATTATGATAAAAATATTTTTAAATTTTAATTAAATGATAATTCTAAGATTTACAAAAAAAAAGAATCAATATTGTTTGGAATTGGACGGTGGAGAACGTAGCTATACGCATGCAATTACCTTACTAGCCTTGTTGATTTTAGCAGGCTTAGAGTCAAACGAGGGATCAAATTCGAAGCGTTTTAAATAGCAAATGATGCTTCGAAATCAATTGACTATAAGCTCGTGCATGAAACATGATTCTGTTGAATTTATTTAGTTTTTATTTATTTATTTCTTCTTTCTAATTATAATATATTTAGCAACTGTTACTTTTTCGTCTGCAAAAAAAAAAAAAAAAAAAAAAATCAGCCCTTAAATTGTTAATAATACACCTGTTATTTCTTAATCTAGTTTGTTCTTATTTATTATTATTATTATTATTATTAGGTTATTTGTTATAATTGGTAATAAATTACCTTGAAAATTATTTATGGTATATATATAATTGTTTATAATTAAGTAACAGTTTACAAAATGAAAGATATATTATTAAATCACTTTCTCAAATCGAATCAATGTCTTATTGAGAAAGAAATATCGAGAAAGACATTATTGAAATTTGATATAATAATTTACCAATTAAAAAAAATTAACATGAGATTTAAATTTGAAATAACTAAAATATGTCATAAATAATGTTACGTTTTTTAAGCAAGTGAATCATATCTTTCGTTTTCTTTCGCTCCTGCTTCTTCTGCTTCTTTTATCACAGGGATTAGTCAAATCCTAAATATTTCATGTTAAATATTTTTTTATTTAAAAAAAATAAATATGAGTATTCACAAGCCTTCATCAATCTGAGCGGGTCCCATCAAATTATTTGTGGGTTCCGCATATTATTGAAGCGAGCTCAGATGCAGCAGAGCAGAGAGATCAACAGTAGGCCGGTGGCAGTAGGTGGGCCACAATCTGATCGCAATGGAGCTTTACACACCATATTAAAATCTGGCCAGTGGGGGTTAGTTTTGGTATTTAAGTGGCAACTCTGTGGACACGTATGCAGCCGTTATTCAAGTGCTCACGTCATTCTTCAAGTTCACGGACGGTGCCAGGTTTGGTACATATATGTTAAATTTTTGACTTTTCCGGTGAGTTCAATTGAAACAATCCACGTCAACTTACAAGAACACGACTTTTTTTTTTTTTTTTTTGAAAAAAAATATACAAGAATACGACTTGAAATTATAATACACGAGTCAAATACGCTTTGTTCGTTACAACGGTGGACTACAGTTTGATTATGGAAAATCAAAATGCAAACATCCTTTCCTACGTTAATACTGTATTTCTTTTTTAATTTTTAAAATTGATTAAATATTTTTATAGACTAAAATAAAACTGCGAGCTACACAGCAGAGGAGGCAACTCTCCCCTTAACCCACCTTGGACTAATTATAAAATTTTTGGGACGGTGAGAAGTAATGTGTATATACGTCAATGAGAGTGGTCAATACGTTCGGGTGGCATGTTAAAAGGAGGCAGTTTCATAATCAAAATACAAGAGAGAAAGTAGATAGAAAGAAGTGAGAAGGGGTTGAACTTTCTCCACGTTGAAGAACCAACGATACGTCAATGGCCCCATTTCGTACGGGGCATGACAAAAATAATGTGAAAAGAGAAACTATACACTAAAATAATGTGATTTGAAAATAAATAATTAAAATAATAGAGCATTAGATGAAAAATTTTTAAGGAAAAATTAATAAATAGAAAAATATATCAAATTATAAAGGGATTTAATATATAAACATAGATGTATTTTAGAATAATGTAACATAATAACATAGATATATATATAATACGATGGAGGGAATATTTTTAATTATAGATGATTTTTTTTTTTTTCATTTTATTATCATGGTGTGAAGCTATTTTTTCTCCACGACCTCTTTTTCAATAAATATAAGCATATATAATATATATAAGATAAATTAATTAATACTCATGCTCTTTTTTCTTTTTTTGTCCATTTTTTTAAACTTGAAAATTCATTAGTTTGATAAGCAATGATCCCATACCTTCTCAATCAATACACGTCTGTGCTTCCACATCTTCTCTTAAAGCAACATAAAAAATCAAATTGTATATACATAATTATATATGGTTCTTATGGCAGTTGAGAAGAAATATCCTTACCTTTTCATTTTCTTTTTTTATTAATTTGAAAAAAAAAAAAGAGAAATATCTATACTTGGAGCCACTAATTTCACTAGCTTTGCTTTACTAGCTAGTTGCTTAAAACTTTTTTTTTTTTTTATTTTTTTGTAAAATTTACTGTTTCTTTCAGAAAATTATTATTATTATTATTATCATTATTATTATTACTACATAATTAAGGGAGCAAAAACTTATAAGACAAGTAAACTAAGCAATTGCGAATTGTAATTAGAACCACACTCCCATTGTGATCCTTTTTTTTTTTTTTTTTCTTTTTGATATCAAGGTGGTATCCAGCACTTAGAACGGACTAGCAGACATATTTAGTTATTGCCTTACACCTCGGATCCATGTAAATGTCCCTTTCACATAAATATATGGGATTGTGATTCATGAGCATCGATGGACTTAAATCAAAACAAAAATAATTAATTGCTTGAATGCCCACAAAAATCGAACCTAGGACCACCAAAAAAAAATTTATTCAGGGAGGTTTACAACTCTTTGCTTGTACTACTATTGTGATCTAGTGAAAATCAGACAGAGTCTCTGGAAGACAAAATTAGAGAACATGAATACAAAAAATAGCAAAAAAGAGAATAGCGAATACAAAAATGACTACACTCTCCTTTGTGAAACTATTTATCATTATCAACATCAAACGTTACGTTTTCCATTTAAACACACACTTATAGTCTCCGTTGTAGTTCGTACCAAAAAAGAAAAAAGAAAAAAGAAAAAAGAAAAAAAAAGTTATACAATAGAGCATGATGTACATCGAGTATACATTAGGCAATATTTTATTATTGATGGCTATGTATGCACAATCCATCTTGATTTTGAAATGTCGAAATTACTTTTCTTTCTTTTGTTTTTTCTTGCCTAACTTGAAAATCTAGTACTAAACCTACAATATTGACCAATGAAGGGTTTTATCCACGTAATTTCTTTGCAAATTAAAATAATAATAATAATAATGTGGGATGGTTATTTAGTAATTATTTTAACTTAATATTTAATGCATTAGTCGACAAATTTTATCCGTAGAATAAAAAATTTAAAATCTGAAGTCAGTACTATTGGAAAAACTTATCTGAAGATTATCTCGCCTGAAAGTTTAAACACTCTTGAAAATTAAAAAAGATTCATGCCTAATGTATAAATTAGCTTCTAATTTATTTTTGAGAAAAAAAAAATCTCCACTCTTTAAAAATTTATGGAAACTTATTTATTTTAAATTTTTATTTATGTAATAAATCCTAATCTTTTAAAACCACCATAGTGATGAGCATGAAGAGTAAAAAAAGGAAAAACTGAAAAATATATATTCCATTTGAGGGAAAAACATTAAAAGGAGAGTAAAGTTGTCCTTTATATATATATAGATTACGGATTATAGAGATTAATTAGAGAACCTAACATCTTTCTTTGGCTGCCAAACTGGCGGCACGTGACATAAAATAATATATAGTGATTAGTGATAATCTTTTTTTGTGCTTACACGTGCAAAAAGAATTCCAGCACGCTTTTCAAACATTCCATTAAGGCTGTCGTTTCACTGATTTGCCCTACACCTTTTCTCTATTGGCATTTACGTACATTCTGATAGTTCCCTGTCTGTAGTGTTTAACTTTTTATATATTTTGTATATGCTTTTTTAGATTCCAAGATTTAAACATTCCAATTAGAAAACAAAAGCACACTAATTTAAGGTTATTTTTATTAAAGTTAGTAGGATCAAACTATAGATTAATTATTTCTATGAAAATGAATTTTATTCTTTAGAGATTTTAATGAAATGTGAAATTATAAATTTCATAAATTCTATAGATAAAATTCGTGGATTTTATATTCTATTATTCAGTTAAAAACAAAATTAATAAAAATAATGAAAATTCGAGAAATTTAAAATGATGAATTTAGAGCATTAAAAAATATAATTTATTATTTTTATACATTGTTATTTATAAATTCCATCTTTCACATTTTGACTATTCAAATAACTCTTTTTTGGTAATAAGAAAAAAAAATTAGCTTGGAATATCCAACTCAAATTATGAAAATATTTGCTTACTAATAGTGTATAAGAACGTTCATATACCAAAATAAATCATTAATTGCTTTTAAAATATCACTTTTAATTTTATTTTCAATAAAAAATTTGATCATACCTTTTGTGTCAAATGTTTTTATTATGTTAATTTGATATATAAGTGAGCTCATATACCGAAATCAAATAAATATTTTTCCCTCAAATTTATAGTACATGCGTCCCATAAATATAAGTTTATTTCTATTTTTATATAAATTGAAAAAATAATAAAATATAATTTGAATAATTAATTTTATAATATATATTTTTTATTAATATTAAATATCACTTTTAATAGAAAAAATATTACTAATAAAGCATATCAACTAAATATATATTTGAAGAATAGTTCATAATTCATAACACGACAATTTTGTCTAAATTCAATAAAGAAGAAAAAAGCATATACGATTCAAACAAATAGAATGAAAAATCTAATTTTGAAAAATGAAGCCTATTGATTGAAGTTAGTGCTTAATATATTAAAATATTTCTAGACTATATATAAATAAAATAAAATAAATTTTCTGGTAAAAAAAATTTATGCGGTGGAGGTGAATATTTTCGTCCCATCCAAGTAAATTTAAAGTGGGACCCTAAAGTGAAAGTAAGCACATCACATGACATATGCAATTTGCTTATAAACCCATAAATTGCTCAAAAAAAAAAAAAAAAAAAATCTCCAACGATTAAAATTGAAATTGTGTCATTTAATTTTCTGTATATGTTTGAGATTCACAATAATGCCACTTTTCAATCAACAGGGATATTATTGCCATTTATTAAAAGACAAGGGGTAACATCAAAGAAAATTATTTGCCCCACTTTCCCTGTGCCTTTCCCAATTCCTAGAACCGCGTCGTTTACTTGGAAACCCGGAAACTCGCTTTGACTCGGCTGTCCAATTTTGTATTTTCAAAATTATAATTCAAGATCACAAAAGCAACAAGAAAAATTAAATTAAACTAGAAAACAGAAAACAAAAATTTGAAAAACGTGTGGACGGTGAAATCCTCTGATACACAACTATTCTGTCTTCTCTGTTACATGCTTATATATATTGACAACGTTATTGGTGATACAATACAACGCATCAAGAAAGGGCAGCACTAGAGCACTAGCGCATAAAATTTTCACATCCTTGAACTCTCGTTCCTCTCATCTCTCTGAGAAAGAAAATTTTTGATCTTGAAACAGAGAAGTAGAGGAAAATAAGATGGCACTAGCTAAAGAAATCATGGGTAGTTCTTTGTTTGATAAATCATTATCTATATCAACTTCTAAAGTTTTCTTGAATCATAGTTTTCATCAAAAGAACCAGCTTTTGGTGAATCCAGTTTTAGTGCCTTTACAACAGAGAATGGTAAAGAGAGTTGTTAGGGCCCCTGTGGCAGCTATCAGTGAAGATTTAATCAAGGCTAGTAATACTAATACCAATAATATTTTGCCTGAAAAGGCAGTCAAGTTCAAGGTTAGAGCTGTTATTACTGTTAGAAACAAGCACAAAGAGGATTTGAAGGAGACTATTGCGAAGAAGTGGGATGCTTTCATGGACAAACTTGGGAGAAATGTTGTTTTGGAGCTTATTAGTAATGAAGTTGACCCAAGTAAGCTTTTTTTTTTTTTTTTCAATTAAATCTTTCTTTTCTGGGTAATGATAAATCGAGAATGCTAAATGTTAGCTTTGGTTGTTAATAATGTCTATCTTATGCTACTTTTTGGTTCGTTACTTCTGGTGTTATTCCCCTTTTTCAATTTTTTGTTTGCTAATTTGAAGTAAAGAATTAAATTCCCAGGTGGGTTTTAGGTTTCTCTTAATGGGTTATCAAAATTATGTTAAAAAAACGAGGAAAAATCATTAATTTATTCATTAACAATTCTCGTATAACATAATTGAGCCTTTGCTGAAATGGATCATGAGTATAATATCATCTTGAAACTTTTTTCTTCTAGAAACCAACGCCCCAAAGAAAAGCAAGGAAGCTGTATTAAACGACTGGTCCAAGAAATCAAATTTTAAAGCTGAGAGGGTTCATTATACTGCAGACTTTATAGTGGATTCACATTTTGGAATTCCTGGTGCAATCACAGTGAGCAACAAGCACCAAAATGAGTTTTTCTTGGAGACGATCACTCTTGAAGGTTTCGCTCGTGGTCCAGTACATTTCCCTTGCAATTCCTGGGTGCAAGCCAAGAAAGATCATCCTGGAAAAAGGATATTTTTCTCTAATGAGGTACTTAGCATTGATTTTTCTTCATTTGGTTGTTCTTTTTTTTCTTTAAATTTTTTCCCAATTGTAAGACTTTTGGATAAATTGCAGTCCCATTAAATTTTTATGTTCTTGTTCAAAAAAATGTCTTGTAAATGTCAAACTTGAAATATTTTAGGCTTTGAATTTTTGCAAAAGACAAAAAATTCAAAGCCTGTTTTTGTTGACACGCTTTGTTGCAATTCTTTCCCCTTCACTATTTTCCTCATTCCTTGAATTGTGATTTTTTACTTGGTAATTAGATCTTATAACAGGAGAGATTCATATTCACTGAAATAAAGCTGAATTGAATCATATGCCAATTTAAGAGGTTGTAATGGAATGCCACTTTAGTCAGTTCAGGACAAAGAAAAAGAGAAAAAAAAAGGTGACTATTTGTTTGCAACAATGTCTTTGTTGAGATTCCACTGAGATTGGATGGGCCACTTCTCCAGAATGCACCATGGACCCATGATCTTGAAACAACTAGCATATGAATGGTTTAAGTTGTTTGTTTCTTGTTGTGATTATTAAGTCCGTCATAAATAAACTTGCATAACATTTTTAAAGAAACAACTGCACTGTTAAAGTTAAAAGAATTTTGCCTGTATGATAAAGTTGCATAATTGTTAAAGTCTAAAGTTTAATTGTGATGATTTTTATTTGACCAGCCATATTTACCAAGTGAGACTCCTGCTGGACTAAGAGCATTGAGAGAAAAAGAACTGAGAGAAATTAGAGGTGATGGTATAGGAGAAAGAAAATTATCAGACAGGGTGTATGACTTTGACGTGTACAATGATTTGGGAAACCCAGACAGAGGGATTGACTTTGCTAGACCAACACTTGGAGGTGAAAACCTCCCATATCCAAGACGTTGTCGCACTGGGCGCCCCCCAACTGATACAGGTTACTGCCATATCTACATTTCTTTTATGCTGCACAGCTCGAGTGTTTTTGTATAATAATGTGAATATATACTAATATCATATATTGTTATACAGATATAAATGCGGAGAGCCGTGTAGAGAAGCCTTTGCCTATATATGTGCCTAGAGATGAACAGTTTGAGGAGTCTAAGCAAAAGACATTCTCAGCTGGGAGGCTTAGGGCGGTGCTTCATAATCTAATCCCATTGATAAAGGCCAACATTTCTGCTGAGAATCATGATTTTAGTGCATTTTCAGATATTGATATTCTCTACAGAGAAGGGCTTCTTCTTAAAGTAGGGATTCAAGATGAAATCTGGAGAAGGCTTCCTTTGCCAAAGGTGGTTACCAAGATTCAAGAATCAAGCGAAAGACTTCTCAGATATGACACTCCCAAGATTCTTTCCAGTGAGTAATATTTCTAATATTTCCCATTTTATTGTGTCAATGTTACTGTGGTTGGGTACTAAAATTAACCTGCCAACTGAGTAACTGGTACCATTAACTTAAAATTAGGAAATACTTATATATTTAGCATCAAAACAAGCCTAGACATACAAGTATGGTGGTGAGATTCACTAGTTAAAGCCATGGTGCAGTTTTTTGTTGGCCCACTGCCCATGTATCATATAGTGGAGTCCAAGTCACAGGTACAAATTTCAGAAAATAAACATCTGTGCCACTTTTGTAACTGTTGAAAAGAAGAAAATAAATGTCTGAATTTGATAATTAGAGAGAACAACATCCACTATGTCTTGTCCCTTTCCCCTCACTGGCTGCCATTGGGAGCAGGCTTTATTTTTTAAAAAATTTGTTTATGATGCGAGTCTTCTAATCCATGTGCATTTATCATTTTCCCTTTTTGATATGTATATCATCACATTTCTCATGTGGGTAATGTCACATGGTTATTTAACTAAGAGGCAAGATTATTTTTCTTAATGTGGATGTGATTCCCTTGCGCAGAGGACAAGTTTGCGTGGTTGCGAGATGACGAATTTGCCCGTCAAGCAATCGCAGGGGTTAACCCTGTCACTATTGAGCGCCTGAAGGTTTTTCCTCCCAAAAGCAATCTTGATCCTGAAATCTATGGTCCTCTGGAGTCTGCTCTGAAAGAAGAGCACATTATGGGCCATCTGAATGGCATGTCCGTTCAAGAGGTATTATAATTTTTGCCCTCGCCAAGTAACATACGATTTACTGTGAATATGATTTACAAGTTAAGCACTAACGTAATTGTATGTTTTCTGAATATTATTGCAGGCGTTGGATGAAAATAAACTTTTTATAATAGATTATCATGATGTTTATCTCCCATTTTTGGACCGAATTAATGCCCTTGATGGTAGAAAAGCTTATGCAACTCGTACCATTTTTTTCTCGAGCCCTTTAGGGACTCTTAAGCCCATTGCTATAGAGCTTAGCCTCCCACAGGCAGGACCAAATTCCCGATCAAAGCGAGTAGTAACCCCTCCAGTTGACGCAACTACCAACTGGATGTGGCAACTTGCCAAGGCTCATGTTTGGTCCAATGATGCTGGGGTTCATCAGCTAGTTAATCACTGGTAAGTATGATATTTCAACTCAAAAGTTGTCATTATACTTAAATTTATTTTTTCATTTTAGCAAATTAGTTAATTGGATGTTATGATGATTATAGGCTACGCACACATGCTTCCTTGGAGCCATTTATACTATCAGCTCATAGGCAATTGAGTGCAATGCATCCCATATTTAAGCTTCTGGATCCACACATGAGGTACACTCTAGAGATCAATGCACTTGCCCGTCAAAGCTTAATTAACGGTGATGGTGTTATTGAAAACTGCTTCACTCCTGGCCGTTACTGCATGGAGATTAGTGCTGCTGCATACAAGAACTTTTGGCGATTCGACATGGAAGGCCTTCCTGCTGATCTCATTCGTAGGTATATTACAAGTAACCCAATTGTGAAAATATCAGCTTAGGTTCCTCTTATTGTTGCTTACTTGAACTGGAAAGACAAAATTATCAACCTATGTCATAAAATTTTGTTACATGGAACAATAAGGGACAGGAAACATAGGAAAGAAGTTACATGATCTGAATCATGAATTTTGTGTTCTGTTAAAGTGGACGGAAATCGTGAGTTAATCTAATAAAGATACTTGTTATCTTGCAGAGGTATGGCTGTACCTGATCCAACACAACCACATGGCTTAAAGCTTCTACTTGAGGACTATCCATATGCTCAAGATGGTCTTCTAATCTGGTCTGCAATAGAGAACTGGGTCCGGACCTATGTGAACCGGTACTACCCGAATTCAAGCGTGGTTTGTAATGACAAAGAGTTACAAGCTTGGTATGCTGAGTCAGTCCATGTGGGCCATGCTGATCTCGGCCATGCAGATTGGTGGCCCACATTAGCCAGCGCTGATGACCTTACCTCAATCCTCACCACCCTTATTTGGCTTGCATCTGCACAACATGCAGCTCTCAATTTCGGACAGTATCCCTATGGTGGCTATGTGCCCAATAGACCACCTCTAATGAGAAGACTAATTCCAGAAGAAAATGACCCTGAATATGAAAGTTTTGTAGCTGATCCTCAAAAATATTTCCTGTCAGCATTGCCAAGTCTGTTACAAGCAACAAAATTTATGGCTGTGGTAGACAACTTATCAACACACTCACCGGACGAGGAATACATCGGTGAACGACAGCAACCATCGATTTGGTCAGGTGATGCTGAAATAATCGATTCATTTTATGCGTTCTCTGCAGAGATGGGACGGATAGATAAGGAGATAGAGAGAAGGAACAAGGATCCTAGCCTTAAGAACAGGTGTGGTGCAGGAGTTTTGCCATATGAATTACTAGCACCTAGCTCAGAACCTGGTGTAACATGTAGAGGAGTACCAAATAGTGTGTCCATATGAGTCAAAAGAATGTGACTTGAAACTGTCACATTCTATTGCCTTATTTATTGGAACCATTCTTATAAAATTGTATCTATATATTGTGTCAATGTAGGTTGCTCTTTGTGACACTTTTAACATAGGATTGTATATGCAATAGAGTGCAATAAACAGAGCTCTGTATTATAAGCTTATGCTAATAATAAGCTATTTATTGGGAAAAAAAAAAAAATTGGGAGTTTTTAATGTTTGCCCTTTACCTTGAAATGGGCCTGGCTATCCACTCTTCAGTCTTTTTATGGACCCATCTCTTCCAATTTATCTATCATTATTAAGGCCCAACAATTGGACCTTCAAAAGTCCATAACAAAATAAAATGTTACCTGTCCTTTATAATTGAATTAAACTAATAAATTCAAATGAATAGATATAACTTAATTTTTAAGCAAATTTATTTATTCTCTATTATAAAATTAAAAATTAAAACTGTTAAATTATAAATTAAAATCAAATGGGTTTATTAAAAAATCGAATTAGATTAATTCGATTTATATTTTAATTTTAATTTTAATCGATTTTATGTTTTCCTTTCAATTCAATCTGTAATGAGACAAATCAAATTAATTTTACTAGGTAAGAAAGTCAACTCTATGGACCAATAATACGAACAACACGTCAAAATTTTTAAGATAAGCACTTAAAACTCTTGTACTTCACCTAATAATTAAGTCCTATAAGTTGTAAATAAAATTTTTGTTATTGTTTTAACATTTCTTAAATTTGATAACAGTAATATATTTTTTAAATAAAAATAAAAAATAATGATATGATGAGCCCTATTGAACCCAAAATACCCAACAACCCAAAAAGAAACACTCTCAATTCTCAACCACTTACCTGTGGAGCCACTGGCAGCGTAGACTCGAGTCAACCGGGAACCATTTGTCAGGTGGAAGTTCTCATTTTTCCCTAAGAAAATGAAAGGAAATTTATAAAACGACTTGGAAAGTTGAAATGGTCAGTGGTCAATGGACGTTTCTTTTTTTTTATTAAAGTTCACACTTCTTTTCTTTCCATCTTCCATTTGTACCAACCAGGAAACTCCCTCCGATTGGACAGAACAAAGCCACTTGTTTCTGAAACATGGAAGAAGAAGCTTGTTGCCCTCCCATGATTTTCCTTGTAAGTGTGAACTGGTCACAGTTTGAAATTAATAAAATTTTTCATACTACTAATTCAACCCTTCATCAATTATTTACAAATATATTGCATTTTGAAAAGAGAATACAATAACTCATTGCCTAAACGACTAACCCCCACAAGGCAATAGAAAGCGACAGCTAACAATAGAAAACGACAGCTAACAGTAACTGCAACAACCAATAAAAAATTGATTTAAAAAAAAAAAAAAAAAAAACAAAAAACCTATATTGAACTCCTCTTCTACTTTCTCTCCTCTATATAAGTGTCAATCACGACTTCCACCTCTCATCACTTCCACACCTACAATCACTACACAAATGGAAACTCCTACTTGGGTTGCCTTTTCCACTGCCTGGGTTGCCATCCTAGCTCTACTCCTCCTCTCTCGCCGTCTCCGCCGTCGAAAACTCCACTTGCCACCAGGCCCAAAATCCTGGCCTATCATCGGAAATCTCAACCTAATAGGCTCACTCCCCCACCGCTCCCTCCACTCCCTCTCTGAAAAATATGGGCCTATTATGCAGCTCAAGTTCGGCTCTTTCCCAGTTGTTGTCGGTTCCTCCGTCGAAATGGCCAAAACTATCCTTAAAACTCATGACGTCAACTTCGCCGGCCGCCCGAAAACCGCCGCCGGGAAATACACCACCTTTAATTACTCAGATATAACATGGTCACCTTATGGACCTTATTGGCGTCAAGCAAGAAAAATGTGTGTAATGGAGCTTTTTAGTGCAAAACGCCTGGAATCATATGAATATATACGCGTAGAAGAGCTTAGATCACTACTTAAAACTCTGTTCCTCTCAAGTGGCAACGCTATTAACGTAAAAGATCATCTTTCAGATCTTAGTTTAAACGTTATAAGCCGAATGGTGTTAGGGAAAAAGTATACAGTGAAAAATGAAAACGAAAATGAAATTGTGACTCCAGAAGAGTTTAAAGAAATGCTCGACGAGCTTTTCTTGCTCAATGGGGTTTTGGATATCGGAGACTCCATTCCTTGGCTTGCTTTCTTGGATTTACAAGGGAATATAAAAAGAATGAAGGTTTTGAGCAAGAAATTTAACAGGTTTTTAGAGCATGTTTTGGACGAACATGAATCAAGAAGAAAAGGGGTTGAGAATTATGTGGCTAAAGATATGGTTGATATTCTCCTGCAACTTGCAGAGGATCCTAATCTTGAAGTCAAGCTTGAAAGAAACGGAGTTAAGGGATTTACACAGGTATGCATTTTTTAAAATTAATTAATTCTTTATTCATTAATTAATTTAATTAATCACTCTTGAAGAACTGATAAGCAAAGTCGTTTTTGTCTTTGCATTTGGAGTCAAACAAATCAAGTACTTTATTTAAAAAATCTTTATTAGTGATTGATGACTAGTATTAGATTATTGCTTCCACTTATCAGAAGTTTCTTCCCCATTTCCTTATGATCAAACGGTGGACCAGACAGTTACACTTGCAGCAACATAGCTCCCCTAATTACTCACCATTGACGACGTCATTTAGCTTAATAACAAAAATAAAAACCATTGAATTAACCCTAATTTCCATAATTAATTCTTGAAACAGATAATCATATGAGCTAATAAAAAAAATTAGTTTAACCGATCATAATTTTTTTTATTATTGATATTTTTGTTTTCCTGATGATGGTATGTATTGAATAATTATCCTCAGGAGATATTTTTGTTTTCCTGATGATGGTATGTATTGAATAATTATCCTCAGGACATGATCGCCGGTGGAACGGAGAGCTCAGCGGTGACAGTAGAATGGGCACTTTCTGAGCTGTTGAGAAAGCCAGAAATTTTCAAGAAAGCAACAGAAGAACTAGACAGAGTAATTGGAAGAGAAAGATGGGTAGAAGAGAAAGACATTGTTAATCTACCATTTATTGAAGCAATTGCCAAGGAAACAATGCGTCTGCATCCAGTGGCACCCATGTTAGTTCCTAGACAATGTCGTGAAGATACCCAAATAGCTGGTTATGACATTCAAAAAGGGACACGTGTCCTTGTCAATGTATGGACTATTGGGAGAGACCCTACAATTTGGGACAACCCTAATGAGTTCTGCCCTGAAAGATTCATTGGTAAGGCAATTGACGTTAAAGGGCATGATTTTGAGCTATTGCCATTTGGTGCTGGAAGAAGAATGTGTCCTGGTTATCCTTTAGGAATAAAAGTGATTCAAGCAAGTTTGGCAAATCTTTTACAAGGGTTTAATTGGAAATTGCCAGGGAATTTGAAGAAAGAGGACTTGAATATGGAGGAAATTTTTGGGCTTTCTACTCCTAAGAAATTCCCTCTTGTTGCTGTTGCTGAGCCTCGCCTTCCATTCCATGTTTACGGGATGTAATTTTTCTTTTTTGCCCTTTAGTACTTTCTGTTAAACACTAATTACTTCCTAATTTTCCATCATAAATAAGAAAAAAATAAGATTTCAATGGTGTAATATTGATATTGTATTTTTTATTACCTATGCCTTATCTCTCATCAATTAACTCTTTTTTTTTTTTTTTTTTTTACAAATTATCTCTTATTTCTTGCAATCTTTTGGGCCTAATTGAACTTGTGGCCTAATATTGGGCTAACAAAGTGTTCTGAACTTGTATAACAGACCATGGGCCCATAGCTACTGAATATCCATCATTGCTAATGGACATACACATCACCGAATCACAGTAATTTTCCCACTTTCAAATTTCTTTACTTTCTTCGACCTCCGTGAACAGAAAAGTCCTAAATGCTCCATAGCATCATAAGGAAACCGAATACCTTAACGACGGTTTTATGCCGCCGTTTCTGTCCGTCAAGTTCTGCGTTTAGTATTTTCTTTTCATCTTCTAGATTATTCTTCTCTACTGACTCGGTTGCCAATAACTCGCCGGTAACTCCAAGAACGGAGTTGACTCGGCTGCCCAGTATACTAGAGGATTGTGACTACAAGCACTGGCTCGTGGTTATGGAGGCTCCTAAGGAATATCCACTTCGAGATGAGATTATCAATCGCTATGTCAAGACTCTGGCAATGGCCTTGGGCAGGTAAAAACAAAAAGGCCCTTGTCTTAGGCTTTAGCTCTTGAAAATAATTGATTTTGACTGTAAGCAAGTTGACTAACCGAGTTGACTGGTCAACTCGGTTTCTTTTCCAGTGAAGAGAAAGCAAAGGAATCAATATACTCTGTTTCGACGAAGTACTACTATGCCTTTGGTTGCAATGTGTCGGAAAATCTCACTTACAAGATCAAATGTGAGCTTTCTTTGACACTCTTTTTGCTTTTACAAGTAACATGCTTAATTTTTCAACTTTCAGTATGTTCTTTCTCTTGTACTTTGCGTTGTAACTGTTTTATTTGGTTACAGCTCTTCCTGATGTAAAATGGGTTTTACCGGATTCATATTTGTGCTGCGGTGAAAGTAGTTACGGAGGTACTAGTTTTTGTTGTGTTAAAACATCATGTATGGTTGGTGATGTAGCTTGTAAATCGATCTTTTTGCATTTTTGTTTCAAAAGATAAAATCTTGATATATATTAGTAGTGGTGAACCTTCAATTCCATCTTTTGGCATTTCGTGGTTAATGAAGAATCTCTGGATATATTAGCAGGAGAATTATTTCTCTTCGAGTCAGTTATCTCTATAATTTGAGAAATAAAGCTATAGAGTAGTCAAAGTAGAACCTTGTAATATTCGTTGTTCTAATATGTTTGTTGGGGTTGTTTTTATAGTTAAAATGTATTTAAATGTCTTCTTCTCATTCTCTCATTCTTTGCTTAAAGTATTTATATTTTCTTATAGGAGAGCCGTTTTTTGATGGGGAAGTTGTTCCTTATGATGACAAGTATCACGAGGACTGGGTTCGGAATCAAATTAATGAAAAACACGCAACCATGGGCCATGTGAAGAAAGCAAGGAGAAAACAGAAGAAAAGTTCTTCGAATTGAAGAGAGCTTCTTGTCATAAGGAGGTATTCCTGACTAGATCTTTTTTATAGATCATGTAGAAGTTTTGTTTGTATAGATATTGAAGCATGAGAATGTCCACCCTTGATGCAACTAGTTCTGTTCTCTTGATGAATCATTTGAGATAGAATGAATATGGATTCCATTGGAAACTTGGATTACGCAAATTAATTTGGAAAATTATGAAATTGCCTGAAAATGTCTCTCTCTGTACCTGATAAAGAAATATATGCGCAAGGCACATGGAGACAACTTGATCTTAACCATTCATCAATATGACATTTCGTTTATGGTGTGCAAAACCAGTTGTACTGTAGCTTCTGCAAAATCCAGGTGAAGTAATGAAATAACTCTAGCAACATGGTAAAGCAACAAATATGTACTCCTTGGAGTCGATTAGCACATTAGTTCTCTGCCAGCCACGCAGCTATTATTGAACCTGCCTAACAGTCTTAACACACAAGATTATTTCAATTTCATAGTTCAATTGCGATGTAAATAACCTTATGCTATACTTCGTTACATTGTGACTCTGTAGTTTGTCTAAGTCTTGTGATCCATCAAAACACAAAAGAAAATGAGATTTCGTTTTGTGATGAGAATTGTGAATCTAAAGATCTTTTCTTAACCTGCTCAATTCTGGGAATCAGTTTTATGCTTGACAGATGTTCATATAACTATTGGTGGATGGGATGCTGAATTCAGATGGTAGAAGGTTCATTCGCAAAAGAAGAATCTTAGATTGAACTCTTGTCCTGCATTTATTGATATTTGTTTGGATAGAAAATTTATCAGAAATGGTCAGCAACCTCATAGAAAATCTCTTGGAAATCCTTGAAACATGCATCTTCATCTCTAATCTCTTCAAGGTTGCTTTCTGCATTGCTAAGTGCAAGCTATATTTTAGCTCCTGGTTGTTGTATCAGTCGATTTTTGTAGTGCTTTTTTGCTGTGCAATATCAATTTATATGCATTATAGCTTTCTTTATAAAATTCATTCATTTATCATAATAGCAACAATATTTTAAAAAAAAAAAAAAAATTGTGACAAATGGAAATCTGGATGAAATAGACATGAGCTGGTACTGAATAAAGCATCCACTATTATTGATAATAATACATAGATGGGATAATGATAATATAAGAAAGATACTTTGGTTTTATGAAATTACAGATATATGTTCATTAACAACATTTAATAGTAATTCTTGTTGCACATCTGATAGCAAGACGACTCCATTTTGTCACCGTCTGTTGTATTAAAATCAAGAACAGTTTTAAGTATATTATCTAGTGAAAGTAAAAAAATTAAATTTCATGATTAAAAGGCTTGTTTATGTATTTCTGGGGATCATATTATATATTTTAAATAAAAACCACCATTTACATAGTAATTATCCCACATCGAGAAGGTCACACAAAATGCAAGAAGACTCAACAGAATAGCCATTCAGTATTAATTCGATCAGAAATATCTTCTTCTTTTATTTCTCTTTCTATTTTTTAAGCTGAATTTTTGAATATGCTAAACTAAAATTTCAAATTAAAGGGATTGGATTCAATTTTTTTTTTTTTTAAAGACCTAAGAGTACTCACCCCTGCTTCTTGTAATTATACTATTAAAATAAATAAGACCTAATAGTACTTCCTTTTCTTCACATGATTTGTTGTTTCCACCTTATACTTCCTCATTTACATCACTTTGTTTTTCTTTTTCTTTTCTCTTTTCACTGTTACTTTCTTTCTTCTCCGATTCACTCGAAACAACATAGACAAGAGGTCCAGCTGGTATGTCATTTAATTCCAACAGTGGCTCTAAGATCTTAACCACGGAACTCATAGTAGGTCTAGACTTGAAGAGGTGGCTCAAGCAATGATAAGCCAATGCAGCTGCCTTTCTTGCCCCTTCTGTCGAGTACTGACCCTCAAGTCTTGGGTCCATTATTTGGTCAAGCTTATGATGATCCATTAAAAATGGTCTTGCCCATTTTACTAGGTTTTGCTCTCTTGATGGACGGTTCTTGTCCAAAGATCGCCTACCGGTCAGTAATTCCAAAAGCACAACTCCAAAACTGAATAAATCGCTCGTAGTTGTCAAGTGACCTACAAAAATTAATTAATTGATTACTTAATCTCGGTATTATCCAAATATTGAAAACCCAGATTGCTAAATATTAATTACCAGTCATTATATATTCAGAAACAGCATAGCCTTCAGTGCCCATAACACGAGTAGTTATGTGTGTGTCATCTCCTTGTGGACCATCTGTTGCTAGTCCAAAATCTGAAAGCTTTGCATTATAGTCCTAAAAAAGTAGAAGAAAACATCTTATACCATCTTTTTTTTTTTTTTTTTTTTGTGAATATTTTGGCAGACACAAAAAATAATATACTTACTGAGTCCAGAAGAACATTCGAAGCCTTAAAATCGCGGTATGTGACGGTTCTCTCTTCTTCATGAAGGAAAGCAAGGCCTTTTGCAGCTCCAATGGCAATTTTTAGTCTTGTTAACCAAGGCAAAGCTGCAGAATACTCTGCATTGATCAAGAAAATCAAGAAACAGTTTTTAGTATAATTTTTATTTCAAGAAATTGAATTCCAAAAGAAATTTTGTTTTTGCATTAAAATGTTTACTTTCAAATAGCTGGGTTTCCAGGTTGCCTCTCTCCATGTATTCATACACTAAAAGTCTATGCTCATCTTCACAACAGTATCCAATCAAATTTACAAGATGGGGATGCTTTAATCGCCCAAGGAAGATCACTTCAGCCTGTAGGAAAAAGAAATCAATTTACAGTTAAATGAAAAATTAAAAGAAGAAAGGATGAATTCTTGAAATGATTATGTGTAATAGCTTACCAGCCACTCTCTATGGCCTTGAGAGCCATCCAAATCCAGAACCTTAACAGCTACAGACTGAGCTTTCAAACCAGGCCTAAGCTTGTCAGTAATAAACCCTTTATAAACAGTTCCAAATCCTCCTTCACCAAGAACATAACTTTTGGAGAATTGATGGGTTATCTTTTCTAATTCTTTGAGAGTAAAAACATGGAGATTAAAGATGGAATTATTTGATAAATCACTAAGTGATAATGGTGAACCAGGGTAACTAAATTCTGATAGAGATAGTCTTTGAGATGTTAATTGATTGGAAGCTTGAACCTTTGGTTCTTGAAATAATGGTTGCTCGATCTTGAAACAAGAAGACAGTAGTAATTTGAAACTGAACTTGTTAGAAGCCATGACTTCAAGAACTTCTGTAAGGTATATGCCAGGCTTCGAGCTTGTCAGCTTGAGTTTGTTATTATATATATATATGTAGAGGAGAGGGAAGAAAATGTCGGCTCAGGTAATGAGAAAAGGGAAGGAAGAAAAGAGGATTGGTATTTCAAAAGTGTGCAGATTTTAAAAAGTTATAAAAGACAAAAAAGGAAGAAGTCTATGGTTTGATGATAACCAACCAATCACCTGTTTTTCCTTGCATGGAAAAAAAAATTACCAGGAAATATTCTGACTCCAGAAGAAAGATGTTAGAATCTTCGTCTTCACGGTGGCCCCTGCTTGACTTTGAACGAAGGAAAAATAACGGTTCATATTCATGACAACGAAAACTAAATTATTTTTAGGGTAAAAATTAATTATTAATTTCTATTCTTTGGTAAAAAAATTTATTGGTCCTTGAAATTTAGAGAAGTTAAATTATTTAGTCCTTCTTTCAAAAAAAAAAAAATGTTATTTTTGTCAGTAAGTAAGAAGTTAAATATTAATCCAAATAAACATGAAAGATCAAATAGTAATTCTATATTTAATATTAAATGTGGAAAATCAAATGGAAAAAATATATTGAATATTTAAGGGAAAAAAAACTTTTTGAAAGAAATGACTAAAATAAAACATAATTCATCCATCTCATTTTATTTGCTTGTTATACCTTTTTTTATGTCCTAAAATGTTTACAAGATTTCTAAATTTAGATATGTAAATAATTATTTTTCTCATAATAACTTTAATGATCCTTCGTTAAACGAGTGACTTTTATTAATATCTTCAATGAATTAAGGGTAAAAAAAGCAAAATAAATTTTGTTGGCTAACGTGTTTTGTCAAACCATGCAAGCAAAATGGAATGGAGGAAATATTAAATTAATGAAGAATCAATAAATTTATCAAATACTACAAATGTAGAAGTAATTTCCATCAAAACTAAAAACTAAATAACTATTACCTATTAATCCCTTTGTGATATGTCCATGAATATATAATATTTTTGTCTATAAACATAAGTCGCTTTAAATATATTTAGAAGTAATTAATGAAATTTTCTTAATTATACCTATATTTATATTATAAGCAATAACTATTTCTATAATTTTTAAAAGGTAATTTAATTAAATCAATAAACATTTTATTAGAATTTAAAAGAATTAATTATTCTTTCGTATTATCATAAGCATTGTCTTTCTTGGTAGCTTGGTTTGCTAGTCCTTTGGGGAGTTTGAAAAAAAAGGAAGGGTCATCGTCATCACACGCTTAGCCTCCTTGTATGGCAAAATATAAGTTGCATTCCTATTGTTTATTTTATCCTCATTGTGTAAAGCCAGAGTGTGGTGAGCAGGTGCCTACCATCCCTATAGTCCAACAACTTGATATCACATTTTTAGAATTTGAACTTAACATCCATATTCATAATTCTTCTAATTGAAATTCATATTTTTATAATTTTAATATTCCATCGGTCTCAAAAGATTTTTTTTTGTTTTTTACGTTGATATAGAGTGACATTAATTATCAACAAAGTGAAATCTGTTATCTCTTGAACTTAATTATAAATAAAATGAAATCTATTAACTGAATAAACAGAGCAAAACGAAAATAAATAACCATGTTCATGATGGGTTGTCTTAAATTCTGAATAACGATAGGGCTTGGGTTTGATCTCATCTGGCGGAATTGCAAGAATTCATGTGGTGAATTTGCCAATGAGCAAAGACATAAGTGATATTGTTTCAGTTTTTCTGTGTTGAAATGGAGGTTTGGTCAAGCGAGAGAGGATGCGATCGATGAATATAATGATGAGAGTTAGATTTTGTGGCTGCCACTCAATTCTTTGATCATGGAATTCAAGTTTAGAACATTATAATTGACCGTCTGTTTAAAAAAAAATTGGCCTATTTATATCATGATTAATTCCATATTTTTCATAATTAATATGTGAGTGGCGAATTGGATTCATCAAATAGGGAATGTATAAAATTTATAAATCTCTTCATTATAATACAAAATGCTTTTAAAGGATAATAAAACTAATGATTTCAATTCTATTATTAATATAAAAAAATTATAGAAATTAACCAATTTTTTTAAAAATGGTAGAATTAATACTATGATGAAATTTATCAATTATATGATTTATTTTTAAAATTAGTAAAATCTTGAAAATTTTAAATTCTATTAATTGAATTCCATCAATTTAAATAATTTCTTATTTTTATACTTTATTTCGATATAGGGGAACTACCCAACCACGGAATTAAAATTCAAAAAAAGAAATTTCGTCATCAAGAATTATATTTGAACCCTCTAAAAAATTATCTATTTCACTCCAAAATCAAAATTTAAAAAAAAAAAAAAATGCCCTCGTATTCCATTTCTAATTTCCCCTCAATTTGGATGGAGAACATAAATAAGAGAGAAAATTCCTTAAAATAAAATAAAGAGAGAAGAAAAGGAAATCCTTACATTTCCCACAATCAAAAGATAACGTTAATTTCTTGGAAAGCATGCATCAATCCTATCATCTATCAGCAAATTTAATTAATTGGTCATCACCAATAACTTTTAGGTATAAGAGCAATTGTAATAAAAAAAAAAATAATAATAATAATAATAGTAAGGTCGGTCCTTGGCCTATTTACTTGGATTTGAAGCAAATGGAAACTTCCTTCAGTTCATATTTCTTCTAAACCAATAGTTATATGAACATCTGTCAAGCATAAAACTGATTCCCAGAATTGAGCAGGTTAAGAAAATCTGTTGAACTTTCTTCTAAACCTTATACGAAAGGTAAAGAAGTCAACTCCTATTGACCCAAAAGTCAAATTGCTAAACTTTAATTTTGAGCTTCTAAAATCATTTTCTATACCTGAGGATTCTAATGTCTCATAAACTGAAGAACAATATATATATATATATATATATATGTAATGACATCACACGTGCAATTACACTCAAATTGTATAGAAAGGGACAAATTGAGAATGCTTGGGGATAAAGTAAAGGGAAAAGCATAACTTTATATATATCTCTGCCAGGAAAATTAAACATTCTTGCTTGACGGGTTATGTTATTTTATGTTTATGTTTTTTATTTTTAGGTAACAAATGCCCACACTTGTGACAATTCTTCCATATTGGAACTGGATTTTGCTGACGATGATTCTATACCTAAGCATGATGTAATAATTATAAAGTATGAATTACCAAGTGAAAATGAACCCAAAAAAATTGAAATGGTAGCCCATAATATATATGGCCATGTCTAGGTTTACTTGTCTTCCTTTCTTTTTCTTTTTTTAATAATTATGTTTTTCTAATTTTGTTTCATATAAAATCTTGAACTTATATAATAAATTTAAACGTATTTTATCACTTTGAGCCATTTTTTATGAGTTGATAATAAAAGTGGAAATTAATAGTAATAGGCTTTTGTAATTTATGAGAAATATTAAAATTTAAAAAAGATAATAATTGATGCATAAGGAATTTTCTTTTCTCTTTCTCCTGAGAGTCACGTTTTTTTTTTTATACTTTTTTGGGTGGTAGAGGAAGAAGAAGGTGGTGGGAGGGGCCAATAGATTATATCATCAAACAAAATTAAGTGGGTAGATTAGATGTTTGATAAGGACCATTTCAAAGTCTACCATAACGTGTGATGAATCCATTCTATTACTTTCTATGCTTTCAAATGAAATCATTTGATTTTATTACAGTCTATATTTTATTTTTCCATGTGAAACCGTGGAAATAAGCACCATGCGAAAGAGGCATTGCCATTTTTAGACTAGAAAAAGATCTGTCTTTCACTGCAGAGAAAAATGAAGAGATCAATCAATTACAATGGCCAAAAAGCATAGCTTTCCTACTTTATTGTGCAAAATTCATTGGATTGCTTATTCGGGTTCAGATTATCCAGTTAGTGGTCAGGTGTTTCAGGATCCTCCAACAGGCTTAGCCTAGCAATAAAAAGATTCAACCTTCTCAATGAACTAAAAAAGGAAATGCATGCAACAGAACATTAATTGACCTTAAAAGCATAATTATTATGATAGGAAAAAGCACAATGTAATTCGGAGACAAAACTTGTATTTTTCTTTCTACATATTTTATTATCCAGGATATGGCCCAACAAAAACTCCAGCCATTTTCATCAAATACCCTCATCACTACATTGAATATTTGATTACATAAATAAATTACTTTGAAAACCCAAAAAAAAAATTGTAGCTGCTTTCACATATCAAATTAATGAAAAACACGCAACCATGGGCCATGTGAAGAAAGCAAGGAGAAAACAGAAGAAAAGTTCTTCGAATTGAAGAGAGCTTCTTGTCATAAGGAGGTATTCCTGAACTAGATCTTTTTTAAAGATCAAACTGTAGAAGTTTTGTTTGAATAGATATTGAAGCATGAGAATGTCCACCCTTGATGTAATTAGGTCCGTTGTCTTGATGAATCATTTCAGATAGAATGAATATGGATTCCATTGGAAACTTGGATTACGCAAATTAATTTGGAAAATTATGGAATTGCCTGAAAATGTCTCTCTCTGTACTTGATAAAGAAATATATGCGCAAGGCACATGGATACAACTTGATTTTAACCATTCATCAATATGACATTTCGTTTATGGTATGCAAAACCTGTAGTACTGTAGCTTCTGCAAAATCCAAGTGGAGTAATGAAGTAACTCTAGCAACATGGTAAAGCAACAAATATGTCCTCCTTGGAGCCGATTAGCACATTAGTTCTCTGCCAGCCACGCAGCCATTATTGAACCTGCCTAACAGTCTTAACACACAAGATTATGTCAATTTCATAGTTCAATTGAGATGTAAATAACCTTATGCTATACTTTGTTACATTGTGACTCTGTAGTTTGTCTAAGTCTTGTGATCCATCAAAAACAAAAGAAAATGAGATTTCGTTTTGGGATGAGAATGGTGAATCTAAAGATTTTCTTAACCTGCTCAATTCTGGGAATCAGTTTTATGCTTGACAGATGTTCATATAACTATTGGTGGACGGGATGCTGAATTCAGATGGTATAAGGTTCATTCGCAAAAGAAGAATCTTAGATTGGACTCTTGTCCTGCATTTATTGATATTTGTTTGGATAGAAAATTTATCAGAAATGGTCAGCTGCCTCATAGAAAATCTCTTGGAAATCCTTGAAACATGCATCTTCATCTCTTCAAGGTTGCTTTCTGCATTGCTAGGTGCAAGCTATATTTTAGCTCCTGGTTGTTGCATCAGTCAATTTTTGTAGTGCTTTTTTGCTGTGCAATATCAATTTATATGCCTTATAGCTTTCTTTATAAAATTCATTCATTTATCATAATAGCAACAATATTTGAAAAAAAAAAATTTGTGACAAAATGGAAATCTGGATGAAATAGACATGAGCTGGTACTGAATAAAGCATCCACTGTTGTTGATAATAATACATAGATGGTATAATGATAATATAAGAAAGATACTTTGGTTTTATGAAATTACAGATATATGTTCATAGTAATTCTTGTTGCACATCTGACAGCAAGACTCCACATAACATAACCTTCCATTTTGTCACCGTCTGTTGTATTAAAATCAAGAACAGTTAAGTATATTATCTAGTGAAATCAAAAATTAAATTAAATTTCATCGAGAAGGTCACACAAAATGCAAGAAGACTCAACAGAATAGCCATTCAGTCTTAATCCGAACAGAAATATCTTTTTCTTTTATTTCTCTTTCTATTTTTTAAGCTGAATTTTTGAATATGCTAAACTAAATTTTCAAATTAAAGGGGTTGGATTCAATTTTCTTTTTAAAGACCTAATAGTACTCACCCCTGCTTCTTGTAATTATACTATTAAAATAAATAATATCAAATGTCCGACTAATCTTATTACGCATCAACTAAGTTCGAACTTAAAAAGAAAAAAAGAAAGCAAAAACGTTGTGACAACCAATTACCAAATAAAGAAATTCTCTCAATGCGTTGTATGAATTTTATTTCATTTTCAAATGAATTTCATTTAAAAGTAATTTAAATGAACATTTTAGCATTTGATAGTTACATCTATGAAATGAAACCTCAACTTGATCAAAAGTATTTTTCCATTGGTGGTCCAGCCAGCAATGCCTTGAGTCATCTGACTAGAGTTTTGGGTGGGTGGGTTGGTGGAAGAGGTTGGATTACTTGGACATGTGACTTGAAGTTATAGAACTCAACAATGGACAATTACCCACATACATGGTCTTGTTGATCATGGAATATTGACTGTGAATTTTTGACTGAAGAAATATCAAATATATGTGTGGAGCTCATAACTTGATTGAACTTATGGAGAAACAAATATTTTTCCAACTTATTTGCCTAGACCCTCTAATATTTGGTTGCATCCAATGTATGTTCAGAAAAACTCATCGAAAGTTTTATAATTTTGTCATGCCATCATTATTTTCTTAGTTTTTAACTATCCGATATCCGAAGTTCATTTGTGCGGCTAATTCAGATTGTTGCCAGGCAAACGCACAGAGAGGGGTGCAAAGCATTGTCCTGCTACCATTATTTATCATTAGAGATAAAGAAATCCTACTCAGAAATATCTATGCATCAGGTGGTAGTCAATTGCATATGAAAATGATAGAAAGCAGACAAATTAACAAAATCTAAGGTCCACAATTTTGGCTAGCTTGTACTTTATATTCTGAAGTCTAAATATATGATGAGATGATTGAATGTTTTTCCCCAATACTAATTTTTTAAGCAACATTTTTATTACAGCAACTAGGTTGTTGTTATAGTTACAAGTTACAACTACCTCCATTACTCAACTGCTGAAATTGACAAATTCTCCCAAGAAGAAACGAAAAAAGGAAAAAGAATATAAAATTACAAATGTACAGTATACTCCTCTGCCGATTCCCTTCTTTTGGTTAATGAGGCTTTGTTCTACTGCCTAGGAGAATACAGGCCAGTACGTAATGTTTTGTACAGAGCTGTATCAGAATATACAGCTCTAGATCTCAGTGACTTAATTCGCCGTCTATGGCTCCGACCCTTTTTGTGACTATTACTACTCTTTTCTTTAATTTTCACTTCCTTTTCTTCACATGATTTGTTGTTTCCATCTTTTACTTCCTCATTTACATCACTTTGTTTTTCTTTTTCTTTTCTCTTTTCACTGTTACTTTCTTTCTTCTCCGATTCACTTGAAACAACATAGACAAAAGGTCCAACTGGTATGTCATTTAATTCCAACAGTGGCTCTAAGATCTTAACCACGGCACTCATAGTAGGTCTAGACTTGCAGTGGTGGCTCAGGCATTGATAAGCCAATGCAGCTGCCTTTCTTGCCCCTTCTGTCGAGTACTGACCTTCAAGTCTTGGGTCCATTATTTGGTCAAGCTTATGATGATCCCTTAAAAATGGTCTTGCCCATTTTACTAGGTTTTGCTCTCTTGATGGACGGTTCTTGTCCAAAGATCGCCTACCGGTCAGTAATTCCAAAAGCACAACTCCAAAACTGAATACATCGCTCATAGTTGTCAAGTGACCTACAAGAATTAATTAATTGATTACTTAATATCGGTATTATCCAAATATTGATAACCCAGATTGCGAAATATTAATTACCAGTCATTATATATTCAGGAGCAGCATAGCCTTCAGTGCCCATAACACGAGTAGTTATGTGTGTGTCATCTCCTTGTGGACCATCTGTTGCTAGTCCAAAATCTGAAAGCTTGGCATTATAGTCCTAAAAAAGGAAAAGAAAACATCTTATACCATTTTTTTTGTGTGTGAATATTTTGGTGGATACAAAAAAATAATATACTTACTGAGTCCAGAAGAACATTTGAAGCCTTAAAATCGCGGTATATGACTGTTTTCTCTTCTTCATGAAGGAAAGCAAGGCCTTTTGCAGCTTCAATGGCAATTTTTAGTCTTGTTAACCAAGGCAAGGCTGCAGAATACCCTGCATTGATCAAGAAAATCAAGAAACAGTTTTTAGTATAATTTTTATTTGAAGAAATTTAATTCCAAAAAAAGAAATTTTGTTTTTGCATTAAAATGTTTACTTTTAAATAGCTGGGTTTCCAGGTTGCCTCTCTCCATGTATTCATACACTAAAAGCCTATGCTCATCTTCACAACAGTATCCAATCAAGTTTACAACATGGGGATGCTTTAATTGCCCAAGAAAGATCACTTCAGCCTGTAGGAAAAAGAAATCAATTTACAGTTCAATTTTCATCAAAAAATTAAAAGAAGAAACGATGAATTCTTGAAATGATTATGGGTAATAGCTTACTAGCCACTCTCTATGGCCTTGAGAGCCATCCAAATCCAGAACCTTAACAGCTACAGACTGAGCTTTCAAACCAGGCCTAAGCTTGTCAGTAATAAACCCTTTATAAACAGTTCCAAATCCTCCTTCACCAAGAACATTACTTCTGGAGAATTGATGGGTTATCTTTTCTAATTCTTTGAGAGTAAAAACATGGAGATTAAAGATGGAATTATTTGATAAATCACTAAGTGATAATGGTGAACCAGGGTAACTAAATTCTGATAGAGATAGTCTTTGAGATGTTAATTGATTGGAAGCTTGAACCTTTGGTTCTTGAAATAATGGTTGCTCGATCTTGAAACAAGAAGACAGTAGTAATTTGAAACTGAACTTGTTAGAAGCCATGACTTCAAGAACTTCTGTAAGGTATATGCAAGGCTTCGAGCTTGTCAGCTTGAGTTTGTTATTATATATATATGTAGAGGAGAGGGAAGAAAATGTCGGCTCAGGTAATGAGAAAAGGGAAGGAAGAAAAGAGGATTGGTGCTTCAAAAGTGTGCAGATTTTCAAAAGTTATAAAAAGACAAATAAGGAAGAAGTCTATGGTTTTATGATAACCAACCGATCACCTGTTTTTCCTCACATGGCAAAAAAAATTACCAGGAAATATTCTGATTCCAGAAGAAAGGTACACACACACACACACACACACACACATATATATATATATATATATATATATTAATTAGTTATATTCAGGTTGTATTATTTTAAATTCCCAGGTCGTCCCTGCACTGGCTAGAAACTAGACGAGTTAGAATCTTCCTCTTCACGGTGGCCACTGCTTGACTTTGAACGAAGGAAAAATAACTGTTCATATTCATGACAACGAAAACTAAATTATTTTTAGGGTAAAAATTAATTATTAATTTCTACTGTTTGATAATAAAATTTATTGGTCCTTGAAATTTAGAGACGTTAAATTATTTAGTCCTTCTTTAAAAAAAAAAACATGTTATTTTTGTCAGTAAGTAAGAAGTTAAATATTAATCCAAATAAACATGAAAGATCAAATAGTAATTTTATATTTAATATTAAATGTGGAAAATCAAATGGCAAAAATATATTGAATATTTAAGGGAAAAAAAACTTTTTGAAAGAAATGATTAAAATAAAACATACTTCCTCGGTCTCATTTTGTTTGCTTATTATTATTTTTTTGAATGTCCTAAAATTACAAGGTTTCGAATTTTAGACATGTAAATAATTATTTTTTCCATGATAACTTTTATAATATTTCATTAAGCAAGGGACTTTTATTAATATTTTCAATGAGTTAAGGACAAAAATGGATAAAATAACTTTTGTTGATTAATGTGTCTTATCAAACCATGCAAACAAAAATGGGACGAAGAAAGTATTAAATTAGTAAAGAATCAGTAAATTTATCAAATACTACAAATGTAGAAGTAATTTCCACCGGAACTCAAAGCTAAACAACTAATTACCTATTAATCCCTTTGTGATATGTCCACGAATATATAATATTTTTGTCTATAAATACAAGTCGCTTTGAATATACATAAGAGTAATTAATGAAATTTTCTTAGAATTAATGGAATTTTCTTAATTATACCTATACTTATATTATAAGCAATAACTATTTCCATAATTTTTAAAAGATAATTTAATTAAATCAATAAATATTTTATTATAATTTAAAAGAATTAATTATTTTCCCTTCGTAGTCTAGGAAGCGCTGTATTTCTTGGTAGCTTGGTTTGCAAGTCCTTTGGGGAGTTTGAAAAAAAAAAAAACAAAGAAGGGCCATCGTCATCGCACGCATAGCCTACTTGTATGGAAAAATATGAGTTGCTAGTCCTTTGTGTAAAGCCAGAGTGTGGTGGGCACGTGCCTACCATCCCTATAGTCCAACAACTTGATATTACATTTTTAGAATTTGAACTCAACTTCCATATTCATAATTGTTCTAATTGAAATTCATATTTTTATAATTTTAATATCCTATCAGTCATGATGGGTTGTCTTAAATTCTGAATAACGATAGGGCTTAGGTTTGATCTCATCTGGCGGAATTGCAAGAATTCATGTGGTGAATTTGCCAATGAGCAAAGACATAAGTGATATTGTTTCAGTTTTTCTGTGTTGAAATGGAGGTTTGGTCAAGCGAGAGAGGATGCGATCGATGAATATAATGATGAGAGTTAGATTTTGTGGCTGCCACTCAATTCTTTGATCATGGAATTCAAGTTTAGAACATTATAATTGACCGTCTGTTTAAAAAAAATTGGCCTATTTATATCATGATTAATTCCATATTTTTCATAATTAATATGTGAGTGGCGAATTGGATTCATCAAATAGGGAATGTATAAAATTTATAAATCTCTTCATTATAATACAAAATGCTTTTAAAGGATAATACAACTAATGATTTCAATTCTATTATTAATATAAAAAAATTATAGAAATTAACCAATTTTTTTAAAAATGGTAGAATTAATACTACGATGAAATTTATCAATTATATGATTTATTTTTAAAATTAGTAAAATCTTGAAAATTTTAAATTCTATTAATTAAATTCCATCAATTTAAATAATTTCTTTTTTTTATACTTTATTTTGGTATAGGCGAACTACCGAGCCACGGAATTAAACTTTAAAAAAAGAAATTTCGTCATCAATAATTATATTTTAACCTTCTAAGAAATTATCTATTTCACTCCAAAATCAAAATTTTTTTAAAAAAATTGCATTTTGTCCTCGTATTCCATTTCTAATTTGGATGGACAACATAAATAAGAGAGAAAATTCCCTAAAATAAAATAAAGAGAGAAGAAAAGGAAATCCTTACATTTCCCACAATCAAAAGATAACGTTAATTTCTTGGAAAGCATGCATCAATCCTATCATCTATCAGCAAATTTAATTAATTGGTCATCACCAATAACTTTTAGGTATAAGAGCAATTGTAATAATAATAATAATAATAATAATAATAATAGTAAGGTCGGTCCTTGGCCTACTTACATGGATTTGAAGCCAACGGAAACTTCCTTCAGTTCATATTTCAAGTCTGTTGAACTTTCTTCTAAACCTTATACAAAAGGTAAAGAAGTCAATTCCTATTGACCCAAAAATCAAATCGCTAAACTTTAATTTTGAGCTTCTAAAATCATTTTCTATACATGAGGATTCTAATATCTCATAAACTGAAGAACAATATATATATATATATATATATATATATATATATATATATATATATGTAATGACATCACACGTGCTATTAAACTCAAATTGTATAGAATCATTCGATGGTTCCATGTTCTTGTTATTAATTAATTATTGTAAAATTGTGGGATTTTTTTTTTTTAGTTGAATTTTTGGGCACAGTGACTCGTAAAAGAAAGGGACAAATTGAGAATGCTTGGGGATAAAGTAAAGGGAAAAGCATAACTTTATATGTATCTCTGGCATGAAAAATAAACATTCTTGCTTGACGGGTTATGGGCAAACAGTGTATTTTTTATTTTATATTTACGTTTTTTCTTTATCCTTTATAAATTATTCTAATCAAAGTCTTCCATTGATGCAACTTCAGGTAACAAACAGCCACACTTGTGACAATTCTTCCATATTGGAACTGGATTTTGCTGACGATGATTCTATACCTAAGCATGATGTAATAATTATAAAGTATGAATTACCCAGTGGAAATGAACCCAAAAAAATTGAAATGGTAGCCCATACTATATATGGCCATGTCTAGGTTTACTTGTTTTCCTTTCTTTTTCTTTTTTTAATAATTATGTTTTTCTAATTTTGGTTCATATAAAATCTTGAACTTATATAGTAAATTTAAACGTATTTGAGCCATTTTTTATGAGTTGATAATAAAAGTGGAAATTAATAGTAATAGGTTTTTGTAATTTATGAGAAATATTAAAATTTTAAAAAGATAATAATTGATGCATAAGGAATTTTCTTGTCTCTTTCTCTTGACAGTAACCTTTTTTTTTTTTTTTAAACGTTTTTTGGGTGGTAAAGGAAGAAGGAGGTGGTGGGAGGGGCCAATAGATTATATCATCAAACAAAATTAAGTGGGTAGATTAGATGTTTGATAAGGACCATTTCAAAGTCTACCATAACGTGTGATGAATCCATTCTATTACTTTCTATGCTTTCAAATGAAATCATTTGATTTTATTACAATCTATATTTTATTTTTCCATGTGAAACCGTGGAAATAAGCACCATGCGAAAGAGGCATTGCCATTTTTAGACTAGAAAAAGATCTGTCTTTCACTGCAGAGAAAAATGAAGAGATCAATCAATTACAATGGCCAAAAAGCATAGCTTTCCTGCTTTATTGAGCCAAATTCATTGGATTGCTTATTCGGGTCAGTGGTCAGGTGTTTCAGGATCCTCCAACAGGCTTAGCCTAGCAATAAAAAGATCCAACCTTCTCAATGAACTAAAAAAGGAAATGGATGCAACAGAACATTAATTGCCCTTAAAAGCATAATTATTATGATAGAAAAAAGCACAATGTAATTCGGAGACAAAACTTGTATTTTGCTTTCTACATATTTTATTATCCAAGATATGGCCCAACAAAAACTCCAGCCATTTTCATCAAATACCCTCATCACTACATTGAATATTTGATTACATAAATAAATTACTTTGAAAAACCAAAAAAAAAAATAGTAGCTGCTTTCACAAATCAACTTTTTCGCAATAAAGAAACTTGTTGCCGTCAATATACACCTTGCAAAAAAGTAATTCAGAAACAAATCAGTCATCATACATGAATCAATTAATTCGAAGAAATCCAACTACAATTTGGATTTGAAGTAAAAGAGGAGTGCAGTACACAAATACCTCATTTAAACATGATATTTACACGGGAAATCCTGCAAAATTGATTTGTATAAGTATAATAAATACACAAAAAAAGGATATGTTCCCACAAGATGACAAGAGGCTCGCAAGTTCTTACACACCTTGGCTCAACCTGACTCGATTGCCACATAAAACAAAAAGAACACAGCACTTTTCCGTGTAACAATCGCATGCTTTTGCAAAAAACGCAACATGGTTTATCTTTGGTGCTGCTATCTGAAAACAAGACTTCCGTTCTGTTGGAGCCTTAGATTTTCAATGAGTGATTGGTAGAATGATTTCAATGCCTTAAAATCACTACCCTGCATAAATAAACATCAAAAGCATAGAGCACAAATTAGAATAGTTGAGAAAACCAATCATATATAGATGAAGCACATTAGAGCTAGGATTTTCCACAACACAGACTCTATCTGAAGCCCTCCATAATCACTCAATTCAATATCTAACCCAAGTCATCCAAGAAGAACAGAGGATTATATATGGCATCCATGACATTTGACAACAAAATTAGCCTTCCATACAATTATGTATAGAGTAAGATCTCTAGGAACAAACTGAGAGAACTTTTTGGTTATCACGAGCATGAAAGTTCCAATAACACAGACTATAAGAAGAGCCAATGAGTAACTCTTACAAAAACTGGCACTTAAATGTGAAGTAAAAGCAGAGTCCACAATTTATGTCTGGAAAGTCACAAATACAACTACTTGATAATACATGAAATAGCTAGAGAGAGTTAGGAAACAATAAATATTGAGCAACAAAATTAGATTCCATAAAATTACCTGCAACTTTTGGCAGTACTGCTGTGCCAATTCTTGAGGGCAATGCGTAGATGGAAGACCTTTTGATACAAAATGAACAAGAAAATCATTACCAAACTTCTCATACATGACCTTCTGTGCCTGTACGATTTCTCCAAACAAAACAAGCTGCCACACAGACCCATTACAGCATCATCAATAGCAAGTACAAAGCACTACACATATGAATACAGATTTTATCTGGTGAACTTATGGGGCTAGCTGGAGTTCTCAGATTAGTATCCCACCCATATTTGCCATAAAAAGAAATTTGAAAACTATGGCAGAAAATGAAGTTGTCAACGGCATCATTAAGCAGGTGATAAATCAGTCTAGTTCCCTTGCAGGGATTAACATATAAAAAGGGGAGGAATAAAGAGGAAGGGGTACCAAAGATAGAATACACAGGGGCCTGGGGAAAGGCAATTAATATCTAAGATTAAAGTGGCAATTAATATCTGGGATTAAATGTATCAGATGCAAATGAAGGAGGACAATGTAATGTACATCATTCTGAGGACAAATATTATTTGACAAAGCGAAGAATACGCAAACTGTTTGCTTTCATTTTCCCAATAAAGAGAATAAAAAAATCTATAGCATAATACTCACAGTATTTGCGTCTTGGAACTCAAAGGATTTGTCAAGCACACTATACAGACAACAGTTTGTTGCAAAGGCCTCAATTATGAAACTTTGAAAACCAGGCACCTGAACGTATTTAGACACATTAAAGCAATAAAACCCTCAACATAAATAGAACTAACAACTAGAAATTAAAGAGACAGAGATACAAACCTTTTCTTCAACATGAGGTTTGGAACACCAATCTTTAATTAATCTAATGAATATCTGTACACATGCCTGAATTACAGAGGGATCAAAATATCACATCAAGTTCACAATAGTTGTAATATTTAGAAGGCCTAATCCTTAAACTCATTAAAATAAAATGGTAGACCCACCTTTCTTACAAGAATATCCTTGTGATTACAAGCTGTACGCAGTAGTAATTGCATCAGTGGATCCAAGTAGCCCCTACTTTGAGGTGAAATGAAGACTGAAGACAGATCATGTGTAGCTATCACATGAAGAAAAGTATACAGTGTTTTCTGAAGTTCTTGTAGTTCACGCATTTCCTGCAAGAGAGTCAAAGGGCCATGATAGAAATTATTAGTTACTTAAGAATTAATATCGGAAAACAGCATGCTTCATATCACAACATATGTCCTTGGAATAACAGATAGATAATAATGTGAAAGCAACAACTCAAGTTTTAAGTACCAAAACTTTAAAAACCATTTATGCGATACAAATGCTGCTGGCAAGAGATCTTAGTCAACTATAACTTACGGATTAAGAAATATTGCTGGGGTATTATTTCCATACCTCAGTATTGGTTCCAGGTCCTGAAGGAAATGCATCTTTTGGAATAACATTAAATATTCTGCCAGCAACGGCTGGAAAAACTTCGTCCACTATGTCACGAACTGAGGTGTTGAATTTGCAAATAAGTTGATTGAGTAGTACAAGAAAACTAACCATTTCCTTTGGCTGCAATACAAAATATTATAAAATCAGGTCTTCACATTGTCACGTTATCACTTGTGAGAGAAGGTGTAATTAGCATGGTTATTGTGATTCACACGTCCATGAAAATTTTCATCAAGTTTCCACACCCTGACTTGGGCAAAAGGAAAACACTTCCTTATCATGTGAAATATATCGTAAAGACATTAACTAGATTAAAAGCTGCATATCAAAAAAGGATGATATCACAGAAAGGAGACATAAAGAGGTCGATCTTAGATAACTAAACTGCATCTAGATGGTCCATCACAGTACAACATTGTCCAAGACTTGATGAGAGTTTCTTTATGAGGAACACATTCACCCTATTCAAGTGCCCTGACCACCACACCATGTAAGGCCAGCGCAAGGCAGATCATTAATCCCATCCAATCCCATTGTCATGCCAATGGCAACTGAATATTACTTAAAAAATAAGAAGGGCGTTAATTATGACCAAGAAAATGTTAAAAGTAGAAGCTGACATTGTAAACAAATTTCATAGACTCGTAATAGTTTCAATTATACCTCACATTCCGCAAGCAATTGCTCCAATGCCTTTGGCAGGTATGGAAATACAGAAGCCCCTAAAGTGTCCACCATCCTATGTATAAAGGATGTCACCTGCATGCATGAATATTAGTTTAGGCTTTATTTATAGTCCAGGAAATTTAAAAGAAAGCACTCCCATTGTTCCATATCTTATTCTTACCTTAATCCGGAGAGGCTCTACCTTTGGGAAAACAACAAGAATTTGTAGAAGAATATCCAAAGTCTGGAACACATGGAAACCAGAATTTTAACACAGAAAATGAAGAGCAATAACAAAGCATAGTATCATATATGCTTTCTACTAGAAACTAGCATCTATATTTACAATAATAAACTAGGAAACAAACATGAACCACTTTCTTGATCATAAAAAGATGAAATGATGAAAAATTGAGCCAATATTCATGAACTCTTTGGGTTTTACAAATTGAAGCAGGCTTAGCATGTAGTGCACAGAATGTAATAAACAATATAAATCAGAATACCTACCTGCTTAAACATGAGACCTATTGCAGGACGACTAGCATTTACAAGACGCTCACTGAAACCCTGGATTACAAATTGAAACTGTGAGGACAAACTGCATATCTAAGAAACAAATTTCCCATGAAAAATTAAAGAACTTAACAAGAAGCTTCAAAACATGCTTGAGATGTTCTGTGTAACTGACTAAATTAATGAAAAAATTCACACAACCTAAAACATCTTAGATTAAAATGATTAAGCTGCCATGAAGATCCATCATATCATAATTTATTTACTTTATCTAATTTAATAAATAATTGATTTCATCTTAAGTAGAAATAATAGTATAAAAAGGAAGTTTCTGAACCAAAGTCAAATAGCATTTTTTAAGGCTAAAGAATAAGAAAGAACCTTGCTAAGTGCATTGATTGCCATGATTATTTGCTGAATATTTATGATTTTTGCAGGACACTCTTCTGAATTTAGCACTTTGGCATTCATAAGCAAAATCTCAACCTGTATTAAACAAAAAATTCAAAATGAAACAGGAATGGTTGCACAATTAGGCATGTGTAACATATATATGAGCAGACCACTTCAGATACCAAATTACACGTTCTCTGTTTATCAACAATGCACGTGAAGCAGTAAGCATTTTTCTTTACAAAACTAACATAAAGAATTAGCTGGTATAATTAAGGAATACAAAGTTAAATATGCAGTGGGAAGGCAATGCTAAAAATAAAATTTTCAAGCTGCTGCAAAGTTAGTTATAACCTGGTGACATAGAGGCGTGAGCAATGAAGAGAGATAGTCAGCTTGTTTTTGCAGTGGTACATCTTCCATACCAATCAACAAGCCAATCGCCTGTGAATAATTAGCAATTAAACTTTCTACCAATTAAAACAAAAATCAATATTTGCATATCTGTATTTTGAAAATGAGGCTCCACGTTTCTGTGTGGTTTGTGCATGTGTATCTAATCCAGAAAAATAAGACGAAAGAGTGAGAGAAGGATGAAGCAGGAACCTCAAAAATGTGGCTACCATCTTCAGGTCCGGAAAATTCATTAGCTGTATATTCCATACTTGTACACCGAGTAACTGTATCTTGGAGACTCTATCCATTCATAGTAACAAATCAAAAACTGTTCAAGTCAAGACGATATATATATATATATATATATATATATATATATATATATATATATATATATATATATATATATATATATATATATATAGAGAGAGAGAGAGAGAGAGAGAGAGAGAGAGAGAGAGTTTAATAGAGGAGATTGATTGTCAGAAGAAAGTAGATGATTTAATTAGTACCTGTAAGATTGTCTCTATGAAAGGCACAAGCTTTGATTTCAACAGTTTCACCACCCTCATGAACAAATAACTTGCTCTACGACTTACATGGATGTTTGGATGGTGTATTCCTCTCTCATCTAGAAAGGCAGCCAGAACCATGGGGATATATTGTGTATTCTCCTGAACAAACTTCAAATATCTGGTCATTGTCTCCAAATACACAAGAGCAACTAACCTATTAGAATGGCAAGGAAACCTTGCTGAAAGGAGCATTGACACTAATTCACCCAAAAGTCCATTTCCAGTTCTCATGGCTTCATCACTTAATGATTCTCCAAGAGCATACAAAAGAGAAAGAGCAGCTTCCACCTCTTCAGCATTTATTTCGGATGAAGAAGAAACAGCACTAGCTAAAGAATTTCTGATAAATATTTGAGTAACCTCTGGTGCCACACGGCCCACACTACGCAGCAACACAAACAGGTCCTTTCTAAATTCAACCATCCTATCTTCTTCTTCTCTTCCTATCTTATCCAAGAGATCAAGATTACTCCTGTACATAGGATCATAGTGAACTTGCGTACGGATGACTTCTAATATCTGACCCACATAATGTGCTTGTTTCTCCCTTAATGGAGAAAGGCTCTTCATAGTGGCAACATAACCTGAAAGAAATTGAACAATACTAAAGGTAGTGTCCACTTCGCAATTCTGCATTACATAGAAAACTGAGGGCAAAACCTCATCCAAAAGCCCCAGTGAAACCCCCTTGGCATCTTCTGTAGTCACCCGTTTATAGCATTCCAAAACCTCCGCAGCATACCCAGTAATTAATGCAGCTATCTTTGAAACCAACTCTGAGTCGCTATCCCCAGTTGCCAAGGAAAATACCCTATTGATTTGAAGAGAGTGCAATATTCTTAACTTTGATTGTGGATCCATCCTCTTAGAAACCACAGCCAACAGACACCCAGCAGCTGCACCTTGAAGCTGCTCAAATTCTCCATCAACCAGTATCAACTCAAATAACAACGGAATAAAAGCATCATTCACAATCAATCCAATATCAATCCATGAAATATACCTCCTCATCGAATCTAACACACTTGAACAGAGCTCTGGATCAGAACTCCTATACATAGAGACAATGTCATACCATGCTCTAACAATCTGGCTCACACATTGCTGCCTCATTGCATCCTTAACACTCCCTGCCACTCCCAACTCTTCAGGAGTCCGAGGATAATCTAAACTAATTAATTCATCATCCAGTGCATTCAAAACCCGGCAAAACATATCTATAACTGTAGCCCCTTTACTTAAACGGGGCAAAAAATCAATAAACACTGAGGACCAAATTGATGGATACTCAAAATAAATCAAAGTAACCAAAACTTGAGCAAGTTTATTCTTTATAAATGCAGGACCCTCTAAAACCCTAACAGCATTACTGTCATCCATCACATCAAAACAACACATAGAAAAAACTGATTTCCTAACAAAATCCTTCTCTTCTAAACTTAAAAGAGCATACTTTGCACTAATAACCTCATGTAGAGTCTGTAAACACCAAAACTGAACTTGAATAAGATTGCAAAAACACAATTTCTCAACACATATCCTGCATATATTCGGGGTTTCCTTAATTTGCTGACAAAAAGAAACTGCTTGTGATTTTAAAGCCGAATCAACAGTTCCCGATTCATCGAAACTTATAAGTATTGCTTTTTCAAGATCATCCATTGATTATAATAACAGTAGAAACACAAAACCCAATTAATCAATTTTCCGTTGGAGAGGATTTTTATTACTTCTCGTTTCGGGTTCAAAGAGTTCTGAGAAGCTTACCTTGATAGATCTTTTTATATTAATGTATGTAAACTGTAGGAGCAAGGATTTGGACTAGGGCTTTTAGAAGAGAAAGCGAAAACCCTAGAAGCGTATTTTGGATTGTGATTAATTTATAGTTTTGCAAGTTGCCAGGGAAAGAAAACATGCGAAAACAAGGGAACCGTCAGTGACGAGGCAGAGAGAAGGAGAAGAAGAGAAGAGTGCTGCCAGCGACTTAAAATTACTAAATTAACCCTGTCTTCCGTCGAGGAGAAGATGGGCCTTTTTGTTTTATTTTGTTTTGTTTTAAAGGCCCATTATATAGATGCAACGGGCAAGGAAGAATAAGGACTTATTTGGTACAAGGTGACCAAATTAATGAATGTGGTGTGGATACCAAATTTCATGTCACACGTGGACTTTATATTAGGAGATATATTTCACATATTTTCACATGATATGCAAATAAATATAATTATTGAATACTTATTAACTAAAATTTAATGCGAATAAATTAAGCGATAACACATAAATTCACCTATGTATTTATTATGCAAAATTTAATATGAAAAATCTTATCGAATTTTTATTTATATTTTGAAATTAAATATTTTAATTTATAAAATTATATCTATTAAATATTTTAAATTGACATGTTCAATATTATATTTGTAAAATTAAAGTAAATATTAAATAATTTAAAATATAAAAATTATTATTTAAAAAATTAAATAGGAATTTAGTATTTTTTTATATAAAAATAAAAAAAATTAAAAATTATTATTATTAGTATAATGAATTTTACAATATATCTTCTCAAAAAAAAAATTACAATATAACCAAAATCCTTAACTTTTAAGGATATTTTCGATTCGCGTAAAGTTTAGAGTGCTATAATAATTTTTTTATGAAATGTATAGCGATGGATTTATATAATTGTGTTAAATCATTTTGCAAATGTAAAATCAATTTTTATTTAAAGTTTTTATTTAATATTGAAAGAAGAAAATCATTAAAAAAAAAACCATTAATTGACCAAATATACATCTCCTGTCCAACCTTTTTCTTTCATGAAGCTATGATCACAGGGGGGGAAGAGCACCAAATGTTAGGGCCTTGGTATTTGAGGCTTGTAGCCCAATCTAAATGCATAACCCTTTGGGCCTCATTGCTTGGATCACCAACTTGTGCCCACAACAAGTTCATAGGTCCAGGAAATAAGATTTTGTTTTTTTTATTTAGGGAAATTCAGATCTCGTTGGGCAGTCTGGTATAGTTATATTTGTGTCGTAAGTAGTTGTTGGATCATGAATTTAATAAATGAATTTTGAAATAAGATTAATTTCGTAATTTTAGAAACATTATAAGAATATTTATAATACAAAAAAGGTTATCTAATACGTACGTTTTCTTTCTTAAAATGATAAATATTTTTGTATTAAATTCATTGTAATCAAAGCATTTTACAAATATTATTATGTATAGTAAAATAAAAATTGACAATATATGAAGAAAATGGGAATAAATAATAGTACAAACCAAAATTAAAAAGCAAAAGAAAAATCGAACGGTGGCGTGCCCGCAAAGCACCAAAAAATCATGCGTGGATTTAGCTTGCACGCTTCAAGTACACTCTCTTAGTCCATTTCCCATACGCAAAACTCATTCATTATTGGCTTTTTACAATTGTTAGCTTTGCCTTATTATGCATGTGATTCTTGCCCAAGTTAACCATTTTTTCCTTTCATATTGGAATAATTTAGGTCACATCAAAGTCCCAATCCCTAACTTCTCATTTTTAATTTTATTTTATTTTTTTTTAATTTAACTTAAAATTTAGACGTTTGAAAGATATTTACGTGAATATTATTCATGAAAATATATATTAAAATCAAAAAAAAAAAATTTTATTATAACTCTTAAGAATGATATTAACATAACAATCAATTCAGATAGTGACCTTTTTTTTTAGAGTAAAAACTATAATAATAATAAACCGTTTATACAAATAATAAAAAAATACAATCTTTATTTGAAGTATCTGATTGAGTTGATGGATCGTAATATTTGTGTTGTAGGCGATCATTTGCTCCACTTGGTGACTATTCATAGACACTATTTAAATTTCTTCCTTTCATTGTAGCAGAGATCTATAACTATCCAAATAATAAAAGACGCTAGACAAAATCGCTATAATAGGAATAATAAAAACTCATAACAAAATCTGTGAATAAAATCTCAATAAATCTGCAGCAATAAATCCTAATATTTGAACGATAATAACTCAGTATATAGATATAAGGATTATTTAAAAAAAAATAAATAAATCAAAAGGGAAAAAGCGCTACCCATGAGAATTTACCTGTGGCCACTGTGAAAGAATAAAATAGAACTTTTAAATTTTAAATTGAGAGAGAGGCATTAATTTTAAGAATACCCTATTAGTCCGTGACTATTTGAATGGGGTTAAGGTACTAAAATAGGTAGCTGCTACTCATATTTTTCAGAGAGAGACTTTTCTTATAGGTTGATTTAAATGAATATGACCCAAGATCTACTTCTAGAAATGAGCTTTTTAGTCAACTAATATAAGTTTAATTAATGTTTAATGGTGGACTAATTAAATCATAACTAATGAACTTCTCAGTCCAACTTGTTAATAGCAATTTTTCTATTGAAATGTTCATCAAATTTGATCAGTCATCATATTTAGTTCTTATGAATTGAACATTTCAAACTAGACAAAATGTATTTTGATTGTACTGACTAGGCATGTTTTTCTGTCACTTTCTTTCTTTCCTTCCATTTTCGATACTGGCAAACATGCCCTTAGTAAACATACCCTTTGTATAGTCAGAAAATTTAATCCTATGGACTGTAGAGTCTATATACTTTTCTATAAGATCAAGTAAACATTGCTTTATGTTCTTTTTTTTTTTTTTTAAACCAAATATATAGATTAATTTTGCAGGCTATGATCGATTCTATGTGTAACCTTTACGCGATGGAATTGATGCAAAGTGAACAAATAATATAAGAGAAAGAGGGTCCATGCTTGACGTGGCAAGATGACCTTAATGTGGAAAATGAGGACGTAAATAGTAGAGGAGAGGGAAGAGAATATGACTTTTCTTTTCTACTTTCTTTTTTGTGTTTGGCAATAAAGAAAAGTGGGGAAAAAAGAAAAAAAAAATGGAAAATAGGGGGAATCTGAGGTCGGCTAATACGAACAAGTGGAAATGAGCAGAAAATGTATAGGACAAGGTGAAGATGTGAAATATTAATATTTTTATTTTCTGTAATTTTATGAGTCCCTTTTCACGAGTTTCATACATCTTATTTTAGTTTTATGGATCATATTTTCATTTATCATGAAAATATTATGCATAAATATATTAATTATTATTCGTTAAAAGCATAATTAGAAAGTTTATATACTATTTATCAAAAGATGTATGCATTATTAATTTTTTTATAATATAAATTACTTAAAAACAAAATATTTATTATTTTAATCTCTTTATTTTTTCGTAATTAAACTGGTTTGAAGTTGTAAGCCTCACACGAGTCGAAGAAGCGAAGCTCTAAGCTATTCCACTGAACTCGGCTTTATGTGCAACCTATGTCAACAAACTCGGCTAACCACTTTAGCCTCACCGCAATACATTTGACTTTTGACCAGCCAGGTTCAGAGACCATGTCAATAGAAGACACACAAATCTAAACCATACATATCATTGACTCACGTGGCTCCTACATAGATTCCCAATAATTCAACGGCTAAGATGCGTTTCGTTCTTAATAGTACAGTCAGAGCCTCCACATCATATAAAACAGAGTTGGGAATAGGAGCGGCTCAAGTTGCGGTGCGGATGAGTTGAGTCAGCAGTGCAATAAACTCGTGCAGTGAGCGTGACAGCCCGTGATGGTAGCCAACAAAACCCGCACCTAGCAGCTGTCGGCTGAGGACAAGTGTAGGTGGCGCAAGTTGACCATGTGGCGTTGATGGCTGCTCAAGTCGCACCACGTGGTGCGCACTGTGCTTCACGGAACCTGAAATTAACGTAAAAAGACAATAAAAGAATCAAGAAATTTGAAGGGAGGAGTCCTTATCATGCACTAGCAAAGTTCTACAGCACCTCTCGAAGGTGGTGGAGTGGAGTGAGCTCTCACCCTTTTCCCTGCTAATTCTCAATACTACCCTTTTATTTCAACTATTAAAAAAAAAGGTTGGTCGAGTGAAATATTTTGAAATAATAATTCTATTTGAAATTACAAAATCACAAAATTTATTATTAATCTTATGTTTTCTATTTAATGAAACTACAAATTTTAATTATTCTCTGTGATTGAAATTAAGATAAAAAATAATGCATAAATTACAACAATGGGCAAACTTGGATGTATTTTTACAACTTTAAATAATTATTTTAACCGCAATTTAAGTTTTATATTTACATTATAAGATTTCCTATTTTTTATATACTCTCGGTGTTATTATCATCTTCCCAAAGTATATAAAAAAATTGTTTTCATATTTTAGCTACACGTAATTTATAATTTATTCTCTAATTTATTGAAAATAATAATTCAGTAATAAGAATTTTAAACGTGTCAAATTGAATACATAAAGGAAAAATGAAAGGCCTAAATATTTACAACCAATGAGAGGGACTTTTGGGAGATGGAAGTTAAGAGTTAGGACCATATAATAAGGTTAGATAATACAACTACTTAAACGTAATTACATTTCTTTTTTTTTTTTTTTTTAACAATTACATTTCTAGTTACATAAACATTATTTTATTAGCTTTATATTAATTTTAAAATTTTAAATTCTATGAAAATTATAATTGACATTATTTTATTTATTTGCCAAAAGACAAAATATACAGTAAAATAAAAAATAAAAAAAAAGAAATTTGTAAGGAATGAAAATATTCTTCTACGCGATGCACCAAGATTAAGTGTACCAAAATCCACTGTAACAAAATCCGGGATTTTTATAAAGATTCAAACCCAGAGGATTCCTCATCCTCAAATTGATTCTTGCAGCACCATAGAGAAAATAAAAATTAGAAAAAAAAAAAATATCAGCATATGTGGACCCCAATCCAGGTTGGATGTCATCTAGAAGCAAATTGCCTCGGGAGACAAATCCTTCAAATGGAAAACAACAATCCAATTGAGTTCCAATGCTATTGCCATTCCAACAACAATCCAATTGGGTATTAAAATAATAATAAACACAGGATTAAGAAAATTGTTTACTAAATTTTAAAATAGGATTAAAGGGATAAGGTCATCATAATTATGGCAAGATAAAGTAAATTAGGGATGATGATTCAATTTGATGCATTGAAATTAGCCATAAAACAATAATTAATTAATTAATTAATAGAATATGGTGAACCCCAAAAGCCTCTTTGCTGACTTTATATATCATAGTATTTGTTTAATGAAGTTTGTTTGTCATCTTTTATTTATTTATTAATTCTTCTTACTATTTGTTGTCTTCCTTCCTAGAAAGACTGTGTCATATCCAAAACCAATAATTAATTAGTATTTTAGTTAATTTTTCATTAGTTAGAAATTAAATTTTCTCCATGTTTGCTATAAATGATTAGTCTCTCGTCAAACAGTTAAATTGAAATAAAAAAATATTACGTATTTTTATTATTACTTATTTTGCGTATTTTTATTTGTCATTATTAGAAGTTATTTTATTCAAATTTATCCATTATTTTTTATGATATATTAATTAATTTTTCTAAATCGGTTGTTGTTTCTATTAATTGTAAAATCTGTATTATTATCTTAAATAATAATTTAGTCAAATTAAAAAATATTTTATCTATAACAATGTACAAATAATTTATCAGACAACATATGAAAAACCAAACATTTAATTTATTGGATTAATATTAATATTTAATAAAAATATGGAGCCACTAAATTATAAATCAAAATTTGATATATATTATATAATTGTCCAGAATTTAATATTTATTGTCTTTTATTCATTTTACAGAGTACTAATTATGTTGTATTTGCTATTTTTGAAATGCAAGAAAGGTGGTTTTAAGTAATGACAGACTATTTTAGGTTAAAGATTTTCTATAGAAAGGAAAAAAAAAAAATTGAAATTGACTAATATTTCATATTATCATTATTTCTATTTTGAGATGGACAGATATTAATTCCTTAATCACAGCTTAATATAATGAAATTTGAAGGTGCATTTGGCTTCCACAGTTGTAATTTACATATAATTCTATTTAATTACCTAAGAAATTGGAAAATATTGGGCTTTGTCTTGCAATTATAAAACAAGAAAGCTGTTTTAGTAAGAACTTACTTTAAATAAACATGGAAAAAATGGAAAATTGATAAAAATAAGGAAAAAATAGGATAGGAGTATTATGATATTATTCTAATAATAAAAATAAAATAAATAAATGATAAAATCCAGTTGCACAATGCCGTTATTTGTGTTGATCACTGAGGGCAATCCCGTACTTTCACTGTTCCTTTCCATGGACGCTAAGCAATTAAAGAGCAGAGGAAGAGAGGAATGAAATTGTCACATAAAATCAAAGAAAAAGAAGCTCTTTTCATTACTGTTTCTCTCTCTCTCTGTGTACAAAATCCAACCTTTTTTGACTCTTATTTGCTTTCAATTTTAGGGTTAATTTCTGTAAATTCTCTCTAGTTCACTTCTCTTTCTGTGTTCATTCCTAAAGTCAAAAGCAAAAATCTTTATAAATTTGCGTATACAGTAGCTCTTGTTCTTATTCTTCTTCTTTATATCTCCAGAACAAGAAACTTCCTCTCCAATTTTTCATTGTTTTGTTGCTTGTCTAGATATTAAACTATAAAACAGTGTTGCTTTTCCTGGGTTTTCACCCATCAAGATCCAATTTGATGTATAGAAAAAATAGTGGCTCCTTATTAAAAAGAGAGAATCTTTGATAAAATTGTATGTTTCGGACGAAAATAGTGGGTCTTTGTTAAAATTCGATTTAAGTGAACAATTTGCTTGATTTGGGTTCTTTTGGGTTTGTGATCTAAACCAAAACCATGGCCGTTTCAACAATAGCTTTATATGCGAGCCCACCTAGCAGTGTCTGTTCAGCTCCGCACCCATGCCAAATCAACGCTCATGCGACTTATGATTTTGATTTGAACTCAAGATCTTCATCAACAGCTTCGTCTAGTGCATCTTCTTCGCAGAAATCTGTGGTCGGAGGCCTGTCGTGTTTGTTTTCTTCTTCAACTGCAAAACATTCGTCGTTTTCAGCTGACAGAGAGGAGTTAGGGTCTTTGTGGCGTGATAGAGCAGAGGATTTGAAGGAATTGAGCGGTTCATTTCGCTTTTCACCCAGCAAATATATAGGTGGGTCTTCTTTGAAGAGGGATCAGAGTCCAATTTCGGTGTTGCAAGGTCCAGTCTCGTGTTCTAGTAGTCCTCCTATGAGGATTGCTCGTGAAAGGAGTACTGATGTGGGTTTCCAGAGCTCAATTCATGGCTCATTTCGCAGTGGGGCTAATGGGTTGTTTGATGGGTTTGTGGGACATGCCTTGGGATCCTGCGTTGATTATGATTCGCCAGCGCCAACTTTTGAGGTTCCTAATACTGTAAATGATATGGGTTCTTCATCTGTTGCTGTGGATGAATTGACATTTAACATGGAAGATACTTTTGTGGAAGCTAATAACGAGCCCTATGCAAAAGATTTGCTGTTAGGTGCACAACTGAGGCACAAAATATTTTGTGAAGACTTTGTAATTAAGGCTTTTTATGAGGCTGAGAAAGCACATAGAGGACAGGTAAAGTAGAGTTTGAATTTTAATTGGATTTTATCGTTTCATAGTAGTCTTGTGGGCTTGAGAATATATGTTTGTTGTTTTCTCATAGGTGCGAGCAAGTGGAGATCCATATTTGCAGCATTGTGTGGAGACTGCAGTTTTGCTCGCAACGATTGGGGCTAACTCTACAGTGGTTGCTGCAGGGCTTTTACATGACACTGTTGATGATTCTTTTTTAAGTTATGACTATATATTTAGGACATTTGGAGCAGGGGTAGCCGATTTGGTGGAAGGGGTAAGAGGCTGGGCTCTTGATATTTAATTCGTCATGAAAGATGTTAATTTATGTTTTTCTTGCATCGAGTATAAATAGATGATTCACAATCATTAATCATGTGCATTGCTTAATGTCTTCTTTAGTTGGGTCCAAAAATTTACTGCTAACAAATATAAAAGAAGTTTACTATGTCATATTTAGGCTTGATTCTTGTCTTTCAGGATTGTTAGTGGATGGAAGAGCTCTTTTATATCCTTCCTACCAATGAAAGTTTGTATAAACTGGGATGGTTTTGGCTGTCATATTGTGCCTTGAAATTTTCTTTACTCTAAATTTCTATTTTTATTTATTAATTTGACATCATAAAAACGTCTTGCTAACTTGTTTTTGAAACTCTTGTTACCCTTAAAAATGAACTAGACTCGGGCTTCTGTTAACTTTTCCTTTTCACTTGCTGCTTGATGTTTATAAGCATTATAGACACTAACATTTCTATGCCAACATGTAGAAAGTGATCTAAATTGTGCATTTTAATGGGATCTCTGATAGCTTTCTAGGCAGTCACATTATCCTAGAGCAGCTATATTGATAAAATCTTGAAGCTCATGCTTGTCTTGTCGATTAAGGTTCCATCAAATGAAGCATCAAAAAAATATTTGAAAGAACTACTTCCTTTTGTATTGTTGTTAATGCAAGGATTGAGCTAATATAGTCAAAGCATCTAATATGGTTCTTTTTGGCATTCAATCAGGTCTCCAAGCTAAGTCACTTGAGTAAGCTTGCACGCGAGAACAATACGGCAAACAAGACAGTTGAAGCAGATCGCTTGCATACCATGTTCCTTGCGATGGCTGATGCCAGGGCTGTTCTGATAAAGTTAGCGGATCGATTACATAATATGATGACATTAGATGCATTGCCTTTGATCAAGCAACAGAGATTTGCTAAGGAGACTCTGGAGATATTTGCACCATTGGCAAATCGTTTAGGGATCTCTAGTTGGAAAGAGCAACTAGAAAATCTATGTTTTAAGTATCTCAATCCAGATCAACATAGAGATTTGTCCTCTAGACTTGTGGAGTCCTTTGATGAGGCCATGATTACTTCTGCAACAGAGAAATTAGAGCATGCTCTTAAGGATGAAAACATTTCGTACCATGTTCTGTCTGGACGGCATAAAAGCTTGTATAGCATTTATTGCAAAATGTTGAAGTATGCTCTCTCTCTCCATCTATCTATTTGCACACACACGCTTCCATTTGCTTGTAATGGGAAACATGTCTTTTAAGCAAAGATCTTCAGACAATGTGTGATAAAAATAAAAATGGAAATTATGGTGCTTGGAAGACTCACAATGCTTACTTTCTGACATTTATACTCAACCAAGATTGACTTGAGTTGATCTCCACCTTACTAGGCATTATTGCTGTTGCTGCAGCTTTTGCATTTAGAATCTACGAATTATAGGCCTCTTGATTTTTTTGATTGCCGCAGATTCATGTACCAAAGCATGCTTGAAATGTTGTTAAAAAATAATGAAGATGAAAATAAAATTTTGCACCATTGACTTTGGAAAGTCTTATGTACTTAAATATTATTAAGTGTAATTTTCCATAATGTTGTATGGTTTTCAATTTTGTATAGGAAGAAGCTGAATGTGGATGAGATTCATGATATTCATGGACTTCGACTGATTGTTGAAAACAAGGAAGATTGTTATAAGGCATTAGGAGTTGTTCACCAGCTATGGTCTGAAGTACCTGGAAAATTTAAAGACTACATAAGTCACCCCAAGTTCAATGGGTATGTTTTGGCTTATTAGTTCATGTGATACAGATTATATTATTTTTTCTTACTAACTTTAATTTTAATATGTAGGTATCAATCTCTCCATACTGTAGTAAGAGCTGAAGGCATGGTGCCAATTGAAGTTCAAATTCGGACAAAGGAGATGCATTTGCAGGCTGAGTTTGGTTTTGCGGCTCATTGGAGATACAAGGAAGGTGATTGCGAGCACTCCTCATTTGTGCTTCAGATGGTTGAATGGGCACGATGGGTTGTCACATGGCACTGTGAGACAATGAGCAAAGATCGATCTTGCATTAGCTATGCTGATTCCATAAAGCCTCCCTGTGCATTTCCTACACATTCTGATGATTGTCCATATTCTTACATGCCGCAATGCAGCGAGGGTGGACCTCTCTTTGTCATTATGATTGATAATGATAAGGTTTGTTTCCTTCTTTTCCATGGGTTTACTCATAGTAGTTCAACACAGGTTTTGTATTGGAGTGTAAATTATTTAGTACAGGTCCATGCAACCTCATTAAAGTGAGTATAGTGAGCATACAAGTCAATCTTCTCTTCACACTTAATAGTGCTTTGGGTAGTAATTAGAGTTTTTGGTATCTAAAATTGAATGATAATGTTTAATGTGCTTGGCAATGCAAAATAAAAGAGCACTGACATGTTTTATTAGGATTTTCTTTTTTCAACCAATTGCGTTTCGTTTATTCTTAAGAGAGGTAATGGACGCCAAACAGTCGTGTGTCCAAACCAATTTGTGTGAATGGTGATGCACAGAGTTAACGAAATTATACTGACGTAGGTGCTTATTGAAGATGTGTACTTCTGTGAATGTTGCAGATGTCAGTTCAAGAATTTCCTGCAAACTCAACTGTGATGGATTTGCTGCAAAGGGCTGGTCGGGGAAGCTCAAGATGGTCTCCTTATCGGTTCCCTGTGAAGGAAGAGTTGAGGCCTAGGTTGAATCACAAGCCATTAAATGATCCTACATGCAAGCTGAAGATGGGGGATGTGGTGGAGCTGACTCCAGCCATACCCGACAAATCTTTGACAGAGTGCAGGGAAGAGTTCCAGCGCATGTATGACCGAGGATTGACCACTGTCTCAAGCACAGCAGCTGCTAGTGGGGTGGCTGGGTTGAGAAGTTGACCATTAAGTGATTGGCCCTCAAGTAGTATACCATTTAATGACGATTGGTTATTCTTGTATGTACATATGTTTGTATAGAACAGCTACATGTTTCTGGTGATGAAGACACAGTGACTAACTGTATTCAAAAATAGAGCCAAAAAAGATTGATTTTGAAGTTCTCAAAATGAATGCTGGCTTCTGTTCTTTTTTATTTTAAGCTTTGTAATTTGCATATTGATCAATGGAATTGAACTATTTTCAGTTTCTAAAAGAAAATGCTGAAGTAAACGTGCTGTAGTTTCATGGCCTTAAAAGAAAAAGTAATAATAGCGTAGAAATCATCCAGAAATTATTCATCGACTGTCTGAATCAAACCGTTCCCCTCGCCTTTCTTGGTAGTCACAGCTGACCCCCTTTGTTTTAATATCGTGTTTGAAAGCTCTTGAATGCTTCAATTATTTCAAACCAAGCAAACAAAGACAGAAGACATGATCAAACAATTTGTGCCAAAAAGGGAACGAGAAAATACACTGACTGCTGTATATCAACTAAATTTTCATAAAAGCGAGAATGGTTGAATACACAAACCGATTACATGAAGAAAAAAGGACAAATTACTGAGTTCCCCTTCAACATTTCTTTCTTAATTGGTACACCACTCAATTCCTCTTGGTATACATCTAGGACATCCTTCTCAATACCGGTCATGATGCTATAAACCTCTAAACTGGGAGGGTGTGAAATTCTCACTTGGAACGTTTGGTAAGAGGAAAAGATACTCTTTGAGGATTATTGTGTGGGACATCTGTCTTTGGTTCTTGAGATGGGTTAGGATCAGCACTTTCTTCATCATCCTCAGTTTCTTCTACTGCCTGGGCAGGCTGCTTCTTTGGGATAGCCAGTTGGTAGTTTGGACTAATCAAGGTGTCCTGCTCTGGTGGAAGTGGGATACCAGGTCCAGCTATTGACTTGGGCAATGGGATTTTGTTTCTGTTTCTAGCCAATTCTAGTAAAACCTGATGAATTGCAGTGCAAAGATGTTAGGCATACCCATAATTCATCAGAGAGAAACAAAGAAACAAACACGATACATCCAAGCAAATATAATGTCTTCTACAATGCATTTTAATTCAAGTTCAGGGATCAAAGAATCCTATGATATGAATGACAATGTAAAGATAATTCAGCCACTTTCCTCCAATTTCAACACCACAACATGTAAAACTGAGGATGGTTGGGTAAGTGAAAAGCCTCTAGTATAGTGGATAACCAAAAAATGAAGAACAAGATTTCTAGTACTACAGATCACTACTTACTTCTCTTGGTGGCGGTTGTGAGAAGCTGAAATTAACTTTTGACTGAATAGCAAGCTTAACATCATCACAATCAATTGAAGATTTGCCAGCATGCTCCGAGTAAACCTGGGCATCTGTCAATACATCAACAACATAACGATACCATAGCTCCAAAAACTGGTGTATAACACGAGGTTCATAATCCTCCACACCCATTGATTTGAGTAGGGACTTTACGATCTTTGCATCTCTTGGCAAGTCCTCATCTCCCTCTGCCATTCTCTGCACAAGATCCAAAAGCCAAGCAATCAACAAAAGAAATATAGCAGAAGACCTATGTCCATAAATACCAAGCTCTAACATAAATTGAGAGGTCATCTACAGATTCAATTCCATATTCAACAGATATAAAAAAAGGGCAAAAATTACAATAGAAATTTCGTTAAATTAGCATCATTATAAAAGAAAAGAGCAAACTTTTTAGCTGTTCAATTCGAACAACTCTATTTTCAAAGGTATTTAGACAAAAAAAATAAAAAAGAAACACCGAGTATTACCTGGTCTTCGATTTAAAAAGTGGGAATCAGAGACCTCACCTTCTGAGGAGAAACAGTGAGTGATGGCTCCGGTGTTTTTTTTTTTTTTTTCCGGAAATCGGTCAGAGAACAGAAATGATTTTACGAAGTACCTCCGGCAAGAGCTCCGATTACACGTGAGAGAGAAGTTGCTCGAAGAGAGAGAAGGGATGATAAGAATTTGGGTATTGGCCTTTAGGGCTAAACTACTACAAATTATACAATTCAACAGAAAACTCTCTCTGTCGGACCATGACCAGTCCAAAACGTATAGCCCATGACCGGTCGTTTATGTTGTTTGAATAATGTGATTAAGAGATAAGAAGCCCAGAGAAAGGCCCAAGCGGACCATAAAAAAAAAGTAATATACGTCGTCGTTTCCATAGTGGGAGGGCGACGACAGGGAAAAGTTCCTGTCGTTCCAAAAGACCAAAAGTTTTCCTTGGTTGTTAAATGACAAATATTTGTTACAAGCAGCAGCGAGGAGGAGATTAAGTAGAAGTAAAATTTTGCATTTCCTAAACTCCTGATTGTTAAATTGGAAGAATTTTACATTATCATTTCATTCGTAAAGGCAATTTTCTCTGCACTTTTACACTACCAGGTAATACACAAGGACAAAAATCATGATGAACATGAATTTCAATTCAATTTGTTGAAGTTTAGACTTCAATTGTATGAACAAGAAAACTAATATTAGTATGCTCAATAACAGCTTTATTCAGATATTGGAATGTTACCGCATACATCCACCCTTCTCAGAGTCCAGACACGCTGGATATTTCGTGCACTGTATCGCAAAAAAAAAAAAGAACATTACTGCAGGTATTACAATCTCCAGCAGCTGTAGCAAAAACACTCACATACATACAACACATATATAGCCTCATTAAAATAAATATATTATCTATCTCCAAAAGAATTCTTGGACAGATTCTTGCCATGAGAGCACAAGCATTAGCATAACTAAAATTCCAGCAAGTCCCCAAGAAGAGCTTCCAATTCTAAGAACCCAGGAAGGATCTGGACAAGGGATTAATGATTCTCGTCTTTGAACTGATGATGTTGAAGTAGTTCTAATGGCTATAATTAATCCACCAAGAACCATTGGAAGAACAAATCCAGAGCTCCATTTTGTCTCATAAAACCGCAGCGAATCTGTTTTTCGATTCACATACAATGGTGATAGTACTACTGCTGAAACTAGAGCCAACACCAAAGCTAGTCCTCTTTGTGATGAATTTTGGCTGCTGTAATTATTGTAGATAGCCATTGGTGAGACTCAAATTGCAGGTTGGTTTTTTTCTAATAGAAGAAACCAACTGAATGTTGAATTTATAGGAAGGAGAAGGAAGGAAGGAGTGAAGGAATCTATGTGGAAAGATGATAATCCGATGACCAAAAAGTAATTAGCAAACAGACAGCCGTCCAAAAAGTGAAGGTATAAAGAAGCTAAAATCTTGAAAGAATGTGAAGGTAGCGGTAAAAGAAATGGTAAAGAAAGAGATAGGATAGCCTTGGAAGTAAGGTATCTTTCAATTATTTGACGTTGTGTTCATATGTAAAAGAAAATGGTGACGGAAAGATTTGAAAAAAAATAAATAATAAAAAGCAATATTTTTTAAATTTTCTAATCATTCATGTTTAGGCTCTTAAGTAAGAAATTTTTATTCTTAAATGGAGTACAAATAATAAATTTGATCGAGTTTAAAGAGACATTTTACTATATAGTCTTCACGCTGTTGTCTTTATTATTATTTAATTTTTATTTGAAATGCTTGATACATATAAAATCATTAACATAAAACATTTTATTCAGTATTTCACCTTAAAAAATGACTGTAATGAATTTTTTAAATCTCTTATCCAACAAAATTACTAATTAAAGGATGAGCAATACTATAATTTTCACCTTGAAAACATGATTTTTTTTTCACATGAATAAAAAATAATTGATAATTATAGATAATTAATTGAATCAAACTATTCGCCATTAATGTTTGAACTAAAAGCAGTTTGTTGTCATTATTAATAGGAGCCTTTTTCTTTGGTGAATAGTATAATAATAGGAGCCACTAATTATATGCAGAAAAACTTAAAACTTCCATTTAAAAAACAAACCAAACTTTCAACAATCCAATTCATGCTGTTGTTAGGTTTTTAGCAGGCTGTTGTAGTTGAAACAATTTTCAATTTCGCTCTCTTCCATTTCCATTCCTAAATGGAACCTAAATTTCTTTTGCAAATTATCTCATTCTGCTATTCTTCAACCATTTCATTTCTCAAATTCTTATCCTTCTGGATTCTTAACTTCTCCAGAATTTTCCCAACAATTTCAGGGAAAATTCTATCTTTGTATTTCCTATCATGTGGCATATCAGAATGCACAATTGATTTAGACGACCAAACGACAGTCAATTTCTGGGTCACCAACCATAGGAAATTTAACAAACCCAATTTAGTACTAATTCATGGCTACGGTGGTGATTCACGGTGGCAATTTCTTGGCCAAGTCCAACTTCTATCTCAAGCCTTTAATTTATATATGCCTGACTTATTATTTTTCGGCAAGTCCTTCACGAAACGGAGAGGTCGGTCTGATGCTTTTCAAGCAGAGTGTGTGAGGGAAGGGTTGAAAAAATTAGGTTTAAAAAGGTATAATTTGATAGGGTTAAGCTATGGCGGGTATGTGGCGTACCGGTTGGCGGCGAATTATGCAGACGAGGTGGAGAAGTTGGTGATTATGAGTAGTGGGATTTGTTACACGGAGGAGCAAAAAGAGGAGCATTTCAGGAAAATTGGGAATCTCTCTGATCTTCTTTTGCCACAGAAACCAGAAGATGTAAGGGCTATGATTAAGCTATCTATGCACAAGACTAATCCGATGAAATGGATGCCAGATTTTATTATTTCGGAGTTCATCAATGTAAGTTGCTCTCTTCCTTCTGCTTTTATATATACCTGACGCAGAAATTTACAAATTACTATGATTTAACCATTAATGGGTGTGAGATTCAACCTAGGATTAAGGGTATTAAGCGGGGCATAAACGAACCGAGCCGAGTTTAAATCTGCCATGCTCGAAACTTAATTTGATAAGATTTAGCTCGGTTCGAAAATCAACGAGTCTAAATATTTTAGAGAATGAACTTGACTTGAGACTCGAATTCAACTTAAAAAATTTTAAACTTAGGCTTGATTCGGAAATTTTATTCGAGCTCGAATAACTTGTAAGCCTACTCGACTCATTTACATCTCTATTCTTAAAATCTTTTTCGGAGCCATGTGATACACACCTAGTCTTAAGATCTTTTGATGAACTAATAGTTGCAACTATTGTTATTCACGTCAAATTCATTTTACTTAGGCAAAGAGACAAATTGAATTTCCACCCATTTCTCTGAAATGTCACATTTCACTACCATAATTACAAGCAATATTAAATTTGCTGAATATGACTTTGAATAGAAAGGAAACAATGACCTATCCGAATATGAAATTATTTTATGTTACTTTATTTATTTTTCATTATTTTGATAAATGGACGTGTATTTAAGTCTATTTAGGACTGAAAAATTTGAATAAAATAATTAATGTATTTTTTGAAAATGTCATCTAAACGGAAAAAAAATAAAAAAATAAAAAACTGTTAAATTTAATGAACATACTCATTTATGCTCTTTTTTTTTTTTTTTAAACCTACTTATTTTATTATTTTGTTTGATCATATAGTATATTTTATTTATTATGTTCCCAATGCAGTGCGCATGAATCTCATTCATCCAATTCATCACTGTATATTTTTGTCCGGTATATTACGATCACTTACTAATTTAATTCTCAGAGCTAATTCATCCTCCGTAATCATGACCTCCTCAAAGCTTTTACATGCCTTTATCTTCTACCTTTCAACCACACTGGCCATCCTTAGATTCTCCATAGATGGTTTCTTCAAGTTAAATCGAGCTTCGATCCTTTTCAATCTAGTTGATATAATTTTTTCAATTTATTATAGGTTATGTGGTCTCACATCATTTACCGTTGATTTAGATGATCAAACCACCGTGCATTTCTGGACCTCCAATTACAGGAGGATTGATAGGCCAAATCTAGTCATGATCCATGGCTACGGCGGCGATGCACGGTGGCAATTTCTCTATCACGTCGGTTTCCTTTCCCGGAAATTTAATCTTTACATGCCGGATTTAGTATTTTTCGGTAAGTCTTATTCGAACCGGGCGGACCGGACCGATGCGTTTCAAGCTAGGTGTTTGTTGCAAGGGTTGAAAGGATTAGGTTTGGAGAGGTTTTCGGTGTACTCGATTAGTTATGGAGGTTACGTGGCGTATCGGATGGCTGAAATGTGCGGAAAAGAAATGGAGAAGCTTGTGATTGTTAGTACCGGTATAGGGTGGAGTGATGATGAAAAGAGAGAGCATATCAGAAAGATCGGAAGAGATCCAAAAGACTTGCTCGTACCTACAAATCCACATGATCTGCGTACGTTAGTGGAGCTATCGATGTACAAAGGCAAGCCTTTGAGATGGCTTCCTGACTTTTTCCTTCAAGAGTTCATCAATGTGAGTTTAGTTTATCACTTTCAAGAGTTCAAGCAAAGTGAAATAAAATAAAATAAAGACAAGAAATATTTGAGGTCAGTCCCTTTATCAAATTTATTAAGTTCAGGTTCGAAATTCTACACCTGCTTTGTTTTCAAAATCAATTCAATCTGCCCCTTGGATTTGATTTTGATTTTTATGTTCAAAAGTTTTTTAATGATGGACAAAAACTCTTAGACATCCTCGTATCCACTGCCCGTATAAATTCTGGCATTTCCACGTTTTTTCGCTTTTGTTTCCATGCAATATAATTTTTTCGTCTCTATTTTCATGCAACACAGCATAAGTATAAAGTTCTAATTTTTTTCTGATTTGAGTGTTCGCTCAATCAAAGATAATTAGAACCAGCATTCTGTTGATATGTAAAGATTTCTGGCTCTCACCCTTGTAAAGTTCGAGGTCACTTATCATCTCTGATAAGCAAATTATTGGTTAGATGAAGTTGTAAATTTTATTGCTTTACAGGTGATGGGTAATAATCACAGGAAGGAGAAGTTGGAGTTGGTGGAGCACTTGTTGGCTAAAAAAGCAGATACAAATCCTCCCGTTCTAACCCAGGTATCAGAGGATTATTTGTTTAAACCTCATTTTTTTTTTATCTAAATGTTGTAAATTTGTCTTATTAATACGATGATGGTATTATTAGCAATGATTGTATATATTTAATTCAATTTGAACGTCACTTTCAAAGTGTCTAAATAGGTGGCATTGCATTAGGCTTGAATGATTATCACTAATTAAAGATTAACAACCTGTGAAATCTTTTTTAGATATTAATTAATTATTAAATTCTGTTAGCTATTTTTGTATATATTAAATATTGCTCCATTTGGGTGAAGGAAACACTCTTAATATGGGGCGATCAAGATAAAGTTTTTCCAGTATCGCTGGCTCATCAATTGCAAAGGTAAATTATTATCTTTTCCATTAATTTCAAGTAATTACTGTATACATTTTGCAGTAAATAACAGTTTTATTGTTGTTAAACACAGGCATCTGGGGCCAAAATCAAGAGTGGAAATAATCAAGGACGCAGGTCATGCTGTTAATATGGAATCTCCTGATGCTGTGAATAGTCTGTTAACATCATTTCTTTTAGGTCACTCTTAATCTAATAATTATGTATTAATAATTTTCAAGTATATGTAATTTCAAGTTTTAGGGTTCATGTATCAAGCAAATCATTCTAATTTGCCAAATTAAGAAAGTTAACAAGTCAATCAAACAAGTTATTCTGAGAGATATGAAGTTGTGAATACGAATCCAAACTCTAATCAAAGTTTAAATAACCAAAAAAAAAAAAAAAATCATAAAAATAACATTCCGTGTTAAATTGATCAAGTTGAAATTAAATTGGTGATACGATATTATGTTTTTACCCAGATTATGATTGCATAATACTTACCGTCACTAATATTAAGTAAAAAATATCCTCATAATTTATTATCATTATTTTTTTAAATGAAAATATATTAATATTCTTTTTTTAGTATTTCGTGTTATTTTACCTTTGTTTTTCAGTGATTTTAATCCAACAAAAATAGTTAAAACACATTTATTAAGAAATAGATTTGACGTCTTAATTTTAGATATGATAAAGAAATACTCATTCATAATGTTTATACATAAATATCTATACTAAATATAATTTAATTTATAATTATAGGTAATTAATTTATAATTATGGAAGAGACAATATCTATATAAATATTTTACATTAGAAGAACAATATTGAAAATGTGACCCCACCTAGAAACTCTTGCAAGCACAACATCAAGTTGAAATTGACATGAACTGGGCCAAGATAATTTAGGCTGCACTTTAACCAAGAGTTATAATCTTTTTTGTTTTTAGCACAAACAAAGGGCACTTTGACCCAAAGGAACCGGAAAAGCCGAGGATCCTAAAAAACGATACCGTATTAATCGTCAAAAACTACCAAAACCGCCACACTTCGTACGAGTCTACACAGTTACAAACCTCCGTTTTCATAATCCTTCCCGAAACAAAGTATTATACCCTCCCTCAGTCCACTACCTCCCTCGAGCTCTTTCCACCACCACCACCACGAAGCCGCCGTGCCACCGACGCGCGCCCCTGCCAAATGCTCGAAAGGCGAAAAAATTAAATTCCGTAAAATCAAATGTCTTCTCACGAACAAGCCCTAGCCTCTTTAGTCTCCCAGCTTGCCCTCTCCTTCGACGGAGCAATTCTCGGCGTCGCACTCGCATACGCCGCTGTACGTTCCTTTCTAAAGTTCACGTCAAATTCTAAAGCCCTCCGCAAAATTCGCAGTGCCCCTACCGTCAAAGTCTCTGATCTCCGCTCCATCCTCGATCTTTCCCAGCGGGCTGATGAAAACCAAAACCAAAACAATCAGAAGCTCGTGATTGTTCAGGGGCAGGTGGAGGCGAAATCCAACGTTGATAGTAACTGGAAGAGCTATAGGCCTAATGTTTTGATCGCTCATGAATCTGGTGATAAGGCCGTTATTGTGCAGAGAACTCAAACTGTATGTATGTTTTTCATATTTTAAATATGATTATCAGATTGATAATTTGGAATTTAATTTATACTTGTAGTGGTTATTGTAGTTTGTTACTGAAATAATGTGTTCAACCTTTTGCTCCTATAATTGTGTTTAAGTAAATATTTATATTAAGAATCATGCAATAGCTCATGTTTTACTAGTAACTTTAGGTGCTATGTGCGTGAGGAGGCTTCACTTGCTGAATTGTTGGGTGGTGTATTAAAAATGTTAACTTTCTTTAAGACCATAATGTATTTTAAAATTATGACAATTTGTTCAGTTAGAAATAGCTTTGATTGAATGGGTAGAATTGGTTTTTCTTTTGAAATTATTATTGCTTTGCTATTAATTCTCGTGTATTAAATTGATCTAATATGAATCTCGTCGTTTTATTTTGTTGAAGTGTTTATACAATGAATGGAAGGGCTTCTTTGGGTGGACTTCTGATCTTCGAGCAATCTTTGGTAGATCTTGGAGGGAACAAGAATCAACCTCGTTGCGAACGGTGATTCAATTATCTTTTTTTTTTTAGTTTGAATTTGATAGTGGATATTCTTACTCTCTATTTTATTCTCAGCCAGAGAAATGCTATGAAATTAGATTTAACCTCACTGTCTCAGTATTTACATGCACTGCTAGTTCTAACTATCAGAACTGTCCTTGTTATTGAAATTGATATTTGATCTTTCTTTTTTTTTTTTTTTTTAACTTTCTTTGTGGTGAAATGACTGTTGGTATGTTAAAGAACCTCAATCTACCAAGTTTATGCTGAATTTTTACCATCAATTCATACAATAGGTATTGGAATATGAATTGTTGCAATTTGATTGCGAATTTTTAGGTCCATATTCCACAGTTCCCTCCAAAAGCTGAACAAAAACATCGGCTTCTACATTATCTAATTTTAACTTTATTTGGCCTGCCTCATTTAAAATCTAACTTTCACTCGCCAATGTGCAAGATTCTAGGCGTTGTCTATGTTTTGAAGAACTTTGTCTATGTTATATCTTTTCAATATGTAAATTGGGTTCATTGCAAAAGACTTCTTTGTTCTTATCTCAAGAATAGGCTTCTGTTTTGTAACTCGTTTTTTTTGTTTAGATGGAATATGGACCAGGTTTTTTCACTTATCATTCTCTAGCTAGGTTGGGTGTATTGGGAGAGTCTATTGACATGGGATTATTGCTGGAGTTTGATAAGTTTTTCCTAGATTTCTAATAAAATTATTTTATTTTGCTGATAAAAAAAAAATGTGCAAGATTCCAGTCCCATGCCTGACCACTGAAGTTATGCATGGTGTGGCCAGGAACTTGAAAGATGATCTGCATCAGTTAAAATTTTTACTATGTTTGGTTGGGTACTTTCATGGTTTATGATTGTCAATTAGTCATTAATGCTTTTGGTTTCTTCTATTAATATACTGTAAGCTTATATCTCACCATTGTGTAGAAAAGAGCTTTTCTACTCGCCTTAAAGCTGCATGCTAAATATTTCTCATACCTTTAAAATGTACCAGACATATTTTTTTGCTTGAATGTGCAATAGAATAGGAAGTATGTGTGTAAAATAGGAGGTAAGATAATTATGAAAGGGACTTGGACTCTTTTGCTTGGCTTTTTTCCTTCCTGTATGGACTAGGGATAATTGGTCTTGCTCTCTCTCTCCTTGTTCTTTTCCTACCTTTTTCTCTGAAGTGAAACCATCCAACTGTGTGGATTGTCTTACATGCACCATTCTAGACTTTATTGATTGAATTACTTAAAACAAATTTAATAAAGGCAGCATCGCATCCATTTCAGGTGCTACTTTGTTAGATGCTATTATTTTTCCAAGTTGCCAATGTTATTCTCCTCAAACATTAATGTTTCTAATGTTTTTGTGGAGATTGTTATAACCATTTGATTTGTTTGATAAAGCTGAGTGCCTTTCATTGATAAATGTGATAACAAGGACTTAACTCATTTATTTTTTACCCATTTGAAAGGTCCCTTTTGTTCTTGTTGAAAGTGGTCGATGGCAACATTCAAATTATGTTATTGTGAATATGGATGGTTCAAGACATCCTCTGCCTCTTACGACAGTGTATCATCAATTGCAACCCATTGATGCTTCTCCATATACATTCCTTCAGGCACTTTTTGGTCATGAATACCCAGTAAGTTCCAAAGTATTTAAGCCTAAGTGTGCTGCAGTGCTTTAGTTGTCCTTAAATTAATTTGGCACATGGTAACATGTTGCAATTGGGGATATTTGGGGCCTGACATCTTTATTTTTCTTTGTTTTTAAAGGTTGGTCTGCTTGATGAGGAGAAAATCCTCCCATTAGGGAAGGAGATAAACATTGTGGGCATTGTCAGCTTTAAAAATGGAATTTCTGAGATAAAATCTTGCAAGGATCTCCCATATTTTCTGTAAGAAGACTCATTCTTGAGAATTCTATAGGTCTTGTAGTCAGACATGCAAAATTTTAAATTTGATGTGTGTCTTCACTCCTGCATCTAGATTTGCATTGACATTGCTTGAAATTTTTTATGCTCTTATCAGTCCTCATGACAGTTTAATGGTTGGGTAATTGATAATATTTTGTCCTATTGTCGTACGGCACCAAGCTGAGTTCATCAACTTTTGGCTTCTCATGTTTTTTTGGCTCATGCGATTTGACATGTTATTCTGCTTGAATGTGGACCTGTACCTACGAATATTGGAATATATACTTCTTAAGCCATTGTCCTCTTGACTTCATGTGACTGTAGTATAAAGTAGTAATCTCCACTGATGTGTTGACTGGAAAATTTGGGTTAGTTTTTTTGGGAGATGAACATAGAATATTATGCAGAATTGACCCTCTGATAATTCATACTTGGACCATGTACATAGTACAAAATTTTATAATATTTTTTTTGAAGAACGCTGTTTAGTTTATGATTTACATTTCATGTAGTACAAATTTTTTAATTCGTTAATCTGTGTATTGCCAGTTAGCCACATTATATTTTTTTCAAAATCTTTTTATTTAGATATCTATTACTCATTTTTATTTGCTTTTGAAATTTTTCTATATCATTTCTTGGAAGTTGATTGCTTCCATAGAATAATTACATATATAATTCTACCAAGGATAAACATTGTTGAACTATCAAGTAGCTGGTTTTCTACAATTTCAGAAGCATAATTTTTGTGCATATGAATTTAAAAAATATATCCACAATGAGCTCATTTGTCATCTGGATTGCTACAGGTCAGATATGACTAAAGATCAGATGGTAGTAGATCTTGCCTTCAAGACAAAAGTTCTGTTGTGGAGTGGTATTGTTCTTGGTTCGCTGTCAATTGGTATTCTTGGCTATGCTGTTGTGAGGTATTCCCTCCTCTCTCTCATGCCCTAATTCATTTGTTGGATGTTGTGAATTAGATAGGCTCCTGAATTAGCTAGAAAGTTCAGACAAGTCTGGCAATAAAAAGTTGGTTTACTTGAATCCTATCTAAACTTATTATGGAAGAGAGAATGAATCAGCTTAAACCGCGAATATTAATTAGTGTATTGAATGAGAACAATTTTATTTGGTTTCATATCCTCTAATCGAAAATTGTATTCAGGAACTGGAATAAATGGAAAGAGTGGAGGCAACAGAGACAGTCTCAGCAACAAAGCCATGCTCTTAGTGATGGGGATGCCCCTCAGATTGATGCAGATGTGGAGACAGGAGATGTACCGGATGGACAATTATGTGTGATTTGCTTGATGAGGAGAAGACGATCTGCATTCGTTCCATGCGGGCATCTTGTTTGTTGCCAACTCTGTGCGATATCAGTTGAACGGGAGATATCACCAAAGTGTCCTCTCTGTCGGCAGGCAATCCGGAGTTCTATGAGGATATTTGATTGTTGAGGAACCAATAATAACTTTATTAGAGGACAGTGTTGGACAGATATCTCGAAGAAGAACCAAAATTATATTTGTATATAGATGTAGGAATTTTACAGATTACTGATTGATAATCACTAATTATGCAGGTTGATGTTGCTTATTAGAATTTCCATTCTCTCGTGTCTTCTCTTCCCTTGGTACTATCTAACTAACGATTCCAAAATTTGGCGTAGTTAACTAAAGCTATCGGCTTCACTTGCTCAGCAGCTTCTTTTGGTTTTTATCTATAGCAAACTGAAAATTTATTGTCTTTAGTCAGATCTCTGCTCCATGGGCAAGTGGAACTCAACATTGGGAATGTCTTTTCTATGAAATTAAAGCTAAAAAGTGGATGTAATATTTACTATTTCAAACAAAATGATCCATCAAACAAAATCAATCATTTAACTAAAACAGGGCTGCAAAAACCAGCCTCTACACATTTAACTCACTTTAATTTACATGAAAAAAGAAAGAAAAAATGAAAAAAGAAGCTAAAACGGGGGAGCTACAAGTATCTTTTTAACTGCCATTTCCTTTGACATCCAATTTCCACAATGAACAGAAAGAAACAGGATGCCCTTTCCACCATAACCCTACACACTCACCTTTTTCTTCAATTCTCATTTCCCAGTTGCTATCATACTTCCTTAACAAAGCTCGACCTCCATCAATGGCATCTTCCCCAAACATCTCACCTACAAACCCCACCCTTGTCATCCTTTCACACCATTTCTCTTTCCCTTCGTTCATCTCTCCGCGATTTGTTAATGCCTTGGCTGCCTCTCCTTCCATCACTCTTCTCTCTTCGCTTTCCCGGCCTTTAAAAGCTGAGCTTGTTGAGTCCAAAAACTTCCATAAGTAATCAACTCTTCTTGAAAATCCCGTTGCAAAATCCCCACAACTATTGCAACTACAATCCGTGTTGTTTTCACTAAGAATAACGCCTTTTGGTTCCAATTCTCTTAAAACTCTCAAGAACTCAGTTCTCTCATCTGGGGTATTGTGATTTAAATGATTGAGTCTAAATTGAGCACAAACTATTAAGGTTTCATCAGAATTTGACTTAATGACTTGTGCATTTAGATTTTTTAATGGGTAGTTATGAAGTCTATTGATTTGCAAATTAATGTTCATAGACTTGGCAAAACTGAGTAGTCTTGGAGAAAAGTTGTCTCCTGGCGGACCAACTAAAAATGGGGTCTCAGTGTCTTGATCATTTTCAATAGTGGCAGTGATGACAGTGATGCGTACCAAAGGAGGAAGTCCTCCGGACCGGCGAGTCAATGCCTCAAGAAGTGTAGGCCATTGCACACCATGAGAAACACCGATATCAAGAATATGAAGGTTACGCTTATGATCCTGTTCTTTAGCAAGAACTTGAAGTATTGAAGAATTTGCAATATTATTTGGAAATGCAAACCAAGGACTAACTTCATAAAATTTTAGCAAAGATCGTTGAAAGAACTTAGGCTCAGTAGACGCGAAAGATATAGGCGCTATAGAAGCAGTGGTTGTGGAAGATGATAAATGGTGAGTTAAGGCTCTAAGACCATAAAAAGCTAGCCTATGATTAGCATCACCAGTTGATGAGGCAAGTTCATGAAGAACATAAAGAAGGTGTTGGACACGTGACAAATTACCTGTGGTAATAGCAGCTGCACAAGGGTTAAGCAAATGCTCTGCCCATCTTCCTTCCTTGCTGTTTCCATTATTACTATTATTTCCTGTGCTTTTACTATTGCTTTTCTTGGTTCCATTTGATCTTTTTCCTGTTACTACTGCTCCTCCATCTTTCTCTTCATTGCTGACCGCCCGATGACTCTGTTTCTTTCTCTGTTGATGATTTTGTACTGAGTCATCTGGCGATCCCCGTTTTCTCGACGAATTTGAAGGTTGTGGACTACTGGTAATGGTGGGATTGCTTTCTTCTGTTAGTTTATCGTTGGTGGTGGTGATGGTTATGGCAGTGAGATTAGTATCAGTGTTGATTGGATCTTGACAAAGTTCTTCTGTTTGATTCCACCATTGATGATAGCTATTGATGTCGTCTGAGCTATACGGATCATCCAAGAATGATGGTAGGAATGGTACTGTATCTTCTATCCAATCCAATATGTGATCTGAAATGTGATTTGCCTCTGTTTCTTCAATAGTCATTTCTTTTCTGTATGTTCTTGAAAGAAAGAAAGAAGTACAAAAATGTTTATACTACTTATTTTTTGACCAAAAAGATAAAGGATGAACAAACAACTTAGATTAGACTTATGTTCTTAAAATAATGCATGTTAGGAAACAGACGGTAGAGAGCATATTTTAAGGTTTTGATGTGGTGTGTGTTTGGAGGATTTGATGTTTTTGTTTAAGACTTTTATTTGGGCTGTAAGAGATGAAGACATTTAGGCTATGGCTCCTCTTTGTTTTTGGTGATTAACTTATTTCTCTTGTATGTCAAAGTTGTTGAGATCCACAAATAAGGTTTAGAGAGAGAAGTTGGGGATTGTGATGGGGTTGAATTTGAAGTAAGAAGAGCCGGCATGCTTTGTTTTACAATTGAAAATCATATTTTTTTTGTATGCTTGTGCTTTGTGCCACTCAAGACTATGTGTGTATTGAAATAGACCTATCTACTACCAAATTTCATTTCAAGTTTCCATGTATAGAGATTGAAATTTTTAAAAGGGAATACTATCCAATAGCTTTGTGTTCTTGTTTATTTTATTGAGGTTCTTGTTTTAGTCCCTAAAATGCAATCAACCCGCAAAGCCAATCCATTCTTGGTTTGACTTGTCCTCTGTTTGTTTTGTTGTTTTCTTGCCAAGAAACAATTTGGTATGTTGTGCTGGCCTCACATGTGCATCCTGTTTTTTTTTTTTTTTTTGGGTATTCTTTTATTGGCAATAACTCCTTTGTAGCATTTTATTAAATGTATATTTGTAACCGGATCAAAATGGAAATAATATTCAAATAAAGTCCTCTCGCGTTTTCGCAGTGACAACTTTAGGTTTTGATGAAATATACATTTCACGAGAAAATGCAACCTTGAAAAAGTTTTTATAATCTACTGTCAATAAAGAAGGATTCAATTGTCTAAAAATTTAATTTCAAAGATTAAATAAGTAATAAATCAGGTGTGTTCTGTTTATTCATACTATAGAATTTATAATATTATACCGGTTCATTAGCCTCTCAGCCTCTCATATATCGGAAAAAAAAGATTGAACAACCATGACTCCCTCGACTTGGTATATATTTTACTCTTACCTCAGCCATCAAGATTGTCTTGTTAGCACTTAGCACCATAAAAATTTGGACTTAGATTTTAATTTAAGCTGTCGGTTGCCAAGTGCATGGTTCACATAAGTAGAATTATTAATTTAATAAAAAATATAAAATTAAATAATTTATAAATTAAATATGAAATCTTAACATGTATTTGAGAAAATATGAAAACAATTGTGTTCTTTAATAGATGTGACTTCTGAGATATATATATATATTTTTCTAATCATAATTTAGTATTTTATGGTTGTGGCTATTAGTCACTTTTAAGTTTATCCAGTCATATATCTACGCGATCCTATTATTATTTTTAGGAATTCAAACAATATTGCATGGATTTATAATTAATTTATTTTATTGCATTCTAAGGTTTTAAGATATAAACTTTAATTACTTGTGTGTATTAATTGAATTCCAATGTTGTTCGAAATTCATTATAAACTTTATTAATTACTTGTGTGTATTACTTGTGTGTAAATCATTCAACATTATAAAATTGAGATGAATAAATATTTTGACACAATGCTATACTTGTATAAAGATTCAATTGCAAGGTTACCAATTCATTCTAGTTCTCTTACAGGATATAATATCACAAATTTATCAAAAAGATTAAAAATGATAACTTTGTCCCTGTCCTGCCCCATTAAAGGTCCAATCCAAAGTTTGTACCAAAAAAGAAAAAAAAAGAAAATAGCAGACCTCTTCTTTAAGTTCATGGCTATCAGAATCAAACCTTCAGGGGCCAATATTGGGATCTCCTTTACTCACCGAACAAATTAAAAGTACTCTCTTGGAATTGCGTCAGATGAGCTTCTTTAAATTGATCACTTAAACCAAAATGAGCCATCAGAATACAAACATGAGTTAGTAAATCTCCACCCTTTCTAAGTTTTTGAGCATGTTCCTTCCAATCACAATGACTCGCAGCATAAGCAACCATTTCTATCCAAACTTCACTTACCACATCCCATTTCTCCTCAAATTCCGTTGACTTCAATTGTTTTGCAAGAAGATATCCACCAACTAGCATAAAGCTCTTCATCTGTTCTGTACTAAAAATTTGTTTCTCGAGATCGTCTTCTGCAAAGTTGGCTTCAAGTATTTTCAAGCAAGCTTCTTTTTCACTATAGCTCGTCTTCTTGCCAATATCACCTTTAAAAAGAAAATCTTGAATTGCTTCCTTTGTATCTTGAAAAGCATGCCCGCTCTGATTCTCTTTAGACAACAAATTTGGATTCATCACAAGATTATGCAACATGTAATCAGACAAGGTTTTGCTAAGTGTGTGCTTAGAATAGTCTTTATTTTGATGAGTCTGATCATCGAGATCGCTATAATAACAAATATCAGTAGCCAAGTGCCAAATGACTACGCTATTGCTAAATGATATAGCTTCAAAGAACACATCGGCATCTTCAAGAAATACTGTAATGGCTTGTTGAAGCGCTCCATTTCCTCTCAGAGCCAATAGGGTACTACGAAACATTTGTGTGTCCAACATTTTATTAACTTTTAAATCACCATGCTGATAAAGTTGATCGCCTTTCTTACGAATATGATTGAAGATTGCATCTTTAACGTCAGCATTCACTTCTACCCTCTTTATGTCCATGTCTTTGATCAGTTCATCAATTCCAAAGTACTTTAGCCACTCAGGCGGATCATTTTTCAGGCAAGAACTAATCAGATTGTATTGTCCCATCAATCCTGACCATCTTTTTCCACTTCTGTAATGCAAATGGAGAAAATACACAGTTCTTAAGATAGAATTAGTTGGTGGACTTCCAGATTTGCTTAACCAAATCATTGTCTGGTCAGAGAAAATGAGACGCACTAATCCATATGCTTCTAAAACAAAAGCTCCAACTAGCAATAAGTAAGTTAGAGCAATGTCAACTGTTGAGTACTGGGGGTGACCATCAATGGTGATTGAGAAGACAACTAATGCAATAAATGAGGATAAAAGACTAATAGAGCGAAGAAGGAGACCTAATTTAGAATAAACAATAGGCGCTTTTGTGTAAAGCTCATCATAGATCAATCCGAGTTCAACTTCTACAAGCTTAAAGGCTTCTTCTGATGAACTTACAGAAGATATGACAGAGTGGCTGTCGTTTGATTCAGAAAACCCAAGTATAAGATCTTCAAATAAAGGTAAAGACATTTTGAACAAGTAATGAGCTCGATGAAAAAAATTGGTAGAAGGAGAAGGACAAGGTCCTCGCGGAAGAATCTTCTTGTTTCCGTTACTTGTGTTAGAAGGAACCGAAGATAACGAGGATAAAGATTCTTGAAGTTGATTGGTGCTTGAATATCTAAGCACCCAAGTTCTCTCCCCATACTTAACAAGTCCAGCAATAAAAACTGGAATGGCTATAAATGTGAGAGGAGAGTTATCCAAATACATTAAGTAGACATAAAAGGCAACACCAACTTCAATTAACAATCCAAGAAAATGCCTTAAACAAAGCTCATTATCCTCTAAAGAATAAGAAGTGATGGCATCTGGGCCGCCAAGGTGCAGGAGAAGGAAAGGTGCCCAAAATGCATGGATTGAATAGTTTGGATTGGTAGAAAAATCATCATTTTGGCTGCTAGCAAGTATTCCTAATGCGACAGTTGCTAGCCAGTCTGCTGATAAATAGGCTAACCATACAATAAATGAAATCCACATTCCAGCAATGTACTTTCTTCGAGCACCGAGCTCGATAAGTGTGATTTGTAGCAAGAGACTCGATAAAACGAGCACACGGATCTCCCATCCATTCCAGAGTCTTATGAGACTTTCTGGAAAAATTTGCATCTTTTTTTGCTTCTTCTCCTTCTTCTGTAGGAACTAATAAAGAAAAATTCATATTTAATGAATAGCTGATTTATATCAATAAATATATTAACAAAATAGACCAAGATTACTCGTTCCTCAAAAGCTAACTTCAGGAGATGATTTTCCAAATATTATATATTGATTAAAGACCTTATCCCGAACTAACATAGCATATATAGCACCCCACATCTATATATAATTTCTGGAGTGTGAAGTTTGTAAGCAAACATATCTAGACTCTGATACCATGTTCATAAAATAGACTGTATATCTCAAATTCATAACTTTATTTCACAAGTTTTTCAATATACATTTTCATTTAATTTAGTCATAGTCACAAGTCACAACCGGTTGCACTATGCTATATTAAATTATGAATACAACAAAAGACGGAAAATTGTTGCAATTAACCATAAAAGTACCTGTATTTATAGGTGAGATCACTGGCCGACTGGTCAACTTGTGAGAGCTTGAATATATAGCCGGTCATCCAATTTTTGAGTGTGTGTCTGGTTACTTCATATTGGTAACCTATTTCTAACATGATTTCACATTTGTTTATATGAGGGAATAGTACTTTACCTCATGGCTTGGGAAGGTATGATGGAATTGCGTGTGGAAACCATTCCAACTTTTTTTTTTTTTTTTTTTAAAGAGTAAAAACATTCATTCACTCAAGGAAAAGATTCCGAAGACAATCAGGTACTCAAGGTATAATGGAATTGCGTGTGGAAACCATTCCAACTTTGATTATAATTATCATCATCTCATGATTGCCGGATTAATTTATTAGCAAATACTAGAGAAATTAAAGTAAAAAAAAAGCAGAAGGGCGACTAGCAAGTAATTAATCATATAAATTATGTTTATATGCTTTACTCTTGCTTGGGGAATTGTTTATGATTTTTACGTGAGAAATTGACATTTAACTTAAAAAAAAAAAAAATGGTCGGTAAGTGTTATCCCATACATAGGAGTATTAAAACCCACGTGATGTGTAAAGGAATATCAGAGAATGAATTAATCTTTTATAACATCATTCAAAAATAATAAAATTATTAGGAGCGTCAAAATGGATTGGCATATCGGATTTGACACAAATTCGCCTAACATATGATACGATTAGGGTCAACACGAACGTGACCATTTAATAATCGTGTCAAATTTGTTAACACGAACACGATAAGTGACATGAACACGATACGTGTAATCCGCCTAATATCATAAGCATATCAAGTGAGTTTTGTACACGACCTGTGTAACCCATCTAGTGATCCATCTAATATCATAAATAGGTTAAGTGAATCATGTTGACCTATATATAGCTCGCTTAACTTTCTTATGATATTTTTAGTTAGAGTATTTATATCTAACATTAAAATTACCTCTTTACTCTTAAATAAATGGGTCATTCTCCTAACTTGTGTGTCAACCTGTAACACGATACGTTTATATTCGTGTCATAAACGAGCGACTTATTTATTACATGAACCTGTTTAACCTCAACCATAACCCATTTATTTCATGTTTTAGGCGAATTGTGTTTACGTGTTATGATCCATTTTGATGCCTCTAATATGACCTATATAAAAAAATACATACACACACTAGTAATGTATTTTTAATAGTGATAATAAGTTTGAGAATTTAACTAATTATATTGAAATAAGAAAGTAAGTCTTTTTTATTTTATATTTATGATTTATTATAAATGATTGTTTATTTATTTGAAATATTAATGTATTATACTTATTTAGTGTAGTGTGTCCTAAGAGTATGAATGTCTTATATTTTTAAAATTGTCGTGTCCTACATATTCCCGTATCTCACGTCACATATCTGCAATTTAGCTCTTGGTACATGAGACTACTTCATATACCAAGCTAATCAACCAATGTTTTTTTGTATTACCAAGAAAAATGAAGTATTTTTTTAAAAATTTTTTTGTGTGTTTTTTTATTAATGAATGATCAGAAAAAATAAGTAAGAACTAAATTTTTTTTTCGAAAAAACTTATATTGCTTTTTTTTATATAAAAGAAAATAAAATTAACAGAAAAAGAAACGTAAAGAGTAAAGAGTTGGGATTAGAAGTCAATTTTTCAAATGATAAATTTTCGTCAAACCGAAACTCTAAATAGGAGGGAGAGTGTATTGAATTAAACAACTCATGAAAAGGGAATAGAAAAAATTAAGCCTAGCAGTTGAATACTGACATTTTTCGAAACTAATTTAAAAAAGAAATTTATATTACTTATTTTTTTATGATATAAAAGAAAAATAAAATTAATTTTTCTCGACAAATTTATTTTTATAGTTTTTTTTTATTTTCCTTCTAGTATGAAGAGATATTATTAATTAAAAAACTCATAAAAAGGGAAAAAAAAAAAGGCATGACCAATTGGTTGAATACCAATTTTTTTTGGAAGTAAATTTAAGAAAAAAAATCTTATGTTACTTTTTTTTGGATATAAAAGAAAAATAAAATTAATTTTTCTCTAGAAATTTATTTTTATACTTTTTTATTTTCCTTCTAATTTGAAGAAATAATTATAGTTTATTGGATAAAAAACTCATGAAAAGGGAATAAAAAAAACTTAGTCTTGGCTAATTCGTTGACTATTGACATTTTTCGAACTAATTTAAGAAAGAAACTTATGTTAATTATTTTTTTTCTTTTAATTTTTCTCTACAAATTTATTTTTATAGTTTTTTTATTCTCCTTCTAATTTGAAGAAATACTTATGGTTTATTGGATTAAAAAAATCATAAAAGGGAACAAAAAAATTAGGTCTAACCAATTCGTTATACTGACGTTTTTCAGAACCAAATTTAAGAAAAAAACTTATGTTACTTATTTTTTTAATATAAAAAAAATAAAATTAGTTTTTCCCTACAAATTTATTTTTATAGTTTTTTATTTTATCTTCTAACTTGAAGAGATAATTATAGTTAATTGGATTTAAAAACTCATGAAAAGGGAACAAAAAAAAACTTGGCCTGGCCAATTCATTGAATACTGACATTTTTCGGAACTAAATTTAAGAAAAAAAAACTTATATTACTTATTTATTTTGGATATAAAAGAAAAATAAAATTTTAATTTTTCTCTATAAATTTATTTTTATAATTTTTTATTTTCCTTCTAACTTAAAGAGATAATTATAGTTTATTGGATTAAAAACTCATGAAAAGGGAACAAAAGAAATTAGGCCTGACCAATTCGTTCACACTGATATTTTTCAAAACTAAATTTGAGAAAAAAAACTTTTGTTACTTATTTTTTTTATATAAAAGAAAAATTTTTTCTCTAATTTGAAGAGATAATTATAGTTTGTTGGATTAAAAAACTCATGAAAAGGGAATAAAAAAATTAGGCTTGGGCCAATTCGTTGAATACTGACATTTTTAGGAACTAAATTTAAAAAAAAAAAAAACTTATGTTACTTATTCTTTTTGAATATAAAAGGAAAATAAAATTAATTTTTCTCTAAAAATTTATTTTTATAATTTTTTATTTTTCTTCTAATTTGAGGAGATAATTATAGTTTATTGGGTTAAAAAACTCATGAAAAGAGAATAAAAAAATTAGGCCTAGCCAATTCGTTGAATACTAGTATTTTTCGGAACCAAATTTAAGAAAAAAACTTAAGTTATTATTTTTTTTTGATATAAAAGAAAAATTTTCCTTCTAATTTGAAGAGATAATTATAGTTTATTGGATTAAAAAACTTATAAAAAGAGAACAAAAGAATTAGGCCTGACCAATTCGTTGAATACTAATATTTTCTGGAACCAAATTTAAGAAAAAACTTATGTTACTTTTTTTTGGATATAAAAGAAAAATAAAATTATTTTTTCTCTACAAATTTATTTTTATATATATTTTTTATTTTCCTTCTAATTTGAAGAGATAATTATGAGAATTTTTTCCCTTATATTCCTTTCTTATTTCCAAATAAAATAGTTTTTGCTTATTAATATTAGTTTTCTTTTCTTTTTTTTTCTTTTTTGCTCCTATATGACCCCATCTGAAAATATAAAATAACTTATTATCTTATAATTTATGTTATTACAACTTATTTTCTTACAATTGAATAATGAAGTACTGTTTGTGATTTGTTTTGTGTATAGGTGGATCTATAAATCTGGTGTAGATAAGTCTTTCTCTACATATTAAGCACTATAAAATTATTATTTTATATTTATAAAATAATGAAGGCATATCAAAAGTTATTGTCTACCTTAATTGCCTTTAGATGTTTTATTGTAATATGCAGATCACTCCTTTTTCTTATTTGTGAATGAAAATAGATAAGAAACCATTTCTTTTATTCATCTTCTCTTCAATTCTTTAAGATAAGAACATTTTTTGAGTTACAATGTTATGGTATCTAAAATTTATCAATGAAATCTTTTGATTTTTATTTTCTCCCTTTAATGTTGATTCAATCCAAGTAAAAGTAATTAGCAAGAGAGGAATCGAGATTTCCAGTTTCAGTTTGTCATAACTGTTTTGTTTTTCTTACTCAGTTTCATTAATAAAGCCACGACAAGTTTACATAAATGAAACAAACATATACACAAAGTACATGACAATATATACTAAAAATTTTATATATCAAAACAAAACTCAAACAATATTACACAGTGCATAGCTTATTGTAAAATGAAAATCAGAATCAATCTGCAGGGACCAATTCTCCAATATACTCTAATTATCATCATATATAAAAATTAACTTAAGGGGAATTCAAATGGACGAGCTTCTTTCAATTGTCTATTTAAACCAAAATGAGCCATAAGCAGACAAACATGAGTGAGTAAATCTCCCCCAGTTCTAAGTTTTTGAGCATGTTCTTTCCTTTCACAATGACTTGCAGCATAAGCAATCATTTCTATCCAAACTTCACTCAACACATCCCATTTCTCCTCAAATTCCTTTGTCTGCAATTCTTCTGCAAGAAGAAATCCACTAAATAGCATAGAGTTCTTATTCTCACCTGCAATTATCTGTCTCTCCACATCTTCATCTGTAAAGTTGGCTTCAAGTATTTTCAAGCAAGCTTCCTTTTCACTATAGCTCGTCTTCTTGCCAATATCACCTTTAAAGAGAAAATCTTCAATTGCTTTCTTTGTATCTCGATATGCGTACCTGTTTCGATTCTCTTTAGACAGTGAATTTGGATTGAAGACAAGAATATGCAACATGTAATCAGACAAGGTTTTGCTGAGTTTGTGCTTAGAATAATCTTTATTGCGATGAGTTTGATCATCAAGATCTCTATAATAGCAAATATCAGTAGCTATGTGCCAAATGAGTATGCTATTGCTAAATGGAACTACTTGAGTGAACCTTTCAGGTCCTTCAAGAAACTCCCTCTTGGCTTGAAGCGGTCCAATCCCTCTCAAAAACAAAAGAGAATCACGCAACATTTGTGCACTGAACATTTCATCAGCCACTTTAATTTCATCAAGCTCTCTTGGATTGGCTATCTCATCAACAATTTGATTGCCTTTCTTACGAATATGATTGAAGATTGCATCCTTAACATCAGCATTCACATTGACCAAGTTTATGTCGAAGTGTTTGATCATTTCATCAATTCCAAAATACTTTAACCACTCGGGTGGGTCATTTTTGAGGCAAGAATTTATCAGATTGTATTGTCCCATCAATCCCGACCATCTTTTTCCACTTCTGCAATTCATGTGGAGAAAGTTAACAGTTCTTGAGATAGAATTAGTTGGTGGACTCCCAGATTTGCTTAACCAAATCATTGTCTGATCAGAGAAAATGAGATGCACCATTGCATGTACTTCTAAAACAATAGCTCCAACTAGCAATAAGTAAGTTAGAGCAATGTCGACTGTTGAATACTCCTGATGACCATCAATGGTGATTGAGAAGACAACTAATGCAGTAAATGAGGATAAAAGACTAACAGAACGAAGAAGGAGACCTAATTTAGAATAAACAATAGGAGCCTTTGTGTAAAGCTGATCATAGATCAATCCGAGCTCAACTTCTACAAGCTTAAAGGCTTCTTCTGATGAATTTACAGAGGATATGAGCGAGTGACTATCTTTTAATTCGGAAAATCTTAGTGTAAGATCTTCGAATAAATACAAGGACATTTTGAATAAGTAATGAGCTCGATGAAAGAAATTGGCAGAAGGAGGAGGACATGGTCCTCGCGGAAGAATCTTCTTATCTTTAGCTCCTCCATTAGTTGTGTTAGAAGGAACAGAAGATAATAATGAGAGTAAAGATTCTTGAAGACGCTTGGTGCTTGAACACCTAAGCACCCAAGTTCTCTCCCCATACTTAACAAGTCCAGCAATAAAAACTGGCATTGCTATGAATGTAAGTGCAGAGTTAGACCAAGACCTTAAATATACAAAAAAGGCAACACTGACCTCAATCAACAATCCAAGCAAATGTCTTAACCACAGCTCATTATCCTCTAAAGAATAAGAAGTGATAGTGTCTGGACCACCAAGATGCAAGAGAAGGAAAGGTGCCCAAAATGCATGGATTAAATAATTTGGATTGGTAGAAAAATTATTTGGATCATTATCCTGGCTGCTAGCAAGTACTCCTAATGCAACAGTTGCTAGCCAATCTGCTGATAAATAGGCTAACCAAACAATGAATGAAATCCACATTCCAGCAATGTACTTTCTTCGAGCACCGAACACGATAAGTGTAATTTGCAGCAACAGACTTGATAAAACCAGCGCACGAATCTCCCATCCATTCCAGAGTTTTACCAGACTTCCTGGGAAAATTTGCATCTTTCTTTGCTTCTTGATTTGGAGGAAAAAAAGAGAACAGGAAACCGCAAATAAAAGGAAGTTTAATATAGACAGTCAAATTTTAAATTGTCAAATAAATGTAAATAATCATAATGCACCTCTCAATTATAACTTTGGAAGAACTTGCGCTCCCTATGAACCAAAGAACATAAAAGAAGAGATCAACTATAGTATTTAGCTTGTGACTGAGGTTTTTGAGAATGCTTCCTATTGTCATCCTATTTATAATATGATATGATCATTTGTTTATAATCATATTGAGGAATAATACTTGCCTTGTGGCTTAGGAAGTTTTTACCAGCTTTGATTATTAATTATCATTGTGTCATGATTGTAGGACTATTTAATTAGCAGATACTGTCAGAAGATGCAAAAGCAAAAAGGAGAGCAGCAAATAATTAATCATACAAATTATCCGGATATGCTTTACTCTTGCTCAGTTCATTCTTTATGATTTAAATGAGAAATTTACATTTAACTTTCAAGAAAATAGAGAAGAAAAAACAATGGTTAGCCATGGCCATGTCTCTCCCCAAATTCTGCAAGTTTCCTTTTTTTTATTGCAAGTATCAGATCAGAAATCCAATAACTCATTTGTTTTGAGGCTTTTAAGCTTTTACTATGCCTCATAGAAATCAGGCCAGGCCGCCTCTAGCCAAACTGGGCCTCAGTGTGATGAGGAAAGTTGAGTCTAAGTAGCAAACAAAAGCTTTTGTCAACTTGGCTTGAAGGTTGATTTTTTTTTTTTTAAATTTAACAAAAAATAATTTTTAGAACTTATTGTTATAGCACCTGATGTGAACTGAAATTCTAATAATTTAAGACTTAATGTTTTCGATATCTTAAAATCAAATTAGTAAATTGTTCTGTAGAGAGCTATAATTGTAAGTAGAAGATTCATCAATGGGGATGTCAATGCCAATATCATTTGCATAATTATCATTTACGCTTGTTAAAACCAGATGAGATCACCCTTTAGGAAATGCAAGCCATAGTTGTCCCCTTGACTGGTAACAATTGATCAGAAAAGTTTGTAGGGACGAAGATCAATGCAATTATACAAGGAAATAAAGTACCATCTTATCATTAAGAAAAGTAATAAAGCAAAATCAAGGTTAGTTTTATGCTTGCTTGACGTAATGGTTTTCATGATTCTGGCCTTTTCTTTTCTTTATTAATTAAGCAGAGAGTTTTCAATTTCAACCATTGGATCAATGGATAAGATAGGAGATAAAGAGTGGATAAAGTTGTCTCTTTTAGCATTTGCCGCTACTTAAAAATATAGATACTGTGTATGTTTCCCTTTTCTTTTCTTCATTTGCATAATAATATTTCCCTTTTGAATTCACCTAGTGAAGTTTCACAGTTTCTGGGAATTGAAATTGATAAAAAAAGAAAAAAGTAGAAGAAAAGCTCATTTTTCTCTTGAAAATGGTAATGAGATTCAGCTTTTGAGCTCTAACTTTAATATATAATGTAATAATTGCACGAACACTGAGGAAAGCTGGCATTATGAATCGAAACAAATAATTGCATAAATCACTTAACATTAATCAGAAAAATACATATCTCGAAGAACAAATCACAATTATCCAACTACAACACACCAAACAAGGGATAATGAGCAAGAAACTGATCTTATCAACCCTAGCCAGTACCACCAAGAACACTCTTGAGCTTCTTCACTTGAGCATCATCAAGGAAAGTGGTTTTCTCTATCAAAGCAGAGGACAAGCTATTGCCAAACAATGCGAAATCAAGAATTTGCAGACCAGGTTCAGGGCTATTGAAACTAACAATAGCAAGTGCTGGTTTCCCACCTGCATTTATCTGGAAATGAAGCAGCCCTTGTGGAAACACCATAACCTCACCTGTCTTTAGAGTGTTGACATAAGGAGTATTTGCAGAGGAAATAAACCCAGCAGTTATTTTTCCATAGACCACGTAGAGAATTTCAGTGGCAGCTGGGTGGGTGTGCATTGGTACGACACCTCCTGGTGCAAGGTCTAGCCGAGCAGTGGATATGCCAAGACCATTTAGACCTGGAAATTGCTGCACAAACGCTGGAGTCACAGCAGCACTGATAATATTTGTAGTATTACCGGCTGCGGCTAGACCTTTGAACACGAAATCATCAGCTGTGACATTAGCGGGGCTCCTGCAGGCATACCCTGAAGGATTGCCTGCACCTCTTAATTTGGCGACGCAGAAATCTGCTGCATGAGAGGATGAGGAGAATAGGAGAGCAACCAGAAACAGAATGTGAAGCATTTTTTAAAGGATGATATTCAGCTAGAGGTTTTCCCGTGTAAAGTTTTGAGGGTATTGTTTGCTTTTTATATAAACGCTATAAAAGGTGTGTTGCTGCAATTTAATGTCTAGACCACGCGGAGAAGGACCACAGCTTTTGATGCTGATAAGCATAATGGCCATTGGTGAACCCCTCCACCCTTTAGATTTTGCATAACAACAAGAACCCTCTTTTGTAGCTAATGATGATAATTGACAACTCTAATGACTGGACTTGAAAAACCCTTTATGGGGCTTAAGATTTGGGACCGTGTAGATTAAGAAACTAAGTTTTTCATCTTAATGTTTCAACTTTCAGCACTTTATGCCAAAAATTCTGCATTGGGATATGAATCTTCGATTTTCGACCGTTTGATCAAATCCTTCAAAAACCGAGTAAAAGCAAGTTAAAACAGTAAGTCCTGTCATGTAACAGCAAGGAGAGCATCTTTGCAATCAAAACCCAAAATACCTGACCAGCAACCGGCATCACTGGTTAATTAAGATTTGGTAAATTAAGATTTTTCATCAGAGGTACACCATTAATCCAACACAAACTCTGTATTGCCCCTTGATGGTTTCTAAAGTACAATGCTTGATTGACGGAGAGGAGGGGAAGAGATGATTGGACAATAGTCAATTTAGTGGTCCAATAGGAGCACATGGGAAGAAAGAAAGGAGGGATCTAACAAAACAATCTGACAGCTAAGAGCACAAATGGTAAATGTATCAATCGAAACCTTGCTGTCCTTAAAATTCTCTCACCTACTGGACACTTGGGGTTCAAACAAGAAAATATTATGACTACAGGCGTGAGCCTCAGATTCATTACCGCAATCGACAATAAGCAAACACAGGGAGGTAAATTGCAACAACAGATAAGGTTTCCAAACTTTATTGTTAATTAAGTCCATAAATCTGATATCCAAAGCAATATATAGTACAGCTTTTACAACAGGTTAATTCCTTTCGTTAACTTTAGCTACCGAAAGTAACTTTTGCCCGTGATACTTTACTGTCACAATAAGCCTTGAACAATATTGATCTAAAAAGAACTCAAGGCAGCTCTTGTACCAACCTACTACGTGAAACCCATTGTTTCTTGCGGGTATCGCATTACAAATTCTTGAGTCTCCCTTAATGAAATTAACTTTATTTACCTATTATTAAGCACCATCTCACGAATTATAAGCATAAGAAAATCTAAACCACTTATTTTTATTTCTTCCAGAAGCAAGCAGCGCAATGTTACCAAAATTTACAACATATTTGGTGACTTTTCTCCGACGAGAAGGCATCAATTTGAGTAAATGTGAATGTGAGCCACTGTATAACCAGCAACTGATCAGAAAGGACGAAATGGAAAAAGATTAAACAAGAAAACCAAGCGATAAAGGTCAAAACTTTGTAGCACTAAATGAAAGAAAAGAGACCGATCCTTCCACGAATCCCAAGAATACAACACCATTCTTACAGATGCCAACACGCCATTCTCGTCGACCGTTAATGGGCTTCTGGATTTGGGTCAGAAACCAAGACCCTTGGAGTTCTGGCAAAGATTTAAATATCAGCATCATTTTCAACTGCAACACCCACCTGTCCTACCCTCTTTCGAATGTCGGAGAAACAGAAACGTTACTCTCAGAATTGGCGGTGGGATTGATAAAACCGAAAGATCAGATGGAATAAATTACTGCTGAGCGATCAACTGGACAACCACTGGCCGTGGCTTAGGCTGACATGGAACTATTGGTGACATAGCACGCAAATTGCTGATGTTGACTGGACGACACGGCACCAGCAGATGACATGGCACGTACTGACATGGGCATCCATTTGGTGGCATCGTTGGCTAACATGTCAAGTCTTGATATGTATCGTCAAGTAGCTGATGTGGATGCATGATGTGAGCCTTTATGACAAGTGGACGTGCTTCTCCGAGCTGGCATGTACCGACATGGCACATTCAATGATGTGGCCATTGCTCTTTCGATGTGGTCAATGATGACATGGCTCACTTGGTCACATAGCATGTGAGTTGCTGATGTGGATGAATGACATGGCGATGATTGATGACATGGATCATATATAACCTGATTCCCCTACGTGGCAGCCACTTTGCCAACACGTCAAATAAGAGCAGGCAGGTTAGACATCACTGCGATTGTGATAACATGGCGCTCTAAGACAAGTTAGACGTGTTTCTCTGACGTGGCATGTGCTGACATGTCCCTCCATGACATGGCAGTCTGCCACTGATGACATGGCAATATTTGGTGATGCAGCATCAAATTGCAGATGTGGCATCGATGACCTTGGACTGAATGATGACGTGGCTCTCTTTGATGTTGCGCTGTTATAACAAGTGGACTGCTTTCTCTGACGTGGCATGTGGTTTGCCATGTGACTTGTGATGACGTGGCAGTCATTCTGCTGATGTGGTCAACGACGACATGGCAATACTTGGTGCGTAGCTTTTTGTTCCCGATATGGTATCATTGGTATGTGTTGACAAGGCAGTAGATGTTGACCTTGGCAACGCAGCTGACATGGTGACATATAATGACGTGGCCCCAACTCTGCTGGCGTGGCATCATGTCGTGGCTTTGAGTGACATCGAAACGCCTCTCCGACTCCCACGCTGTCGAAGTAACTGCAAGGCACTGCCACATCTTCTCCGTCAAGTGAATTCATAAATCAGATTTGAGATACTTACAGTCATAGGCTCAAAGGCAAGAGACGAATAACAATTCCGATTTCAGAGAACGCAAGAACAAGGAGTTTTCTTCACTTTCAACGACAAGAAGAAACCATTTTCTTTATTCTCGCAAGATTAACTGCAATATCGCAAAGCAAAGAAGATTGTAGTTTATTTTGAAACCGCCTCTTAAAACGGCCTGTCAATATAACCCTGTAAGCCTCGTCTTCGACTATGGTTAAATGGGCTGAGGGCTTGAGTTTGTTCAATGTTGGGCCACTAAACTCGAAAGAAAATAACTTGTCGACCCATTGGACCATGCAACCTGGAAATTTACAATTTTTCTGATAATGGGAACAGTAACAATGGAGTTTTGTTTATTTAATTAATTAATCCAAAGAAAGATGCCAGTGGTTTATTCAGGCATGGAAGTTGTAACGTGGGGAAGTGATTCAGTATTTAGCCTGCAAAGCTCTCTGTCAAAACAATCTCAGGTGAGAAGTTGAGACCTATAACTGTGAAACTGAAATGACTCTGCCAACAAATGGTTTTACAGTGAAAGAAGACTGTGACTACTATGGAAAGAGATGTTTTCAAGAAAATACAAATGAGCAAATATTGGGTTAATCAATGAGAAGAGAAAGGGCATGTGTTGTAGGGTAGATAAAAAGTGTGAACCGCCCTAATCTTACCTCACCTCATCAGAGTACACTTCTTCTGACACATTTTGCAGCCAACTTTCAACAAAAGAGGAAACAAAGCTTTTTAATTGCTACAAGACAAGTCTTGACCTCCTTCCTCTAACCAATAGTTCTTCTGTTGCAATATTATCCCATCGAGATCTCAATCTTTTTCATTTTCTCAAGACAAATATTTTTGAGTATTTTGCAACTTTTGTTTTAGCATATCCAGTGATTTTAATGGAGAAAATATAATAAAAAAAAAGTTGATTGTTTATTTTTCTTAATATAATAGATTAAATATTTTGTAATAAAAAACAAGTGTCCACCTTCTGTATTGATCTCTAGCGATAGCTCCAAAATCATGGCTAATAGTAAATATTTTAATAGTATTGTTTGTTCTGACTTGATCAAACATGTCAGTATCACAAATCCACATATCGAAGGCAATTTTATTATAGGCAACCCCTTTTTGTAATTGTTCCTTTAGTATATACATAGTTAATAATTTTTCAATCAAGAAACCCAAATGAATGTCGCTTATATGGTATTTATTGAAACTTGGAGAAAATAATAGAAATCAAACTGAAATTCACACATGATTTAGAAATTCTAATATATAAAGATGCCAAAAAAAATTACATCCACTTCCATTCCATGTATTTGCAGCTTCACATAATGACATGGCACTCATTTCCATGTCCATAATTTGGAGCCAATGGTGCAAACAAGACTAACCCCAGTGGTTTTTGTATTAAAGTTTTCTTTTTCAGTTTTTCACTACTTTATTTGTACAGTAGCTTATGGATATATGTAAAGATGTCAGAGACAATAGCAGCAAGTAGCAGAAGAAGCAGAAGCAACAGAGGTGCAGTCATTATAAGAGCAGACTCACTCAGTACAACTCTCTAGACAAAGATAAAAGAAAGGAAAATATCAGAGTAGCCATTTTATTTTGATTTTTCTGCATGCACACAAATGGATTCTGCAAGTTCAATATAAACTCAAGCTCTACAAACAAGAAACCCTCCTCTTTTTCTCTACAAGAACTAGATAGGCCATTTTAATTAGTCTCCATCAATGATGTTGAATTCAAATAGTGCAAGAAGTAGGTCTCCTTTTACACCAACTCAATGGCAAGAACTTGAACACCAAGCTCTCATCTACAAATACATGGTATCAGGTGTCCCAATTCCACCTGAACTTATCTATTCTATTAAAAGAAGCTTAGAGTCTTCTTTGGCTTCGAGACTCTTCCCTCACCAAACGAGTAATTGATCATCTTTTAATCTCATCTTAATGTTTCTTTTTATTGCTTATATATATATATATATATATATATATATATATATATATATATATATATATATAAATTTTTAAGGTCAGAAAGGAAACAAACAATTGAGACTTGTTTTTATGGGGTTTTGCAGTAGGGTGGGGTTGCTTGCAGATGGGTTTTGGCAGAAAAGCAGACCCGGAGCCAGGGAGGTGCAGAAGAACAGATGGAAAGAAATGGAGATGCTCAAAAGAAGCATACCCAGACTCTAAGTACTGTGAAAGACACATGCACAGAGGCAGAAATCGTTCAAGAAAGCCTGTGGAACTTACTTCAACTACTACGACAACCGCTACTACTACGGCTGCTACAATAACAATGCCTTCAACAACCATGAATAATAGAAACCTCTCCACCGCCACTTCACCTAATTCTAGCTCCAGCTCTTACTCTTTCTCTCATCTTTCTTCGCCTGTAGAACCTGAATTCCATACTAGCCATGGAAGCAGCCTTAATCCCTTTCTTTATACTCACTCTTCATCTTCTAGACCTATGAATTCTGGTTTTTCCTCCCAAAATAACACTGCCCATCATTTGTTTTTGGATTCTGGTTCTTCTTCCTCTCATGCTGATAAGGGCTATAGGTTTGTGCGAAATTAGAACATGTACAATAATTTTTCTTCTCTTTTCTTTTTTGCTTGATGGTTTGAGATTAATTTTTAGGTATCTTTATGGAATGAAAGAAGATGTGGATGAAAGAACTTTCTTTCCAGAAACTTCAGGAAGTGAAAGAGGATTACAAGATTCATATCAGCAGTTGACAATGAGTTCCTATAAAGGTTACTCACAATCACAGTTTGAAAACTTAGCAGATACTTCGAACCAACAACAAGATCAGCAGCAACATTGCTTTGTCTTAGGTACTGATTTTAAGTCATCAACTACAAGGCCAATCAAGTTAGAAAAAGAAACTGAAACCCAAAAACCATTGCACCTTTTCTTTGGCGAGTGGCCACCAAAGAACTCAGATTCATAACTGGATCTTGCATCGATCCTGCAGTACTTCAAGACACCATTCCGGTAGTTAATTAATACTATATTATATCATTTGTTTTTCTTGCTTTTGCGATGATTATATTAGTACAAAATTAACTTATTATTTTCTTGAATTGCAGAAGGTTAAAGAGTCTCAATAATAGATGTTGGTATTGTAGCCAAAAGAGTACTGGGTACATGTTGCTGGGTCAATTTGCGTTGCGTTGGACGTTGAACTTGTGGGACTAATAATGTATGAAAACAGGACGGATTCCTTGTCTTTAGCTTTCTTGATTATTAAGTTTTTTTTCTATTCCCCTTCGAAGAAACATGTTTTTGAATTTGCTTCTTTGACCGCAGCCATTTTCAGTATACATGCTTGTCGGCTTAGCTCTCCATATATTAATAAAATAATAATTTCATGAACTAGCAAGATCTTAGTTATGTATTTAACTATTTGCCTTACGTAAAAACAAAGCGAAATGCACAAATTTGCCATATACTTTACATGAGCCACTTATATCCATGAGATTTTGGTAATATTACAAATTTTTATATATTAATAATTTACTTTTATATGTAAAATATTAATTTGACATGTCTTTATATAGATTTTGGAGCAATAAATTTTATAATTTTCAATTATTCAATCAGTATTAATTAATGAGATATATTAATTGAAATATATATGAATGTATAGTTATGGAAGCTGGTCCATACATTTTGGGACCCAGCAACCTAATTGTAAGCAAAAACAGTAGTCTCATTTACCAGTCTCAGTAATCCTGCCAAGTTTAAGCTGAGAGGAACCCTTTTTGTGTTCATCAAAGTGGGCAGACAAGTTGATATTTGATTGTCTGTCATTTGTATTAGCAATATGTTCATAAAGTTAATTTTTTTATTAATGCTTTTCTGAATTAAAAAATAGTACAGTTCCATGACAGCTTTCACAGTTCCACTACATACATACAGGTAATCATAAGGCTTTTCAGATTCTGATTCTGGCTGGCTTTGAATTGTCTGCTGAAACTCACTCCATTTCTATATTGTTGCTCTGTTTTTGAGTAATCAAATTAAAATTGAATATCGGTGACTAAGACTGGAACTATTAATTCTGGTGATGGGCCAAAGGGAAAAAAAGAACATTAATACGAAATGCGTTCTAAAAAGAACAAGGTTACATGGAAAATTGGCGGGCGCGAGAGCTAGAGCGAGGTTGGACATATATTTTAGTGCCGATGCGACAATTCTTTTTCTTTTAGTCCATGAAGCTTCCCTCTTATCTATTCAGATCGCATGCCGTAGACGCATCGTCAATCGTACACATGACACATGAGATGGAGGGTTTGATCATATATAAATATTCATTAGAAGCACTTTTATCAGCCATAAATCATTATAAATATGTGTAAATTGGACACCAATCAACGATCAAGTTGGAGAGTAGACAGTTCACTGAACAAGGAGACCAGATCTCAGCCCTCCACTGAATAGACCTTTTTTTTTTTTTTTTGGTCATTTGCCTGACAAAACAGCAAGAGAATCCTTTCAGCTTGGTTTCAGTTCAGGTGGGTCGAGGAGAATCCTGTAGTTGGTCAATGGCTTGATTGAACTATCTTTCAGATATGGTAAAAAAAAGAAACAGTGTTGGATTGGATCAGTCTTAAGACAAGATAGTGGGATAATCAGGGAAAGGACACAGTTAAGAATTGGTAGGGTTACTTTTAAGAGAGTCTGAGAAAAAAGAGACAATACAGTTCTAAAATCGAGATCCGTAGTAGTATAATTGATCAAACCCTAGGGACTAAATAGATAAGATATTAACCCTAAAAAAATATACCATACAGAAATTAGACAAGAACAACAGCCTCCCAGAGCAACTGCCAAAACCATCGCCACCTTTCAGGTCTTCTCAAAGCCATGCTGAAGAAGCCTGGCCAAGACAGGGCAATATTTCATTGGCCGGAAATGAAACTACCAATCAGAAGTCTGGTTAGAATGCTCAACAATGGATCTGTTACAACTGTAAGGGCAATTTATTTATGACATTCAGCTCCGAGATTCAAGAATATCTAACGAATTGTAACTCTCTTAAGATATTCAAGAGAAACATATTAAGGAAAGATTTTGTTGAAACTAAAATTTAGCAGTAGATTCTGCAGAAACAGAATTCATTCATGGAAGGCACTACTGCCTCTGTCTAGAGTCTCTATAATTTTCCATCACAAATAAATTCAAATGATATCTCATTATCTGCCAAGAATAAAGATTCAAATCTTTCAATTCAACTGCACTACATATTATTTAAATAATAAACACAGCTATCATCTGAATATAAGCTTTCTTTTCTCATATTCAAATTATAAATTCCATGAACACATTAAGATTCATAATTATTTTAAATCATGAAACAAATCCCATCAGAAATAGTTTAAGGAAACAAATCCTATCCGGAATAATTTTGATTTCAAAAGCATCAGACAATTATAGATTACTCATTTGATATTTTTTGAACAATTTCAGTATGTTAAAAATGCATATTTTATCACCAATTCCCTAAGTATTCATGGTCACCAAGATATACTTGCCTAACCACAAGCAAAAATGACCAATTTCAAACCAACCTAACTAAAAGAACTTCATTGCAAACTTTGCGCAAGTTCTATAGCAATCGATTTTGAAGCTGCAAATTCAATAATAATGTATAATTTAAATAGATTTCCATACCAGTGCCTTCAAAATCAACAAATCATTGTTCAAAACTTACCATGTATCTAATAGAAAACACACTTCAAGCTGCATAGTTTTCTACAAAAAGAGTACTGTAACTCAAGAAGCAAAAAACATGGGAGCAAAGAAGCATGACAAATGGCTATGGATGAGCTTTAACCTCCAAGTACATTCAATAGTAAGCTACAGAACTAATAACAGAACCAATGAAGGGTAGCAAACACCTAAGGTAGAAGAACACAGTTAAGCAATGTATGAAAGAACAGTCAGACTAAAAAGACATATCATGAGGGATAAAAGGATTCTACAAAGGAGGCAACACCTCATTTTTCTGTTAAAGGAAAAAAGAAACTTTTAACAGTATCTTTTGTAGTCAATCAACTCATATATTGGCTACTCTAATTTATGTTTCTAATTTATTGCCTAGTTCCTACCCTGGTAAGTGAAACAAAAGCTAAATCCATAACACAGAACGAACTCAATAACAAATTTAAATTTAACAAATCATTAAATGTACATAAACGAATGTGAAGTAGAAATTGTCATTGCAATCCTTCCAAATTTTCCATGATTCCAGAATCTGTTTACATGTATGTTAGCACAATCTGTGTCATGACAAATGGGTTGACTCTTCTCTGGGTTATAAGCCGTATGGATAGAACTATACTAGAAAGAAATCCAAGACCAAGAGAAAAAGATGAATAAAATGTCAATCAACAAAATACCCCTTTACAGAAGATCACAAGGACCCGAATGAGAGGAACCAACACTCCACTTGCTATCCATCAATCTTCCAATTGTGTTCATAAACCAATCCTCCCACTAGCCACCAAAGAATCTGACAAAGAATTTCAATTCGAACAATAAAAAAAAAAGACCTCCTTTAGATATGAACTTGACATTACTGAAATTCATGAAGAGCAAGTTTCATATCTATCTTGGATCCTCCAAAGCTGCCTTCTTTTGAAAACCAAGAATCCAACAACCCCAATCTGCAAAATTGCAGCAATACCCACAAACAGCAATCCTATCTTCTTCCCTGTGTTCATTTCCTGATCTTTTTGCGTTGGCGGTGGCGATGCTTGATGGCTCTTTGAGGCGCTGGTGCGCAAGGCATGCCTTGGTGGCGGCGGAGGACTGCTTATTGGAGGTGATGATGGAGGTTGAGGTGAAGGTAGAGACCGAGACCGAGACCAAGACTGAGACCGAGGTGTAGGTGGAGGTGGAGATGGAGGCACAGGCGGCGGGGGTGATGATGGCGGAGGAGTTGCAGATTTTAAGGACTTTGGAGGTGGTGATGGTGAAGGCGGTGGCGGTGACGGCGGCGGCGGCGAAGATGGTGGGGGTGGGGATGTTGATGGCGGAGGAGGTGGTGGCGGCGGCGGCGGCGGCGGCGGCGGTGGTTTTATCAACGGCGATGATGCCGGTTCATTTTGTATCTGTTGTGATGCGACAAGTAGATCAGAGAAGTTGCACAGAAGCCCTAAAATCAGAAAGATGAGTGTTGATAACTGTGTTTCCATTAAACGAGAGAAATTCAAGGGAAATTATGGGATTGTTCAGAGAATTTAAGGGGTTTGTACATCTGGGTTTGAACCCAAATTCCTGAATTCCTAACTCTCAGCTCCTTAAATTCAAGAATTTGGGTTCTTCAAGATTAGTCGCCAAAGAAATACGGTTTGATCCCCAGAATTTGTATGTGTTAAAGATCAAATCAAACAACTTGGTCATGTGAGTTTGTCCAAATCCTTGTTTTCCGGATTCGGTACCAAAGCTCTAGGGTCTGGCATTTGGCATAAGGGGCTATTTACTGATTTCAATCTTTCTTTTCTGAATGGGTAATCAAGAAAATGGCAAGTTCCCAAAATGGTCGAGTTGGGACTCAAAATGGCTTTCTTGATTTTCATTCATCAGACTCGCTAAAGATCCCACATTTCCATTCTCGATTTTGCTGTGTCTCAAAATCAAAGGAAAAAAGACCGAGTCAAAAGTGATATTGGGAAAGATCCATCCGTAAGAAAGCGTGTCTGATTTAAAGTTGGTCTGTGTTCTTTCTCAGAAATTGCAGAATAAGAGACACGGATAAATGGAAACAGAGAAAGAAAGAGGGAGGCCGAGGGGAAGAGAGTCAGGGTACGCGGGCTTCAACGGTTGGTACAGGCTAATTTGGGTGATTGATTGCCTAGAAACAGAATCTAAGGAAAGAGCTGTTAGCTGATAAGTTCAGATGTGAGAGAAAGAGAAGGAAGGAGGTTTTGTGACCTGTGCTGTCAATAAGATCATGTGGGCCCTCATGTTGGGTTCTCATGGGATTGGACTTTTGGGTGTGAAATGGAATGATAGTGAAATTGCAATTTGGGCCCATTATCAATTGTATTACTTACAGTTTCATAAATTAGCGATTAGCCCACATTGTTCATAGGGCCCACAAAAGATAGAGTAATGGTGAGTAGAGGTCAGTCGATGACTATTATGGTACCCTAATCATTTTTTACCCCCTTACGAGCTTTTAATTTGGAAAGCTCATGTTCCTTACACACTACTTCCTTTTCATTGTTTTCAATAGTTGCATTTTTAATTTATGCTTAGTTGACAAACAATAACATTTTCTTTGTGCACGATGCATATGACAAATTCGATTAATCCACACTTACTTTTAGAGGTAAAGGAGCTTATTAGAGAAATTTACATCGTAGAATATGAACCCTGTAAGTATTTTTTACTGTGAAGTTATTCCATTCGGATTATAAGCCATATATGTTGATTTCATTCGTTAAGGAATTTTGCATATTTTCTTTTTGCCATGAGATTCATATGTAGATGTTGATTCTCCTTCCAAACTCTAAGGAGTCTACTTTAAGGTATCCACTGTTGAACTCTACTACTAAATATTAACTTTAATTTAAATTTACTGCTAAAAAGAATTATATCGACAAACTTATTTTACCTATAAAATCAGGGTTTCGATCCGAAACTTCGAATTGCCAACTCGTTTTAACCTGGACCCACATAATGAAACCAACAAGAATCATGATATATAGAATATTATTCAGAAGTTGTAAACATTTTTAATCAAGTTTTATAGTTGATAAATTGATTTGTGAAGGTCTTGATAGCAGTAAGTAGGTAATTATATACTTAGATTGGAAAAAAATAAAAGAAGGGAAGAAGGAAGGGGATAGGTAGTAGCTAGGAGAGGCCAAGGAAAGATCACATGGTGTGAGAGAAAAGCAGAGGGGAGGGGGTTATGGGTGGGCAGTGGGCAGTAGGCAGTAGCAGTGCAGCTAGAGCAAGAAGCATGTTTGGCTTGATCCAGGTCACCCCTTCAAACTCCTTTACTCCCCTTTTAACACTGTCCAAAATTTTTGTCAGCAAATAACTGTCTTTTAGCCGCAGAGGCTTAAAAAAGGATTGAAAGACTAAACCCCAAGTCTTCTTTCCTCTTGTCCCGTCATCAATATTAGATATCATTATTTTTATAAAAAAAAAATTACCTTCTGAATTGAATTATTGAATTTTTTTCACTAAAGTTTTATTTGAGAATGAGAGAAAGAGAGATGGATGCTGAAGGAACAGCAAAGACAGAAAGAGAATAAATGGAGGGATGGGCCATTGAAGGCAGTCTTACACCTTAGTTTAATACAACAAGTAAATGTATATAAATAAATAAATAAATCTTAGTAATATGATGTAATATAGCCTTGGAAATTGTTGCCATTTCCTTTTACTGGTGAAAACTCATGGCCTGTATTAAGGCACGCGAGATACCCACTGGAAGGTGCCTCTGTCCAAAACACATACTGAGAATTGCTTTATTCAAAAGCGTGGAAGATTTATCTGTGCCTACTGTATAGATTATCTATAATACAGTTCGTCTATCATTTTTTTTCCCGTTTAATATCAATTTTTCTTTTCAAAACCATCCGGTTTCAAAGTTCAGGGACGCAATATTCCAATTTGAGAATTCTGATTAAAAGAATAGTTACTTCTATTATTTCAACTTCTACCTGGTCTGGTGTGTATCTGCTTTTAAATTTTGATTTTTATTTCAAAAATATTTTAAAGAATAATCAAAATATTAGACAACTAAGTACGACATAAACTGTTGAAAATTCAAACGTGAAGATAAGTTGAAGATCTGGTAAATAAATATCTGTCTATGATCCAAATTTTGAATGATTAAACCATGAAAGTCAAATGAGAAAAATGAGTACAAGATCTACGTAACCCTGCCTGCAGCAACAGAGAAAGGAAGTAATACCCATAGCTAGTAAAGCCATTATAGTAAGACCAGACCAGACCAGACCAGAATCCCAAACCATGCAACAAACCTCAGAAACACTAATATCCTATGTGTCTACAAATCTATACACCTAAACCCTAAAGCATTGCTGTACTCTACAATCATATAGTGTAGAGTTTAATTTCTTTGATGGAGAAACGTGTTTGCGTGTATTATCTTTGTGCTGTGGATAATATTTTGGACTTGTGGTACACAGTTTTTGCTGCAGATTTATAGAGTATATTATTAGATCCTTTGCTCTTCTCTTTTCTGCTCCGAATCTGTCTCTAAATTTTCTCACTGCCAATATATTCCTTTGGCAGCTATGAGTTGATAAAAATCTCACCGTAAAATGACCAAATCCAAATGCCTTTCTCTTTTGTTGTTTTTTTGGAAAACAAGATTTTTTCTTTCTCTGGTATTTAATTAGTTTAACTCCAACACATTCTCATCCTTCAAATGGAAGATGAGATTCATTTCATACATTTACATTACAAGTTACTGTTATTATTATTTTTAGCATTGAACAGAGAAATTGGAACTGAATCTATTGCTAAGTACGCACGGAACTTATCTACCTTCAGTGTGATCCGTACACAAAACCAAATCAAATTAATTCCCATAAAGAATAAAATAGATCCTTTTTTGTTCTGAAATAGATCATCATCCATAATAGACCATTGAAACTAACACTTATTGCTTAATTTCAAAGGGCGAGTGTACAAAACGAGCCATGAAAGGAGTTGGCAAAGCACTAAGTAAAAGCCATAAAATGTCTGAGAGAGAGAGAGACAGAGAGAGGCACATAAAGCTAAATGGGCACGCAATTTAAGACACCCCTTCACTAGGGCAGGCTTAGATTCTCTCTGTAAAGCACTGGTCATTTCCTCTACCGTAGAGTCAAAGGTTTGACTTTTTCGCATTGAGAGTGCATGTTCGTGTTGTATTACCATTCATATTATATCATAATTTTGGCGGTGTAGACAATGAATCAAAGATCTGTCGCTCTAAGGGTAGCAATGTGAATTTGCTCCTCGGCTCTGGCACTCCACGGGAATCTGATGGTCCCTTATTTGGTAGGAAGATAGAGCCAATTCCTTTAATTTTCTTGATGGGATATGATGTCGATGTGAAGTTTTGCCACGTCTTATGTCTCTCAGGTGCTGCCTTTGCATGCAAACACATTAGTCGGTCTAATACATAAAATTATCTCAACTTCATGTTTTTTTTTTTTTTTTTTGAAAAATTTTGCATCTCTTCTTCTCTACTCGAGAGATTTTCCTGATCCCATTATATTATTTCTGCCAAATTTATATTAATTTTTAACTCGGAGAAAGAGGTTTTTATCCTGATCCTATTAGACTGAAGTAGATTTATTTAACATTTTCAGACTAATTTTAGATATATTAAGAGATTTCTGAAAATGTTAAACTTTTTCTAATATCTTTAATACTAATAAAAAAATTGTATTGCTGATAAAGAAAAAGTTTTGGAGACTTAGAATTTTCGAAATAATTTTATACTGAAGAAAAAAATTAATTATAGCGACAATTTTTCACTTTAGAAAAAAAAAATCCACTAAAGCCCTAAAGATAAATAAATTTGTAATTTCAAAAACATATCGGGGCACTCAAACTTTCTGATGCCATGTAGGTAAAACTTTAAGGTTTAAAAGCAATTTAACGGCAACAAGTCTCATAAAATTATTTTTCCTTACCACCAAACAGGTCTCGTTTATTATATCTCCATATATATCACCAGCAAGGTGACAAGTATTTTCAAATAAATTTTACCTGTAAAAATTAAACATTTGAAACAATAGATCAAAACCTAGAGGTGGTGCAAGTGAAATATATATTTCCATATACTTCTTGGAAAAAGACAAACTTAAACTGTAACAACCGAATTTTAACGCTAATAAATCCTCACATTTCAAATTCCGTGACATTTGCTACCATCTACCATTTTTTTTTTATCTTGCTGTAACTAATAACTAATTAACCTCCCTATTTCAAACCTACTCAAATAACTCGTATTTTCCTTCTACTCGTTCCATAATGCAAACATCGGGACTTGATGAACCAACCCTAAATTTCCAATCCTGTTGTTACTTCCATTATTACCATCTTCATACTTTGAGTCCTGCAATGAGTAACCTTGACTGTAATCTCCAATGCCATCGCTAAAATCAGTACCTAAACCGACCGAACATTTCAGATTTACGGGATTAGAGGAATTCCTGCTACTTGAACCCACCAATGTTACATCATTGTTAATGTTGTTATCATCTTGTTGTTGTTGATGTTCATTTCCATTTGCATTACTCCACACAATATCGGCCAATTCATCGGAAACAGAGGCTTCTCCACTTGTCATGGCAAGAAGGGGTTTAGGAGATGTTGATGAAGCACAAGAATTATCATCTTCAAGAGTGGATGCTGGAGCCAAGTGTTTCGGTGACCGTTTAGCAAGATCACTGGCAATTAGTGTAGAGCTTGAACAAATTCTCTTCACATCGTACCTACTTATATCAAAATTGGTAACAGCACTTGTACCCCTAAACTTAATCGCAGCGATATCATAGGCCTCTGCAGCTTCTTCTTGAGTGCCTATATACGTGTAAGGTAATGAGTGGTTACACAAATTATTAGCTCTCAAGTCTCAGCCACAATCATTAATGACCTTAATTATTCTGCTAGAGCAATTCAAACTTTGTAAATTAACCTGTCTATAAACTAGAGCAAGTTTGGATAGAAAAAGGTTGCCCTGGCTTACACCCCCTAAGCTATATTAGAAGATAGACACTAGAGATTGCATCTTCCAATGGGAGATTTTTCTTGTGTAGCTTTAGATATCTAAAAAGCTATTATAAAAAAATATAGGACATGCATGCATATAAATGAAGAAAAGAAAAAAAGAAGAAGAAGTAGTAGAAAAAGGCTTACTAAATGTGCCGAGGTACAAGTCCTTGTTTCCAGCAACCCTTCCTATTCTAGCTTGCCATCTTCCATGCTGATGGTGCCTGCGAGAAAAAAGAAAAAAAAAAAAACAACTTAGCAAATAAAAGGAAAGAAGGATGGATATGTTTCATGGATGACCTTTTTAATTTATATATAAATTAAATCTTGATAAGCAAGGAAATTTAATTAGTATTTACAGACTTGGTAATGGAATGCATAATAATGTTTGCCTATGATAACTGAAAAAGCCTGCAAGAAAAACAGTAAATAAAATAATGGGAAACTTTATCATTGAGGTCGCTTTCTGCCATCACCTTGTCACTCCTCTGTATACAGAAGCTCCTCTCGAAAACCCACTACTTTTCCTGCCAAATTTTGAAGAAAGCAATCAATCTTTAATTTTCTTTCCTAGCTTCTTCTAATTTTAATTTAAATTTAAACTAATTAAAGAGAGTAACATAGCCTCTAGAGAGAGAGAAAGAAAGAAAGAGTCTAAACCTCCTCAAGTTGGCTACAAATTCTTGCCTAGTCATGTGCTTCATCTCTTCAAGTTCCTTCTCATAAGTGCTCAACTACAAGCATTTAATAAAAGATCAATAGTTAGAAAAAAGATTAATTATCATATTCAAGAAACTAATAGTTTTGAATCTTTTTGCAGACTCAAACATAAGATCACTTACAGGGAAATTTATATGAGTTGTTGGTCCCCAATATTTCAAGGCAGCTAAATCATACGCCCTCGCTGCTTTCTCTTCTTTATCATATCCACCTGATAAAACAAAACAATTTAACAAAAAGAATGAAGAAGAAAGAACATGCACGCTGTCCAAAGTTGTTAAAAAATTGTAATTTTTTTTGTTTTGAAGAAAAAAGTAATGCTAACCAAAAATAAAAACAAGAAGTTGGATGTAAGAGTTTCACCTACCAAGATAAACTGCACAGTATTCAGACAGTGAAAGGAGAGGACCCCAAAAAAGTGCACGAAAAACCCAACCGTTAGTATATTCTTTTGGAGCAAAAAATAAAAAATATATATACAAATAAATATCAAAAGATTATTTCTCCTACCTTGCCTTCCTTTCCTTGTTTGTCCTTCTTTTCTGCAGCTGTTGTCCCACAAATGGGCCTCATATCTCCCCGTCCATCTATGCCTATATATAATAAACGATACCATAAAAAACTTATACTTCATATTTATAATTATTCAAGCCAATATAACAATAATTTCACCTAAAATTAAAATGGCAAATAGAAAGGAATGTTACTACCTTGTGACTCCTCTATATTGAGACGTTCTTTGTCCAAAAGTGTCAATGGATTTACGAGGAACTGGTTCTCTAACGAGAGATTTGCCGACGGTAGTAGGCCTTTGACGATTATCAATCACTTGCAATGGAGAAACTGCAACCAATCCATTCTGAGAACTCGGACTCATTGTCAGTGATAATGGTTGAAAATTACAATTGTTGACTTCATTTGAAGATTTATCACTTGAAAATGGATTCTGCTTTAGCCAAGACTTGAACCCAGAAACACAAGTACCATTACTTTCAAATGGTACATGGTAAATGCTATTGTTATGGCTAAGACTAGGGTTTGGATCACAGTGTTGGAGATTATCATTAGGAATTAGGGTTTGTGGGTTGTCATTGTAATGGTGATTATAGGATTGGACTAAAGAAGACGCGTTTGTGAGATTTTCTCCACTACTAGTGTCTATATCTCCATTATTAGTAGTGGTGAAGGCTGGTGCTACGTTAACATTGATTCTATTAATATGGTTTTGGGTTGGGATTTGGTCTTCTTGGCAATAAACTTTGGTTTCATCAGAAGGAGAGTTTGAGTAACAACCTAAAAAATCTTCAAGCTTTGGACCTTCTTCACTTGCACTAGTTGCGTCCAAGGTGTTCTCGTATCTCCAATCTAGAAATCACCATTAAAGAAAATATTATGAGGACAAAAAAACAGTAAAGAATCAAGAATACGTTAAAAAAGAACAAGAAAAAAGAAAAACCCTATCTTTAAAATGGAAGAGGGAGTGCATGCAGTCATACCTTGAGTGCCATTAGAGCTGCGTCTAAAGGGATCAACAACACAAAGAGAGCCATCAGAATGTAAAGGCATACCAGAAATATCATGATGAGAAGAGAAAGCAGCAGCTTGTTCTTCTCTACCAAACCCTTCATCGATTCGCAAGTGTGGACTCAAAGAAAACCCCAACCAGTTACTCATTATTCTTATTATTATTGCTACTGTTATCTCAAAAACTGTGTTGCGGGTTTGATATATCTTGTTAATTTTCTCTTTCAACAGTGACTTTTGGGTTTTTGGATTTACAGCTCAAACTTCAAAATTTTTGAAACTTCATGATCTTCATCTCTCTCTCTCTCTCTCTCTCTCTCTCTCTCTCTCTCGTGTATATCCTCAGTATCTGCATATCTCTATCTGCTTCGCTAATGCTGCTTTGGGTTCTGTGCCCTTTCTTTCATTTCCTCATTCCACCTTTTAGCAGAGGTAGCCATTAGTTCATGTATATCACTCACACCGTCACTCGCATATATATAAACCGTACACGTCAAAATTTGGTGAATTTATTTATGGTGATAAAAAAGCCTGGATTTATTTTTATTTTTCTCAATTTTATTATTTTTTTCAAAAATTTAATTTATTTAACAATTAATAAAATCAAATGAGTTTGCTAAAATTTAAAAAATAAAAAGATTCAGACTTTTGTATCATTAAACCTTTATTTATTTTATTTATAAGGTGTAAGTGATTATTATGGATTTCATTTATTTATGAAATAGTTTTAGTGATGTTTAAAATATAACAAAATGAAATGCAATTGCATAGTTTTAAAATTTAATCAAAATTTGTGATTGACTGAAGAATTATTTTTGATAATAATAATTATTTAAAAATAATTTAAATCATTTATTTATTATTCTTTATTAATAAAAAAATACTTAATATAATGTATTTCATCTAATATTAATACCTTAATTCATATGTATACTAAACTAGGAAGTTTGTTTATGGGAACCCAATAGTTTTGATTAAAAAAATAAAAAAAAAAACTGCTTTTCTTCGATTAAAAATAATTTTATTAGGTGTTAAATGAATGCAATTAACAAATAAATATTTGAGCGGTGGCAGTGGATCTCGCTTTTCTTCGATTAGACCACTTGATAGCTACTGAATCACCAGATTCACAGATATTAATCTTGATGTGCTTTCAAAGGTCAAGATTTTGCAGGCAGTTTTCTGCTATCATACAACATGATGCAGCAAATACTGGCTCTAATTATGACACGGTCACACATCTTGTCCAATTTCACACTTGAGGCATGCAGAGGTGGGAAACTATACTCGCTGAGCGTACATTCAAAACAACACTCGCTACCTGTGATTAACACTGTATACTGAGCTGTATTAACCCATAAAGAGGTATTATTGTAATTTAAGAAAATGGCATTGAAATCTCCGCTGGACAGATTAAATTAAACGAAATGACTCGCTCTTAATGCATGGACTCACCCCTACATCAAAGCGATAAAAATAAAATTTTAATTTTACCGAGGGTATTTTTTTTATTTATAACAACTAACATCCGAAAATTCCATGGATTTTCACATATTACAGTTTATAATTTCCATATTCAATACTCAAATTCGAAATGCTTTGTTAACGAAAATATTTTATTTTATTGAAAAAAAATAATAATAAAATAATAATACTATTTTATATACCATTTACGAGGATGTACAAGTATATGATTAGTGTCGAATTATTGGACTTGGGTTGTACAAATAGAAATGAGTTGGGCCATAATTTTTCTTTTGGTCCAACTTTGAAATACTATTATTATAGTCCTTTCATACATTTTGCGTCTCTCTCTTTTGGGCTTTTAATGTACTCTGTAATGAATAAATCTTGAAGGGAAAGATTGAAGTAGTACATTTCTTTCATCCTGTAAAAATATTATTTTTTGAACTCAATTTGTAGTTGTTGGTGACAAAATAGATTACTCTTCGTATACACTAATTAAAATTTTGATCGATGACAATAGATGGTTGGATCAGCATAAGTAGACTGCATCTCCAAATGAATTTTATCTGTAAAATTAGGATTCGAATTTGAGAGCGTTATTATTAGGAAGGTGAGGACATGCCCAAAAAAAAAAAAAAAAAATCATTATTTGAATCTCAGCAGTTAAAAAGTGTATGTTTGAAAGTTTTTATAATGGTCAAATAATGAAAGGAAGAAACTTTTTTTTGCAGAAGTACGCATATTTGCTGAAACTGTCAGCTAATTCTTACAAAAAACAAAAGGTGAATCATTCTGGTGGTTTTGGGCCTGCTTGGCTGAGGCTTAGAATTACTGAGCCCATCAGCATTCGAATGTCATTTGGGCTTTGACATTTTTATTGATTGGGGCCACCATACTTCACTTTAATAAAATTCCATTTTACTCCTCCTATTTCATTTCATTCCATTGTAGTTGGTAAAATTGGGTCAACAGATAATTATATAGAAAGTCTAGTTACCGCAACAAATTAAGAAAACAATATTATCCAGACCGAATCTATGGTTATGCCTACGAAACAAACCAATTAAAAACAAAAAATTTTAAAAAATCATTTTTACTTTACTCTTTTTGTTTTCATGTGATTGAATTAATATATATTAAGAGCAATATAATGACAAAAACGAGTCCGTTATTATCATGTTATTGTAAAAATAAACAGACAGATACCAACTACCAACATGTGATTGAATCCGTTAAAATATATTATATACATAAACAAATTTTACTTTCTAAAAATTACATAAATATAAGTGTAAAAATAAGTAACAATTAGTTTTTAATTTTTATCAGAGACTAAATAATTAAATTCTCGTGTTCGTTTTAACATCAATAGATCTAACTAATGATTGAATTTTCATGTCCGTTTTAATTGTCAATAGATTTAAGCCGTGATGATTAACTCCAAAAGTGGTCTTGACACTGAACTGAGCTAGTCGATTCGCGTTTTACTTTTGATTGTTGCTTTAATTAGTGGTCCACATATTTTGAAATGAACCCGTGATCGCTAATTGCTAAGTATTTGAAAAGCAAGTGGCTACAGAAGATCATTTGGAAGGACTTGAAAACAAAAATGGGGCCGTAAAGGGTATCGGTTTCGCCCTATTATTTTTGGATAGCCAACAGAAGCAGTAGAAGCCTTCCTACCTTCAACTTTCCCACCCTACATAATAAGGTATGTGTGCCTTAATTTTGTCCCAACACTCTATGGAATCTATTCCAAGATACATATATAGCACCAATGATTCTTCAATTCCTCTATTACAATACATTCTATATGTAAATATATTTTCTAAATTCCCCTCCCTGTAATCTAGGTCTCAAAGTTAGGGTTATTCCTTAACTTTTATTACATGTGAATCAATCAATTCTTTGTTTCCTTGCCCATAAACCTTAACATTTTTCATTTATTCCTATGATTATTAGGGTTCAAGTTGTATTCTTGTTATGGAATAACATTCTTCATTTTTTCTAGTAATGAAGCTTCTGTTAAAACTCCAAGTTGATATTCATAATACATTAATGGAGCCAAAACTCATTTTTCTTGTTTGCTCAATCGATGTATATTTACATATATTTAAGGTTTATCGATCGTTTTTTATAATTCAAAATCTTCTACCACCGGTCATTGACATTCATTGGTTTTAACTCTTCTCCATAAGTTTTCCTGAAAGAAGATAAATATTTCCGTTGATAGATGGAATTAATGTTGTACGGTTGGTTTGGTTGGAGGGTTAGGGTAGGATTTATGAAGACGAAGACGGAACAGGAAACAAATGAATATTAATTTCTGAGTAAGGAATTTCAATTTGATGCTGCTTAGTAGGAGTTTCATACGTTTTGGTCCACAGAATTAAATATACATTAAAGAAAAGTAGTAGGTGGCAATAGCTTGTGTCGACGTGTATCACTTTCATCCTTTTGCTTCAGCAAAATTCCAGTAATCAAAATATAGTCTTCTTTAACTCTTGAAATTGATATATTAATTAATTGAATATAAGAGATTACGTGATTATTAATATAATACATCAACATCAAAGAATAAAATTATTGTTATTGAACAATCTGCTTAAATTACAGCACAGCTTTAGATGATTAGTGATTAGAGCAATAATCCATTAAGTATTATTACATAATATAAAAAAAATTATTAAAATATTCAAACCATGGGGTTCAATTTTTCATTTTTGAGATTAAAATAAGAAAAAAGAAAAAGAAACAAGAAAGAAAATCTCCAGCAAATCCTTGTCCCAATCAGGTGGGGAATTAGAGCAAAAATCTTAAACAATCAAGTATTCTCACTAATCACATTTGTAATAGCAATTAGTAATATAATTAAAGGTTAACAACATAAAAAGTGATATAATCATAGGATTTTGCAATTGGCCTTATGCAAACTCTACTTTCAAAAAACTTTGTCCTTTCCTCTTTAATCAAATCTTCTGTGCTTAATTACCCATTAACCAATTTGCTTATCATAGTTATTGTTATCTTAAATTTGGAATTTGAGAACGCACATGTCATCTTTCTCTCATTCACCAACTACAAAACAAAATATTTATTATGATTTGTCACTTTACAAAAACAAATCCGACCGTTGGCTCTGCAGGAGAAATTTGTTAAAGTAAATCAGACGGTTTGATGAACATGGACAGGTATATTAAATTGACTCCATTTCAGAAGATCCTTCAGGCCATGCCATTCCAAATTATAAGGACCCATATGTAATAGATGCAATATGGTATAGTCCAATATGTCAGTATCTTTATCTGGCCATTACCTAATCTTTAATTGAAACTAACTTTAAACCTAATTTCCACTTTTACTTTCTCATGTGACTTGGTGTAAAAGATACACACGATTGATTAATTAATTGCAATTGCAATTGCAATGAAAAATAATTCTAGGGTTATACACATACACACGTGAAAACTCTCGTGGATAAGAAAACTTGAACTCAAGACTTTCCACTCTTCACATAAATGAAAAAATCAATTAAACCACACTCGGTCAGTAAATATACACTCTTTTCGATATATGTACTTCACGGAAACAATAAAGAAAAAGTAAGAGAAAAACTGTATATATCAATTATCTCTAGAGCTCATAAATGTAGAATTTTCGTGCATTTGCGTTCTTTTTAATTGGTTAATTTTTATTTTTTTTGTGTAATATAAACACTTTGATAAAAAATTATTTCTGCATGAAAATAAGATTTACAGTAGGTAATGTGAAAAGGACAATTGCCGATTTTGAGATGAGGATAAAGTTTGATAAGATGTGCATATTTGCATTATTAATTGGAAAATAGAAGTTAGTACATAAGGATATATAATAAGATCAAACTGTGCAAATTGGCCAATTAAAAACACATTACGGTTGCTCCTTTTTCATAACACAGAGTAAAAAAATAATTTTCAGTAGACAAAAGAAATTACTGCTTTCATTTCAGCAAACTTTGTCTATAATTCCAGAGGCAATGACCTTTTGTCATCAACTCTTTTAGCTGGCATTATAATAATAATTAAATGAAAACTACTGCATTTGCATGCCTCCAATATAATAATTTGATCATGCAAAAAACAAAATCATCTATTGAAAAAGTAACCAAAAATGACATCAACGACCACTATATCACAAAAATTGTTACTTTATCAGAGCCGTCTGATCTGCCAACCTTTTTGGCCCAAACTTTTGTCACATGCCATTTTTATTTCTTTATTTTAGAGTTTTGGTTTATAATATTTCTCCGGAAAGTGGAAACTAAAGTCTTAGTATTGTTTACCTCTTAAATTTTGTTTATTCATCGCATATTATTGTTAAATTCTAACATCAAATATCAAATGTTAATTAATAATTAAGAGAGAGATAATTTTATATACAAATTAAATGGTGAAATATATAAATTTATTTTTATATTTCAAGTTTTGAGAGTGATAAATTATGTTCCTGAAGTTGCAAATTTTGATAACATTATACCATTCTCCACACTAAAACTGACAGTTTCTTTTTTATATTTTTGATATTTATATATAAAATATTGACTTGGTATAATTTTTGGAACAATAAGGTTTATATTTTTTTAACTATACAATTTATTGATCTCATTTTATAAGTTTGAATGTTTAATAGAATAATTTTCTAAAGTAGAGTATTTCATGAGTGCAATATTATAAGTTAAAATGTTTAATAGGTCAAAATAAAAATAAAATGTTTAATTTTGCAATTTATACACGGTCCAAATTGAATTAATAACAAAATTGTAATTAATTGTGAATTATATTAGATTTGCATTTTTTGTTAATTTTACTAGGGAACAGCATTAAAACCACTTTGTTTTTCAAAACCAGCAGGTATATGCGCACTCAGGATCATAGAAAACTGATTCATTAGCAGCCTTTATAGTAATTAACTTTATAGCACTCTTATGGCACAATCATCAAACCCATGACTAAGATGAGTGTCTCTTTTTACATTTGACCATCTATTTCTCTCTTTATGTATATAGTTTCTCTCGAATTGCTATCCCACATGTGTGTTTGTGTGTACCGTACGTATATATATATATATATATATATATGTGGTAGTTGAGCTTCTTCCTCTCCCACCAAGAAGGTTAGATGTCACAGAAGCCCTAAACAGCATCCTAGAGAAGAAACACACTCACTCTCTCTCTCTCTCTCTCTCTCTCTGTAAAGAAACAGTTAATTATGGCTGCTGTTACAAATGAGTCAAGGATAAAAGAAGCTAATGGTAATGGTAACGAGAACAAGGCTATGGAGACATTGAAAAGTATGAAATCCAAGAAAGAAGCCATCAATAAGGGAGCATGGACAGCAGAAGAAGATAGAAAATTGGCTGAGGTTATTTCAATCCATGGTGCAAAAAGATGGAAGATAATTGCAGCCAAAGCAGGTTAATTTCTTGATTAACTGGATTAACTAAATGACTTGAATTTTGATTTTATGTTTGATGGGCCTTTCTGATATATATTTGCAGGTCTTAATAGGTGTGGTAAGAGTTGCAGGCTAAGGTGGTTGAATTATTTAAGACCAAATATAAAGAGAGGGAACATATCAGACCAAGAAGAAGATTTGATTCTTAGGCTTCATAAACTGCTTGGAAACAGGTTAATTTTCTTATGTTTTACTCTTATTTATAATAAAGATTAATTCTTTTGCATAACTAGTTTGATTGATTTGATCTTTTTGTTCGTTAAAGATGGTCCTTGATTGCTGGAAGATTACCAGGGCGAACAGATAACGAGATAAAAAATTATTGGAATTCTCATTTGAGCAAGAAAATAAATAAGAAAGAGAAATTACAAAGTGGAGCTAATTCAGTAGCAGAAGAATCCAAAAATGAGAATAAGACAACAAAAATTGTTGAAGTGATAAGGGAAGAGAATACCACATCTAGTAATAACAATGGAGGTGAAGACTCCAGTAGCAGTTTTAATGTAGATGATTTCTTTGATTTCTCCAATGAGGATCCTTTAAACTTGGAATGGGTAAGCCAATTCCTTGAAATGAATGACGTGTAAACTTATCTTCTTCCCCCTTTTTCTCAACAATGGACAAACATAATCTAATTGGTTGAATGCATATGTGTCTGAAAGAGTTTTTGAGTACTATATTCATTAATTCAGTTCATGTTTATGGCTGCTAGCTCCGTTAAGGGCTGAATTGATGTTTTTTTTCATGAATCATTAGGATTGATGGAAAGGATTACCTAAGAGATGGGAAAGAATGATTGATATTAAAAAATGAAAATAAGCAAACGATTGGGATATATGATGGGTCATATGTATACAACAAGACAAAGACTGTGTCTTAATATGTAATTAGTACTGGAATTCACTGATTCGATCCACAGAAATGGCTCTGTCAAATTAGAGAGAAGATTGTATGCATCAACTCCAAATGATTTGCTTTAAAATTCACATATATTAAGAATTAATTAATATCAATATGCAACAAACAATATCAATATAATAAATCATCTCGAGCCGGGATTGCTAACTAATATTAATTGAATAAAATTTATATAATTGGTTCGATGTCTCCAACCCTATGTCTCTTATCCCTAGGAGGTTTTTCTCCGCTAATAAGTTTTTCTGGAAAACTCTACAACGTCGAGTTCTCTGTCCATGCGGGAATGGAGTGATGCCAATGTGCTTATAATAAGTCAAAATATGATGTTTTTTCTTGGAAAAATGTGCTCACAAATTCTCCACATACCATCACGCTCTTCTAATATGTGGCAGAAAACAAAACTATCCCATGAAGCAGGAGAGAATATTCTACCCAATTGCTATAACTTACAAGCAGATATATTGACATTTAGGTGAAGCAAGTTGAGGTTTTGAAGAAACAGCCAAACAAGTTATGAACCACTTTCCAAGAAGCAGCCATGCAAGAATTTTTAGCTTGGAGAATCTGGATGATCAGAAGATGATGTTAGGCCCTTAGGCAATGCACAGTGAAGAATCAATGAATGTAAGCTGCTTTCAAAAATACCCAAGGAATAATTTAGAGGCTGATTGAAAACTATTATTTTGTTTTATCAGAAGAGGATTGGACGTTTGCCACTCATTTGATATAGACACCTTGTCTTGTAATTCATTTACCGACTAATTATATATAAAAAAAATAAAAATAAAAACATCATTTTTTTAGTGATTTATAATTTGATCTCAGTAAAGCTAAACCTAAGCTAATTGTTCCTCTTTTTAGCTAATTATTTTCCTAATTATTAGAAGGTTCTGGCTGCTATAAAGAAATGTGGAACCTGCTAAAAAATCAAGAAAGAGGGTGTTTACCTGTTAGGTAAGAAAAACATAAGGGAAGTAAATTCAAATAAACAAGCTAGTGGTCCTGCTAGTCAGATTATAATAAAGAAGAAAGTTATCGTACATACACTTGGATCCAAAAACTGAGTCAGGCCATGTTAGTAGCATCCCCTTTAACTACATCTTCAGACCGTAAATTTTGATGGCTGGCAACATCTTCTCCCGGCAGCGGTATTAGTCGATCAAAACGCTAAATGTTATTTTTTAGAGTGTTTTGGTGATTAATTTTTATGACATTTAACTTTTAGAATTTTGTGAAAAGCTATTCAAACATGTATTAGCTACTGAAATAGTTAGACATTGATCAAACAATTAACAATTACCAAAATAATTAATTTTGTTAAACCAGCCATTTAAATCCTTAATACCGATTTGCCTAATCTCTCAGAATTTTTTGCTTTCTGGACTTGGAAGTACTTGGTACTAACAATTTAGATAGTATTCGATCAAGTTATTTGTTTGCTTTTAACTTTTATTTTTTCGTTTTTTGTTTTTTTTGTCAGTTAGTAAAACACTGAGCATGAACAGCAACAGCACCAGTAAAAGCATATACAGACATTCAATGTCTTCAACAACCAAAATGTTACAAATTGGAGGTGTCAGTTGTCAGTGCATGTCATTGGAGCCCCACAAGCTTAAATACATTCATATGGGTAATGAGAACAACATTGCACAAAACAAGAAACTAATCTGAGTTTCAGAATTTACTCGGGTAATCAATCATCCACAAGATTGAGAACGTAGTCACATCATAAGCTTTTTATGAAATATGATAAAAAAATATGAACATAAATGGATTTTCTACCCCTTTTATTCATTATTAGTTTAATTCTTGAACCATCTAAACAAAATTTCAGATCAATCCATAGACACAACATCTTGAACTAGTTTTGACAAAGAATCTAGCATCACTGCATGTCTAAACAGCCCTAAAAACCGCCTAATGCAAAAATTTGCTCTTGCCCCAATGACCCTGCGTTTCTACATTTTATTTTGACGATCGACAAAGTTATCACTGAAATGTAGAGATTTCTTACAAGATTAAGGGTATCACATAGCAAATCGTGTAAATTTTAATGACAAATCTATGCATTTGACCCCCTAAAAACACCCTTGGTCATTAGAAGTTAAAAAAAAAATTGAACAAACCCGGAAAATTGGCTAACCAGTTCAATTTTCATTTGTGATCCGCTAACCAATTAACTGATGTTATTAGACTGGTTATGGTATGAAGAAAAAAAAAAAAAAAAACAAATATAACCAGTTTCATTTTTAAATTTATACCAATAGTTTAGTTCAGTTAACCCAGAATAAGCTCCCTGCTCCCCTGCTATTCGTGACAAACCCAAAAAACAAAATCATTGGTTCTAGTCAATCATCACAAAGTCATCATTCAAACATTTTCAGATAAGCATAGCATTTAGATTAAACTCATGGTGAGAGGCTTGCTCTGACAGTGACAGTCCTAAGATTCCCCGAGGAAACAAGGATAAGAATTATATGTTAAAGCAGCACACACGTCACAAGCAGCACACAACTTCAAAAGTTGGAGGCCAAATGATGATTTTACTTGAAACATATGAAGATGTACAATTGTTATCTGGTCAAATCATGTGGAATTAAAATTACATTACTCATGTACCCAACCCAGGACAATGAAAGAACTAGAAGTAATGAAATAAGCAATCAAACGAAAGAAATAATCCTTGTCTAAAATACATGTTAGTCATCTGCTATCATCTTCATCTGGGTTATCAAAATCTTCTGGCTATCGACAAATCATTTACCCCTCGTTTGAAGAAATCCACAGAAGTAACAACCGAGAAAATTAGTAATTGGGAAGATATGAAAGAAGAAAGGATAAGGTGAAAATTGCTAAATCAATTCCTTTTTTCCCTAAGTAGAAATAGAGTTATATGTGTGACAGAATGGTTCTTACTTCTTACAGTATGAACACTACATTAACAGCATATTTATGACTGCTAACTAGCCCCATGCCATGGAACAAGCATAATTGACCAGCAGTTTACCATCAACGCCAAAATTCTGCATCATTAAATTGTAAATGTTTATATGATGGAGAAATACATAATTTAACATAAATGCTGAGTCAGGATTAGAGCAATTTATTAAAGGGGAAATAATCCTAACAGCAAATGTTGATCAAATAAATCTATAAAAATACATTTAAGCTTTATGGAAATCAACAAACTTCCAGCATTGTCACAGATCAATTTCACACTCGAATCCTATCAATTCATAAATATTATAACAGAAGGGATAGCTATCTGAATAAAAATTAGGACATATTTGTAACAGGGAAAGACACCAAAGGTGGATAACATAATGTCAGACAGAATCCACTTCCATTCTATGAAACATTTGCAATCAGTACACAGCCCAGCTCATGGGCAGTCAAGTGCAATATCAGAAAAACAACTATTTCATCATGTGAACCACTGCATATTTCCATCTTCTCTGTCTCAATGTCCTAGTAATAAAATACTCCATTTTTAAGGGTGATAATATTAAAGAACAGCGTTTCCTAAATAAAAGACAATGAACAGACATCTAGAAATAAATTAGCTGAGGTGTACCCTTTACATGCCAATAAATAGATTAATGCTAATGCAACCACTGGGCATTCATAATTTATCACTGACAAATTGCTGTAATTGATTAATGCTCTTCTAATGCACTTGAGTTGCATTCATTAAGGAAAATTAGAAGGAAATGCGAAAATAATTGTGTAGAAAACTCATTCAACACATGTCTATATGGTTTTCTAAGACTAAATATGAATGGATATTAACAAAGCAGTGTTTTCAGTATAGCAAAAATACAGACAGACACACCGTCGTATAGGAGACATAAAAGAAAAGGAAAAAGATAAATTAAAAGCACAGAAACTTACATTAAATAGATCAATAACCAATTCATCAGGGTTTGGAGAGAATGCACTGTTGACATATACAAACTAAAAAAGTGATGAAGGAAAAAAGTATCAGTATTCTGAAGCCCATAGTTGTACAGATTACTGTTATCTTTTTTTTTCTTCTTTTTTTTCTTTTTTTCCATTGGCGGTGGAAGGAAAAGCATCAAAGACAACATACCACTGTTTCTCTGTGAAGTTGTCTCCGCAGAAAGTCGATCACCTTAGCAAATTTATCAGTTCCAGCTATCTGCAGAGTTAAGGGATGATCCATAATGAAAGTTTCAGATTTTCAGTTGACAGAAATCAGTCCCATGCAATGTCAAACTAGATGGTATTCATTGAGAAAACATAGACTTCCAATCATTTATGCTTCGAAATACAATTTCCGAAGGCTCTGTCTGGGAGAAGAATGTTGCTAAAGCAAAAATGTCCTCTCCTACTGAACATGCTCCTTTTGGTCAATGTATCCAACAACGTGTATTTTTATTTTTCAGGTCTAACTGTCAAATATTAATAAAGCAGAGGAAACACCATATAATTAACTTGTTTTTTTTTCAATTCAACAAGGTAATTTGCTACACCAACTATTTCCAAGCTTCAATTTTGCTCAATTTACAATTTTCAACATAACATAAGCTGACCAGTTTGCAAGTGTTCTCTGGATTAGCATATATTAAGACACTAATAAGAATCAAATAGTGATCTCTACCAAAACATTGCAATTGATTATATCTACAGCCATCTAGAATGAAATTTAAAATGGGAATCCAAATTCAACCCTATGTCACCAACCCACTTGCATATAAACTTAAAGAACTAAAAAACCCAACCAGAATTTTACTCTCACAATTATAAATAAATAGCTAATCTGCAAAATAGTAATGGAAAAACATGCCTTGAACTTGTTTTGCTTGAGTATAGGAGCATCGGCAGTTGCTTTTAATTGAACAATCACTGCATCAAATTAAAAAACCCAATATTCAAAAACCAAATTAAGAAACCCAGTTAATAACCACAGCTAATACAATAAATCATAACTAAGGATGATTTTCCATGTGTAATCGCTTAATTTACCTTTTCGAACGGAACTCGACGACTCAGCTGCCATTGTTCCCTTGAAAATCGAACCTGTTTCGGGGACCTGCAATTCTGAGAGTATTTTTATTTTTAATTTTTAATGCCTATGCAGTTTTTAGTTTAGGGCCTTATTGGGCCGTAACTGAAATATGAATTTGAATATGACTGGGCTTAGAAGAAATCCACTGCTTAAAACAAAACCCAAGCAGGTCCAATCTAGCCCAGATTAGGCAAGGTTGTCAATAAGTAGAGTCTCCTCAAATTTGGTTTTACTTGGTTTATTAAATTTAAGCTTGATTCATTTAGAAAAAGAATTTCAACCGAGCTAAGTTTGTTCATAAACGGTTTGGTTTATTTGCAGCACTAAACCTAGGTTTGGTTATGAAAAAAATGAGATTTTTAAAATTTTTAAGAAGTTTGACAGGTTGAAAGAATATTATAGACAATATAAGAGTAATCATCTCTTTTAAATAATAATCATCAAATAATTTTTATGATAGAGAAAATTCAAATACTTTCTTTATAGAATTTATCAAATTGGTGAAACTTTTATAATAGAAATGACTGAAAAATTTTTCGCTCTCAACTTACGGGTTGTGATTCAATTGGCGATGCAAATTTGACATATATAAAACATTTTTGAGTTTGATCTCCACTAAATACACTTGCAATGAAGGATAAAAAGCCTTAACGGTGACTCAGCCAAATAATTAAAATCTGATATTCAAATCTATTTTTGATTCGGGATCTACTTATTAGTCATCCAATTATTGATAGAGACCTTATAATATTGAATCCAATGTCAATAAATAAGTACAAAATTAGTTAATTGATAGATACACTGGTGGCCAAATACTTTTCTGCACATGTTGCATAATTAATATATTTATGGTCCACCTGTTGATGTTGCATATGTCATTAACTCTTTCGGTAATTGTTAGTTGTTCATTGGCCATTGTTAGTTGTTCCATACTTCCATTAGCTTTAAGCTGATAACTATTTATATAGTGGTTAAGTGTTTGGTAAAAGTAACAGTTTAATTAATTGTTGAACTTAATGACAAATAATGACATTTGTTCTTTAGTTAGCTGAATTCAAAAGAAAAACAATAGATATGATTGTCAAAAAAATTTAATTAATAACGTTTTATAAAAAGTTCATTCAACCTCAAAAGGCTATTATTATAAAAGCTATATTGACTGAATCACTATAATTAATAGATATAGAGTTTTGACTCGGCCAAAACGCTAAAAGCTATATATGGGTGGGTTTATAAATTAAATCACATTCTTTATTAAAATTATCATTAATTTGATGAATGTTACTTAAAGGCAAAACTACTCTTGATGTACAGCGCATAATATTTTATATATATATATATAATCCATTCTTTAGCAAGGATATTATTATGATCACTGGCTACTAAAATTTTTTCTTTTTTAATTTGAACTTTGATTAGAACTCAAATCCATTACATCACCATTGAGATTAACTCTTGAATATCTAATTAATTTACTTAAATAATTACTTCTTAATTAGATTTAGATCTGAATATGACAGGACAGGAACATAATGATGAAACAACCACTAATACCATGTTACAGTATCAATAATATTAATTACAACAAACATCTACTGATATATCCCATTAGCAAGTTAATTTGGACGTTACTCATTTTTTTCTGATACAGAGACTACAATCTAATGCCACCATACTAATCAACAAGCCAAGTTTCAAATATATATAATTAGCATATATATATATATATATATATATATATGTTGGGTAATTAATTCCCTAACTTTAATACCTGTTATATCCTCTCCTCTCTCCTTTCCAGCAATACTTGATGATCTTCAATCCAATTGAAACTATCTGTATCGAGTAATTCGGATAAAAGACATTCATCCATCTCAAAATCTAAAAATGAATCAGAGGAATTATTATAATTTTCCTCCAGAATGAAGTGAAAATTTTCGTTGTCATCACCGGAGATATTTCCCATTTCGGGTTGATTAATATTTTGTGGTTTAGGGTTATTAGGTATAACCACTTTGGTGCACCTTGAAGCTTTGGTCCAAAATACTTTGTTTGGCTCAGTATTTAGGGTAGATAAGGATTTGTTAACTGTGGGATTGAGAGGTTGTAATTTCTTACAAATAGTGGTGTTCCAGTAGTTTTTTATTTCATTGTCTGTTCGTCCTGGAAGCCTCCCAGCAATCAGGGACCATCTACGTCCACAGTACACCACATTTCAGAATTAGAATAGAAAATGTTGGCTGCTTGGAAGAGTTGAAAATAGATATAAAATGAAAACATATCAGGAAAAGGAACCTGTTTCCAAGAAGCTTGTGAAGCCTGATAATGAGCTCCTCTTCATCATCTGTTATATTTCCTCTCTTAATACCAGGTCTCAGATAATTTAGCCATCTTAATCTGCAACTTTTGCCACATCTGTTGAGACCTGTATGTATATCAAGCAATTTATATTCCATCACTTTAAAGCAACAATAACAAAAATCCCAGAAGAAATAAGTAGATTGTAACCTGCTTTCTTGGGTAGGTTTCTCCATTTTCCTTCACCTTGGATTTGAATATAGTCAGTAAGAATCTTATCTTCCATGGCTGTCCATGCTCCTCTGTTCAGTCCTTCCTTTGGACAACATGGGCACCTTCCCATCTCTCTCTTTTTCATTCTCTTTCTAGAGCACTGTCTTTTCTTGGACAAGTTGCTTTCTGCTTCTCTGTCCCCCTGGGTGCACTCTTATATACAGTTGAGACTTGAGACGTCAAAAGTCTGTTTTATTTCCTCGTACGTACACAATATTGTTCAACCACATAATTTATATTCATTTTTATGGCGGATGGCCTTTGTTCCGCTCCCCTCATATATTTCATTCCTACCACACGATTTTACTAAACTTATAATTTATTTTATTTTAAATTTAATTTCTAACCTATTGGTTAACTGTAAGCAAAATCTCTTTTTATAAAGATGAAAATGTAAATTCAATTTCTGTTTTATTACTCAAAGGAAATTAACACCACTTTATTGTAAAGGAAAATTTTGTTTCCAACAGTTTTCAATTCACCATAATCAACCAAAAAGTATAATTTTTAACAAAATAATTAATTTTTGAAAATGATAGATAAAAAAAACCAACTGAGTAAATACAATGCTCATTAATTATGAGCCTAGATCATTCCCACTGTGTAAGAATAAAATGACATGTATAACCCTCAAGCAATTTGGAGGGAATTTTATCAATGCAGTATAGATATTAGGTGCATTGAAATATACGTGGGGTCAAATTTGTCGTCTAAGTATACATGCATTGAAATACCGTATACTCAGCCATGTACAGGATTGATAATGTGTGTAATAAAGTATAGAGAAAATTACTCTAAATAGTAACATTGGGATACAAGTCAAGTTAAAAAGACAAAAAAACCCTTGGAGTATATGTGGTTTTTCAAGATTGAAACTTAACAATCAAAAAAAGTGACATACAAATATTCTCGGCATTTAATGTACGCGTGTTTCAAAGAGCAACTTATCAATTCACTTTTGTCATTTCATTTTATAGTAACATTGGACATTTTTATAAATTTGGCCTCATAAATGTAGAGTTAATCCTTTTTTGTATATTTAATAAATATATGTCTACTTTTATCATTGTAAATTTAGCCAAAACCATTGACATCAAAAACAAATATATGTTATGCTCAATTAAATTTTGAAAACGACCACCTTTTATTTTTAAAGGTGCGGGTGTGTTTTGATTATTTAAAAAAGGAAAATCAGGAATTTTATTAGACACCATTCTCTTAAAAGTCATGGTCATTTCCGAATATAGTATGACCAATTTAGATGTTATGGAGAAGTGAATAGATTTTATTTGAAGGAGATCTTTAACTGTAATTTTATTTATATGTGGCTAAGGTTTAGAATTGAAGGAGTTTGATTATAAACTCAAAAAATTTGGCTCCAAATTCTATTTCATTTTGGCCGCAATATATTGCATTTGGACATTATTTTTTGAATTTCTTTTAAATTTGGAAAAACCAAATTTCGCTTTTAACTTTGAATTTAAATTGAAAAATTATTCAAGTTTAAACAAGTTAGAGCGAAAATAACTCTCTCATATTTTATGGTATAAAAAGTTTCCAATATCATACCTTTTCTCTTCTTTTTTTTTTTTTTTCATGATTCCTCATTAAATAGGTACGTCGAAAGGAAAATACTTAGCTATTATGTATGCATATTTAGTAAATTAAATAACGACAATTAATGTAAATAATTAATAAAAAATTTATTTTTTCAAATTAACGATTAGCTGTAGGGTTCTTACCAATAATTATATGCATGTCCTGCACGGGGACCATCTTGCCTTGTCGAATTCGAGTGTAACTTTCAACTATTCAACCCCACTAATTAAAGATAAATTTCTGTAATTAATAATTATACAGAGTGCTGTAGCCATCAAGATAGCTCCATAATGAAATTTTCATGGCTAATTCTGAATTTGTGATGGCATTCAGCTGCCCTTCTATGTTTCCGAGCTAACTTTCTTATATGCTTTTGAATGTTTGTTGAAAAATCTATAAATTAAGAGAGAGAGAAATTGAAAATAATCAAAAATAAAAAAAAAAGTCCAACTTAAAATGAAATATAATTGAAAAATAAATAAATTTTTTATTTAAAGTTTTAATTAATTCGAATTATAAATTATTTTCTTTTTGCGGGTATAATAACTTATTAATTATCTACTATTAACTGTTTAATCCGTGTTGTAAAAATATTATTGGCATCAAATAGTATAATGTTAATATTGATATAGAGATGTTAAAAAAGATATTGGTAAATTTACTAATTTATGTGGAAATAAAAATAAGTCCATTTTTTTTTTTTTTTTTTGTTAAAGGATATCTCCACTTGAAGTTTTATCAATTAAATTAAATAAATTAGCTGGTGCTTTCTTTCTCTTTAAGGTTAATATTAATTGCAGGTTTAATTACTAATTGCAGGTTTAACTTAATGGTCCCAAAAATATGAAAGAAATGGTCTTTTGCAATTTTAATCTTTTTAGAGCTTATATTGTCTGAAGTAGCATAAAATGACACAATTAAGGTCGCGATCAAGCTTCTGTTCTTGACACGGAACTAAAAGGTTTGTCAATCTCGAGGATAAACTGACAGTTCAGAAATGTAAGAAAGCTATGTAAGAGGCTGCAATTTCGTCTCTTCCACGACAAAATTTCGATATACATAATGTCTAAATATTAATTCTACTACTTAAAAGCTACGACTCACTGAAAGGACCGTATCTAAATATTAATTCTACTACTTAAAAGCTACGACTCACTGAAAGGACCGTCTTAGACCAAGCTACTTTTGTGGACTGAGCACCGCAACACTAAGATTTCCCTTAATTTTTTTTTTTTTTTTACCCTAACATCAGACATCGTAATAAAGTCACCCACCACCTGCGGATAAGGTTTCAGGGTACGGATTTTACAGTGTTTGTTTCATCTTCTTTAATTATTGGCAACTTTAAGATTAAATTTGTGCACCTGTTTTTATGGTTGATGCTCGTTAATCAACCATTCCATACTAATTAAACACTATTGGGTTTGGCTATAGTCCTCCCTAATCTTAATCAAACAAGTTGGTGCACCACTAACTTTATTTTGCGAAAGATTAATTTCCAAAGCAACTTTAAGATTTTATTTTTATGACAATCTAAAGGTTTCGAGACATCCAATGTAATTTTTAAATTATAGTTTTTAGTAACAATCTTATACCTTGGAGTCGATTGTTGTAATTTTTAGTAATAATTTTAGAAATATATTATGTTCTTAAAGATGCGTAACGTTTTATAATCTGCGGCTCAAACTCTAAATTAGTTCTAAAATCCTGACGTTCTGGAAGAGTTATATGCATTAGGGGTTGGAAAGGCTTAGGGCAGTATTGCATTTGTCAAAGGTAAATAAAATGAGAAATGTCAATTTCAAGTGGGTTTTGTCACATTCGAAAATTTCAAAGGGGCTGCAAATACCAAAAGCAATAACCAATACCATAACTCTTTCTTTGTACTGTCCACATGCTAAAGCTTGTATCAGACAGAATTCTTGCTTCCCATGTTTTCTAGATTCCAATCTCTAGGGATCGTGGGGTCTACATCAACCCCCTCTTTGTTGGAGAACTGGAGGATTTCTCCATATAGAATATTCGTGGAAGGGCATTATTGTAATTGCATTATGAAAAATAAACGAGTTTAAATTTCGTGTAATAATATACTATCAGGTTCTAATAGATATCAATTGTTAGCCAACTGTCCTGATAGATTTCAATTATTAGCCGATTTACTAAGTATTACCATATAAATATTATATTGCTGAACACTATTGTTAAAACATTAAACACTCTTTCGAAAAAATTTGCCAAGCATGATAAAACTCATGCCCTAAAACCCAAAAGTTCTAAATTTGATCCCTTGTACAGATTTATAATATAAATACATATGTGCCTTGTATATAATATAGCTCATACATAGTCATTTTGTTTATATTATTAATTCTATTCATTTAGTATACAAGAATGCCTAAAAGCTTCCTTCCTTTCACATGCAATAAGCCCCACTTGCCCCCATCATGGAGAATTTCAAATTTCGTCCAACAGTCAATTTTTGGATTGTTTCCATAACATATTCATATTAAATCCAGCAGAATGTAGATGAATTGAATATATTGAAGGAAAGAGAGGTACCCTTATCATGCAATAAGCCCCACGTTCTGACAATATTGTTTCCTTAAGCAAAGTCAGTGTGAGGAAGACAGTTCCATTAGTTACACAAAATATTAGATTGAGAAATTTGTCATGTGTTAGGCTTGCTCAGAGGACCAGAAAGACCCTGAAACCCTGAAAATAAAAATTTGATAACAAAGAATAACCAAATCCTGAGCCTAAGGAAAAAAAAGCAAACTTTCTGTAATGATTAATAAATAATGAACAACACAACTACAGGACATGCCACCCAACCCAAGTTCCATTCTACATAAACTTGGAAGAGAGCTTGAACTGGGAGCCAGATCTAAATTCATGGGCTCAATAACTCCCCCAAGTATATATCCTTTTTTTTCACCCTATAAGTAACTGCACCAAGCATATTCTTTTGTGGTACTATGCACGAGGTCGAATAATCATACATCAACAATTTCTATAAATTAGATTATCTATCACTGCTGCAATCTTTTTCAACTGATTTCCAGGTCTCTACAGCCGATGCTTTCATCAATCCAAACTGCAAAAGAAGGACGTTATTTCAATGCTTAGCAACAGTGGCAATAAGACTTTCGAAGGATAAATAAATAGCATAAATAGACAACAGTGGATAACATCTAGGTAAATGCATTGAGCAATACATCCAAATTCTTCGACTATTGAAAACAAGTGAAATCTCTGCTTCTGGTGGAGCCAGGATCTAAAGTTAGTAGGGGCCCAAGAAAAATTTTCAAAAGTTTTTGGGACAAAATTAAAAAAGAAATTTGAGAAAAATTTTGGTTCCTGAGATTCTATCAAGACAGCATTTTACATTCATAACACCTGAACCTGCTGGTCATGTCAATTCTCACTTTCTTTTTTTAAAAAATAAAATAATTGAAACAGGGTGTGGGACAATAATCATTGAAATTCCAACAAAAGCTTGAAAGCTCACCAAGTTCCCATGCTATATTCAACTGGCATGGAGACACTATCAGAAATGAGAAATATATCCATTAAAATCGTGTGATCTGCTGCAGCATTTGAGAACTGGTTGACTGGGAAACCAACTGCTCTGAACTTGGTGAACGTCTTATCAGGTGGTTAGTAACAACGGGGTTGCCGAGACCTTGTCTAATCATTTCTTTAGGATTATGGTTATTTGTTTCCATGTGTGAAGACTCCCTCAATGCACAAATCTGACAAGATGGGTAGTGTAAACTAGGTTTTAGCACTCCATAGAAGGAAGGATTCAAATAAAACATGTTTAGAGATTGTGCTTACCATATCAAGACGCTTCTTGTGGAGATCACTTGATAACTGCAGAATTTGCACCCACAGATCAAAGAGCACTCTTGAAATCTTATTTTGTTAAAAAATATTGATTAATTTTACATAGCATAACTAACTTAGGACACATGGTGCCAGCATGGGTGTTTGAAAATTAAACAAAGTACTTAAATATAAAATACTTAAGAGCTCCATATAGACAAAGGAGTTTATCATAACTGTTATTTTTAAGTATTTTCAAAAATCAAGCATACAAAATAAATTTTGAACTAGATGTCTCCAGCAAACTCATCTTAGCTTGCACTCCTTCTTAGCTTATTTAACATAGCAAAGCCAAAACAATGCACTGATTTCTGAGTACCAGATAGAGAAAGTCAAAATGCTTACAGGTTTTCTTTGGAAATTTCTTTCTTCAGTTGAAAATCCAGGAATAGTCAGCTGCCAGTTCTTCTCTGCATATGATTTTCGCATCAGTTCATAAGAACTAGAGGGAAGTGTACTAATGTCATTTTATGTTCAGTCTATTACTATTATCCAATCTATGCTACTGCTGTCCATAGAGCTGAACAAAGTTTCGTTTAGCCAACTGAAATGAACCAGTTCAGCTCGGTTGGATTCAGTTACTAATCTATTCAGTTGGATTTTGGTTTTAACCAACAAAACCAAAAATTTTTCAGTTTGGTTCAGTTTCTACTAATCAAAACAGTAAGCCCAAAAATTGTTTAAATTGAATTGACTGAACCGAACTGGTTTGATTCAGCTTTAGATAAAAATAGGTTCAGTTGGATTTCATTTAGAAAACCTTCGGTTTCTTCATTTAGTATAAATTCTATTTGTTTTGAACCAAACCGACCAAATAAGCTGTTGATGTGAAGGGAAAGGGAGGAGCAAATGGAAGGTAGTCTGGCCTACATGTCAGGAAAGGACTTTTGGCAGAAATTACAATACTTGTATATAACTCGGGCAATTATTTTTAGCTCTCTAAACAAGAGTAGTTGGGTTTTGATGCTTGGTTTGAGGAAATATACAGGCATCTCTATCATGGCGATGCTTGGTTTGAGAAATCATTACCATGTCTGACAGCAATTGGAGTAGACTATCCTAAAGTTGAACAAACAACATTGACTAGGTCTATGTGCCGAATACCTATGATCTATGTTCCCTATACCTATACCCTCGTACAAAAACAAGAAATGTTCTAATGAAAATGAGTATGGTGAAGCACAAACCCAAGTGTAGCAACAAATCCTTCGACTCTAATGTTGAAGATTTTCGATGCTTGGCCAAACTGCATGCAAATGTAGTCACCTGCATTTCGATACAAGAGAGTCAAAGCCTAAATAAGTGGAACACCACCATTATTTCAGGACTTACAAGTTCTGGGAATTAGGAAATCTAAATGTCAACTGAACATTTTGGTATCATTGTAGTTTATCCAAAGAACGACATTAGCTGACCAGATCAAAGCCCCTCAATTGGGGAGCTATACCACAAACACAGTTAAATAATAAAGAAGATTGTGCCAGTTGAAGCGGCATTTACTATGTAACTTTTCCATTCTAGAGGTGCTCAACAACAATGGCCAGGATATAACAAAAAGATATACACATTTACCCAAAGTCTCATACAAAATGAGATTAACATGAATTATGACAGCCATAAGCTTTATTTCGAATGAAACTTCCTGATGAATCTTCATGCAACTTGGGCCATTTACCTTTGCACCAATCAATAACCATTAATTGATTTTGGGATGAATGTAACGAATTAAAACACATAAAGAGCAATTTCAGTGGGTTAGTGAGTCTCACAGAATCAATAAAGTCATCAGCAATCTCCAAGAGAAGATCTTCAACTTCAGGATCTAGCTTTCCCTGTGAATCCACCTGAACACATCCAAAAAATGAACATGACACATTAATCATTGTTAGAATTGGAAAGCAAGAAAGAACATGATATAGCAGTAAAAGACAATCACTAGACAGAGAGAAATGCTTGAAAGACCTGTGAAACCAAGTCCTGTATTTTTCTCTTTCCAAGTAGTTGATTAGTTGCCTCCGTTCCTTGGCTTGAGCTTCCCCCTGGTGTAGTTGTACCAGATGCTGTTGCATCTGGTTGTGATCCTGTCAAACTAAGAGACTTCTGACCAGTGGGCCCTTGCATCCTTGGTGATTGTTGTTGCTGTTGCTGATGCAAAGGCAATTGTTGTTGCAATTGCTGCTGTGGTTGTAGCTGTTGTTGTTGTTGTATTTGCTGTTGTTGCTGCGGCTGTTGTTGTTGTTGCTGCTGCTGCTGCTGCTGCTGTTGCAGTTGTTGGTGCCCCATTGATGGCTGCTGCTGTACCAGCTGAGATAATTGTTGTGCATTTAAATGCAACTGAGGGGAAGATACCAGTTGCTGCGGCAAGAGGACCTGTGTTTGCCTTTGATGTTGAAGACGGAATGAAGGTGAAGCAGGACCAGATATTGCTGGCATTTGCTTCAGCCACTGCTGCTGTGACAGAGAATTCTGCATCATACCTGGCTGTGCATTCGGAACCAGCCCAGACAGTTGAGGGTTCATAAATGCCAGTGACGACGTCCTTGATAGGTTTGGAACCTGTAGCTTTTATAGACGATTAGCATCATAATCAAGCAGAAACACAAACAATCAACTGTATTAAATATACAAAATTTGCATTAAACAAATGCAGTAGCATAATTGCACATTATAGTAATGACATCAATAGTTGCAAGTGCAACAAAAGTTTGCAGGTTATAGTAATGACTTCAAAAGTTGCAAGTCCAAAAAATGTCTACATTGCCTATTGAAAGAAAGAAGGGAATAAAGAAAAAATTTGATGACACAGGAATATTTTATTCCAGGAATATTACAAGTACAATTATGCTGATCATCAACAGCAACCAAATAGCATAAGAACGTAAATCAATTTCGATAAATGTCATAGATTGCATGCTTACAGAATACACATACAATCCACCATCTGGATTAGCATTATCACAAACTTGTACACACACTATAGATGTAATTAGCATGTAAAAGTCTCACAATGTAAGCAAATGATTATCAATACTAATTATGTCATCGTAGGAGCATGAATAACATGAAAAACAAGGGTTAATGCATCACTTTGAAATTTTCAAGATAACCCGCAAAAATATGAAAAATCACTTTATTCTGTTTTACATGAACCATCAAGTGAAAAATGAGAAGAGCCAGCAGATCTGGGGCCACTATTCTAAAGGTTATAAATAACAAAAGCTAATTTAATGACCATGTAGAATCTTTCAAACAACTAACACTCGAGGGCCAATCTCCGTCCGGCCCAAGGAAACCTTTGCACGCCTCCGTTACCTTTTGGGAGGCCTATTTTAAGAAAAAATATAAAAGACTCGAGGCTAGGAACAGATTTATTAAACAAAATTCTATAAGGACCAAAAACAGATATATTTAGCACTATGAGACAATTAAGACGAACACTGGAACAAGTTAGTTTCAAACATTAGAATGGATTCATTACATGAACGATCAACTAATGAAGAAACTTTGTATCAACATAGATCATACCCTCAAAATATAAACTAAAAGCAATTTGATAAGAAAAGATTAAATGACATGATACCAACCAATTATAAAAACTTATGCTATTACCGTTCAGTTGTTCACCAAATCCACTGTCAGAAGCAGAGTACAGAATGAAATCATGTCATCATAAAAAATTGATACCTGAGATGAGGTGAGTGAATTTTGTTGTGCCAGTTGCTGTCTCATTTGTCCAGCATTAATCCGTTGTTGAGCATAAGCAAGAGCACTATTAGGCCTTAGTTGTGAGCTTAAATTGAGTGACCCCATCACTCCCATTGCTTGCATTCCCTGCAATGGCTGCCCTGGTGAAGTGCCAGGATGGAATTGGGAACCCTGAACTAAGCCAGCTTTCTGCCTCGGCTACACCAAAACCTCACTTGTTTTAGAGTATATTGTAGTTTTCATCATAAAGTGACAAAGACAAATTACTGACAAGCTCAACAAAAATGCATCTGAGTTTGTACCATTAGAAGTTTTCTCTCAAACAAACAAATTACACCAGTTCTTCAAAAGTCAAAATTCAGTTAACAGTGATCAAGGAGAAATGTAACATTAGAAAATTTGTTATTATACTTCCAATATATCCAGTAGAATTTGTGAACTTCATTACTTTTAATTTAAAAAATACAGGCAATACAGTTTTCTGATTCCAAAACAAGTGCAAAGATCATTATAAGACTTCTCTATTTCCAACTTTACTTTCTGCCATTCACATCAACCATACGACAATAAAAACTCGAATCAACACATAAACTTAGTTGATACCTATGTCAAGAACTCAGAATCCAAACCGAAGCAGTTAACAGACAAACAACAACAATAACTAAGTCTTAATCCCAAATTAGTTGAAGTCAGTTATATAGACCTTTTTTACTATTTCCACTCTGTTCAATAATAGCAAGAACTAGGAAAGTTGAAACAAAAATTGATACGCATTTCATAATTACTTGAAACAAGGCCTAATGCCTAGAGTTCATATTGAAACTGACAACCTCATCAAAAGCATGAATTGCCCTAACATACACCTATACTTCAATCACCAATATATCAACAATCCATTAATCTAACAAGAGCATATATCATTCAATGATGCAAAAAAACTTAAAAAGCTTTTTAACATGATTTTTAAGCAACAAAAGCAATGCATAATGTCTCATTTCTAAAACTCAAACACTAACACTTCCTTTGGAAGCAAATGAACAAGCGGTTCATTTTATTTACAGTTGAATTATAATAAAAGCAAACTTGAAGTTAATAGAGCAATCCACTTCATACCGAGGCCAACAAGTTCAACTGAGCTGCAGCTGCCACAGCTGCTGGCCCGGGCAGAATGGGCAGGTGCCCGTTCTGCCCAAGAAGTGCAGAACGCGACAAGTTGGCGCCACCCATTTGCTGATTTTGTGAATTCTGCTGTAAATTCTGTTGAATTGACCCCGACCCACCAAAATTCACTTGCCCATATAATCCCTGCTGCTGCTGCTGCCTCAAAACGCTACCATATTGATTTTGCTGCTGCTGCTGTTGGTTAATTTGGCTTAAACGAGACAAAGAAGGAGATCTTTGAAGGGTTTGTGGAATTTGATAGCTTGGCATAGCTGCGACATTTTGTTGCTGCAATTGCTGCTGCGTTTGTTGTTGTTGCTGCTGTTGCTGTACAGTTGGTTGCTGTTGCTGTTGAGAAGAAAGAGGAGGCGAGGAAATTTGCTGGTCAATAGAAGGAGAAGAGATTTGTGGATTTTGAGCTAAATTTGACATGTTTGGTGTAGGTGTTTGTGCTTGTGGTTGTGGTGGAGTTAGAGCTGTCGTATTTGAGTTCACCGTTGGTGGTAGTTGTTGTGATTGTGGTTGGGCTTGTTGTGATGGCGGTGGTGGTGATGGGTCCATCGGATTTGGAGAAGGGATGGGTTTAGGCGACGAAGCTGCACTTTCCGCCATGGTTAGCTTCAACGAGCAAAAATTTTAGAGGCTTTAGAGTTTGAGAATTTTAAACCATCGTGTTCTGATGAATTGGGTTTTTGGCTAATCGGAAGTTACAGGCATATTTTTCATGGACGGATAAAAGAGGGACAAAGCTCTGTGTTGATGCAGGAGAATGAGAAAGAGAGATCCCGGCCATACACGTAAGCTAGGTCGGATCGCACGTGTTGCGGTGGGGTTAGGCACAGGAAAGAAACTATAGTCAAAGACACGTGGCTTCATGAGATTGGAGAATAGAACTTGGGGAGTCTACGTGGAGTATATGATCCATGCCATGAGTTCTCAACATCGTCGATTATATGTGTTCAGTTCAAAGTCAGTCGTTAGATTTAAACGGATGACTATGATAAGTTGATTACGTTTTATTGACTTGCTAATTTAACAATATGGATATAATTTTTAATAATAATAATAATAAAAAATCTCAATACAGTCCATGGACTCACCTAAACCAATGAAAAATTTTTTTTAATAAAATAATAGTATTTTTCACCATGCACCAAGGAAAAAAAATGGAATCAATATTTAAAAAAATCTTCATTTTCATCGATTTGATCTATAAGTAAACTGATAGACCAAATCTAAACTAGTCTTATCCATTTCAAATGTAATTTTAATTAAATTTTATTATTTTTCCACTTTCTCGGTCATTCTAGAATTTAAATTATTTAATGATTTCATTAATCCTTATACAATTACATTAAACACATTTGATGTAAAACATTAGAAATCATAAGCCTGTTGAATCAGAGTAAGATTTCATTCTCTGCCATATAAACAGGCAAAAGGTTGGACTGTACATTTCGAGCATTTTGTTACCATTAATTAGTTATAAACAACTGTGAATGCTATACATATGTTAAAACAGTCACCATATAATAATTCTAATTAATTACAGATTCTAATAAATTAAACCTGAACTTAGTGCTTTCCGAGAAAACCTGACTTCACTCTCCCAAAAGCTGTGATAAATCCAATAAGCAATGAGGATATATAACTTTCTTACAGCATTGATGCACTCATGGGGTTGGCAAAAAAATGCTCGCGATATACCGACTTTGGTCCTGTAGAGCTTCTACCGAGGAGGGAACCTAGCAATGCAGGAGGACCACTTGATGTCGATTGATGCATCTTTCTCACAATCAGGTGCTTATCCAAAATCATTAAGTCCAAAAGAGTCCGACAGCTCTGCATAGAATCAGAAAGGCTAACCATTACCGACCGATGTAAAATGCAAGCAATATTTGCGCAATTATATCCATAATGCCAATGTTTCAGGTGAGGATTTACTGAAGGCAGTGCAGTACCATTAAAATCCAGCAGAAACTTAGGCATCTAGATTAAAAATTGAACATGGTTGCCCCCACCTAACCCATGTTATTGTCCTTTCTCTAGCATACTCAAACAAATGCATTCACAGTGACAACCAAAGTAAAAAAATCGAAGGCCTCCATCGTAATAAATGCCGTACCAACATGCCAACAAAACAACAACATGATGCCTTCAGTTGATAATAAAAATATTTAATGTGGATCAGGACATGGATAAATTTTGCATTTTACTTATTTCTTCTGTTATATTGTATTTTTGTAAGGGTTAAGGGGCATAAACATAAGGCTTGAAATATAGATTCTCCACCAAGTGTATATGAAAGTTAAATTTTGGCCATCAGAAGTTCAAACATTGTAAGAGGTTCTGAAAAAAAATCACGTTGTGTAAAACCGATAACAGACTTTGTGGAGACACAATTATAAGTTCTAAGATGTACCACTACAGATGGAAAGCTTAAATTATTCAAGCTATCTTTCATCTGTTGTCAGAAAATTGCAATGCTTGTGATACTCCAACATTGTCAGGATTGTAATTCATACGATCCTGAGTTTTTTGGGAAAAGAGAAAAGATGAGAATTGAATAGAAAATCAAAAGAGAGAGAGAAGAGAAGTAAAGTAAGGGAAAGAAATTAACAGAAATCAAGAGAGAATATTTTATTCTTGTTATTTTTCAAATAAGGTCCTCAACACAGTAAATCCAACTATGAGAAGCTAATTAGTTACAACAGATTACAGTTAGTCTAACTAACTTACTAACAGAATCAACATTGAACAATTACAAGCTGCACTCCTAAAAAGAACCAAGAAAGCTAGCTAGGCAATTGGATCAATAAGATCAGAAATACATTAGCATACCTGGGGGTTCAATGCATCAATCTGGTGGATAATGTTGTCCTGCCAAAAAAAGGAAAAAAGCGAGGAAGGATGAATATGTGAGATAAGACTGAAAAAAAAGTTAGTACTTAAAATTAAATCTTCACACCACTTTATTAATATAATCACAGAAAATATGGCTAGAAGAGCCATCAAACAAATTGGAAAGATTTTAAAAAAGAAATTTCACAGAAATACACACAAGTAAGAAGTGTGAAAATTCCCGACGTCAAGTGAGCACAGGTCAGGAAAATCAGAAAACTACACAATATTGTTTAACATAATTTTTAACGGTACTTTTTTTTGTTTGTGGTAGGATGCTGGAAAGCAAAAACTGTGCAAATAATCAGAAAATTTTGCAGCAATTAGGTCACAAACAAATTGCTGTTGGAATTGCTAATAACCTGAAGAAATCCATTTACCTCCAGTATCCCAGGATTTTGCATTACAATACCAAGAACTCGGCGCACAAGTCCATTGTATACAACTTTCTTGATGCATCCATTCCCATTCATCCACGGCAATATAGGGGCACATGATAGATTTGAGGAGAATATATGGGTTTGAACATCATTATTTTGTTCTGGTAAAATAACTTTGTCTTGCAAGCCATCTTCATGCACATTGCTTCCTTGGCTCTCAGTCAAGGGCAAAACCTCTTCAGGACAGTTTAGAATAGTAACTTTGTGTACCTGGTTATCGTGCATGATTGCTTCTCTCTGTGAACTAGGATTAGACCCAACAGCATCATTACTTACAGAGTGGGAAACTGAATGACTGCTATTTCCCTGTAAGGACTTTGTTACTGAATGAGGTTTCACCGATGAGGTCAAAAAGTACTTGGAATGATACAATGCATCAACCACATGAATAGAGTCATAAGCATTGACCTGTAGAAGAAGGAATCATATTGAAAATTTCTTTCGGTTTAAAGTTAAATCATCCAAGTTAAGCCTTATAAATATTCAAAACTACAATTTCTGAGTTGGAATAATAGAAAAACTACTGTACGAAACCCGCTTCCCTCATCTTCCATCAAAAAGTTGAAATAAATAACATGCCGATGGTAATGGATCAGAAAATAAATTAAAAAAAAAAAAAAGAACAAGCAATTCAAATTCAAATGATACTTTCTCAGACAGGTATCAAACAATAATACCATCTACAACATCAGGATCAGAATCAGACTATCAGCAGGCATTAATAATGGATTTCTCTTTTCAAATAAAAAAGCAAAATTACTCAAATTCATAACTTATTAAGCACACAACATATTAAATAAAAGTGTTAAAGAATATGTATTAGTTGAGAAGAAATTGAGTACAATAGTTTAACAGATTATTTGGTACAACCAACCAAGATTTTATATAATTGATAGAAGCCTGATACACAAAAGGTTGATATAAATTAGTGACAAATAAGGGTCACCATAAAAATGTCAAGTTGAAATAAATGAGCTTTGGAATTGTTTTTATGTTAAACATGTAACGCTTATCATAGAAATGGACTAATGAAAAACCAAATAAAAGTGGAAAAGCCACAAGATACTTGAACTTTAAAAGAAAATATCATTCATTAGATACTAGGATACAAATAAAATGAAAAAAGAAAAAAGAGCATCCAGCCGCTCAACTCCGCCTAGGTACACCTACTCTTCTCTCCCCATTTCCCCTAATTCTTTTGTTCATTTCCTTTATCCAAAATAAAGGCAAACATTATTCCAGCCATTATACAGAATCGTAAAAACCTGTGTACCAGTACAATGCAAATTCAAATTCAAAAACCCAAACTGGTGAATCCCATATCAGTAAACTAAAAATCTGATATGTACAGTCTACTTTGGGCATCTAAACGACTGTTTTGTAACTGACAACTTTGTATTCTAGTGGACTATAGATATTAATAAAAATTTTAAGAAAATAAAAGAAAGAGAAAAGGAAGCATTATAGAGGATGGACCAGGAAGAGACATTGAATGGTGGAACCATATATGCTGTGTATGACTCTGGTAGGTACACATACTATAGCATTTTTGCAATTGAAAGAATATAATTTAGGGGTCAAGAATAAAACTAACCTTCAACACATATCCAAATGCTTGGAGCACATCAATGATATGTTCATGCACATTCTCTCCTGCAAGGAACACCTATAAACATTCAATATGATGAAACCCAGATGGAAGTGTTAATTTTCTTAAAGTTTAAATACATTGTTTATTTTTGGTTTTCTTTAACTGTTACTAGGGTGTGGGGAACAACGGAGAGTAGGCATCATGAAGTGCATACCCACAACTTGAGAAACTTCTTCTAAACTCAAACCTTGGTCACCAGCCTTCTGAACGGCCTTGAAAACAGTCCTAAAGACCTCCGGAGTAAAGAGGCTCAGTTGTTTTAAATCAGAAGGTTTCATCATCAGATATTTTGCATAACCTTCCATTGCTTCCCAAGGTGACTTACTAGACCATTGTGCTGCAGGAATAACGCTGTTGAAATTGGGGATTTCTGGAATCATATCACACTGAGATGAACTAGAGCTTATTTTTTTATCCAAACCATCATTGAGTTTATCATTCCAATGAAGCTCACCAATACAAGTCCCCCCTTCCTTGAACAATTCAACAGCATTAACTGTCATCAGTTTTGCACGATGCAAATGCACCATTATACCAGGAAAACCCTTTTCTTTGCGAGAAACGAGTTCACTATCTGCCAAAGATTTCATTTTCTTAGACTTATCACTGTCGCAAAGTTCATCATCCTCAGCCTTGCGTTTTAAGCTTCTCAAATCTTCAGCTTCTCCCACACCTTCATCTGGCAAATATGGAGAAATGGACAATTCACCAGAAGAAACTAGAGCAAACAACTGAAAAACATCCCCACAATGCAAATCTGCAGCAAGACTAATTCCCCCTTCCATCAGATCTTTTTCTCTTTCAAAGAGCCAACCAGAAAATTTAGCAGCTTTCTTTCCAGTATTTGATGGAAACGAAGATCGGGAAACGCTCTGCAAGAATTGTTGTGAAAGAACAAAAGGTTGATCACCATCGCCCCCAATCTGCAAAGTGGAGAAGGAATGTGAATGAAAAAGTTACTTATTTCTAACATAGAATAAAAATTAAAATGGATATGAAGGTTGTTTGGAGGGGGAAGGAATAATCATAAATCAGCAAGGCATATGCACAGCAGGGAAAAGGAAAAAAAGACACTAAAAAACCAAATTTCAGCAGATTAGAGAACTTGAAAATGAACTCTCTCCTAGAACGAAATAAAGCTTCATGACCATTTCAACTGAAGAAACCATAACATTTAAGTAAAATGACCTTGACTTATGGTTTCAAATATAAATCCAGAACATCAGTTACAGATCCACTTAGGCACTTTAGAAATCAACAAGTACGCAAGAAAAAGTTTTCAACAGAAGACAATCACTCTAAAGTGCAAAGCATTTTCAACCATGGTGAACTTACTTTCTGGCATATGACAAAATATGCAGCTTAACATTGACTTGTGCTGAAAGTTTGGCATGTCTAACTCTCTAGAATGGAAATTTTAATTCCCAGACAAAAACATGGATATGCATTCAATGGGTCATCAATGTGCAAAAACAGACCATAGTTGACACGAGTATAGTCAGTAGGAATATCGGACAAGATAGAAAAAGAAAATCATGCATTTACAAAAGATTCAAACAGCGGTGCCAATTATGGCAGACAAGACCTGGGAAATTCATGTCCATATAAGACCAACAAATTCACCAGTAAATAGGACAGACTAATGATTAGAAGTGATATTTTCAGGAAAAACAGAAAGCACCTGGACAAGATTAAAAAAGATTAATGATAAAAATCCTTCATAAATATTAAAAGGGCATTTGATCTTCATTGTTGAATAGTTTATATCATGTGACTGCCATGTATCATACTAAGGCCACAATCCACATACATATCTCATGAGAATTACCTGTAAAAAAAATCAAAGAATTACAACATATGATTTACCAGTATTTTATTCACTCTGAGGTAGCTAAAAGCTGAAAAAAGATCCTGTTCTGAATAACGGCGTAATGTTTCAGCTAGATTATTTTGTAGCTCTGATGCTGCTGAGCTGCTCAGAAAGACAAGCTTTAAAAGCTCTACTGCATTAGAAACTGCCAAAGATGTATGCACTTGTGTGCTAAAGAAAGTTCCTTCATTCCAATATTTGATAAATTTCTGATGAAGGCGGCGACTTCTTGATCTTTGTGCAGAACTTTTACGAATTCGCTGCCCATCTTTATGGATATTTTCGTCAAGAGTACTGGATGAAACCACCTCAGATTCGACAGAGTTCTGCAAGAAAAAGGAAGTAATTTAGCCATCCAGCTCTCAAAAATAATCAATGGTTACTGTATAATCTTAAGGCATGCTAAAAAATAGTTGTTAAATATAAATGCATACATAATGAGCATGCATATGATCTATGCATATGCTAAAAAAATACAGATTGACATTGCATTTGCTAAAACTTAACTATATTAGATATAGCTGTTTTGATGCAAATTGTGAAATCTCTGGTGTTAATCCCAGACCAAAATACATGTACATGATTTACAACACATAGAGGATTGAAGTCACTATTTACTTAACTCTTGTATTTGCTAAAACTTAAATATAATGGGGGGTAAAGCACATTCCTAATGCAAATTTGTGAAATCAATGAAGAGAATCCCTAACCAAAATAATTTTAAGTTAGAATACTTCAGATGGAATGTATGTTATCTTAAAAAAAAGTGCAATTATAGAAGCATTGCAAATGTACATATCCTAAAGTGTTCATGTTTAAATTGAAGAATTCTTTAGAGGCAGCTCCAACTATTTTGAAGGCCTGCAACTTACCATTCGCTTGCACAACAGAACACCTTCCAAAGCTTTTTTAATACTTTTGTCACTGAAATCGTCCCAATGCTTTTCCTCAAAACCTATTTCCTCAGCATTTTCAACACCATTTGGGAACTTATTAACACTTTCACTTGTTGAGCATCGCACAAGAACTCCAGAGTCATTCTTGTTAACAAATATCCCCTGAGTTTTCTCCAGGTGCTGTGCATAACGTTTACCAAGCACCGTACAGAGCTTCATGAGAGCTTTTCTAAATTGTTTATTTCTTTTTAAGGATGAGATTCTTCTCCGGCATCTACTTGGAGAAGCTGGTAAGTCAGATAGTTTATTCCAATCTACTCGGTGAATATTAGCCCCAAGAACTGCACGATGTCTAACATACTGAATCAACAATTGCCTGTTGGAAGATAAACAATGGAGTGAAATGGGAAAAAAGAAAGAACATACTTGTACAAGACAGAAAATAATTGTCTATTTTTCTCTTCCAGAAAATGAAGAGTATACTCAGACAGAAAGGTAGAACATGCTCATCAATGAAGTAAAAGAATTCCACAAGATCACACAGATAATACAGCTTTCTGACAAACACAGAATATGTTTATTTCCTTTTGTCATTTCATCACACGCAAAAGGCAACTTTCTTCATTAGATGTACCGTACACAGGATCAACATATTGACAATTCCTTTTAACCATGCCTTTAAAATTTGGTTGACTGCAAAGATATGCTTTTGGCAGATAAAAGGGCACTTTCTCCTTACCTATCGTATGCATCCGTCCATGAAAACCTTCTTTGACACATTGATTGGGAATTTGACAATGCGTGCCGGCTGCTTACAGAATCATGCTTCTTGTCTCGATTTAATCCTGGCTCTTCCACAGATTGTGGACAATCATCCTCACAACATGCTTGCACATGATCATCATCTTGTCCTAAAGGGGGAAGTTCTTTTTCCTCTATGAATTGGTCAACAGAATCAGGTAATCTCACAAGCCTCTGCTTATCTAGCTGTTCATTTACAGCATTAACTCTTACACGCTTTACTTTACTTGATCCTAGAGATCTCTTTCTTTTCTTAGAAGAGAGTTTCTCTTTTGATGCTTGAGGATCCTCATTGGCATCCAGAGCACCCTGAAATATATTGAGATGCCTCTGGAGCTTACCATTATAAGCCAGAAGAACCTGCATAAAGTATTCAAGTTGACAAACCATTGGAAAGGAAACTAATTCTTACATGTATTTCAACCTATTGACTGGAGGCAGAACTAAGACCAAGTTAAGCAACAAGACCATTACTTGCATTAAGCACCTGCATGAAGTATTCAAGTTCACAAACAGTTGCAAAGGAATTTATTTCTTAAATGTCGCCAACCCATTGACTAGGTGCACAACTAAAACAAGTTAAGCAAAAGGCTGCATTCAGGGAAAAAAACCAGAACACTACAAGCATACTAACCTGCTGTATGGACAGATTAAGATCCCCTGCAATATTCACACTCTCTTCCAATGAAATTTTTTTATTAAAACCACTCTTCGTTATACGTTTTAGAAGCTCCTCACGCTGATGAGCAGACATCTTCCGGGTACAGGTCCAGAAGCGGGGTTGGCAAACCTGTAAGAATGAGATAGACACAGAGACACACTTTCAAGTTCAAGGTGATCTGAAAAGTCTAAGTACAAGCGGTGCACGTAACCATGAGGTTTACTTGGTTAGAAATGGCTTAAAGGCACATAGCCATGCCTCAATATCAGTTAGCACTAGAACCCTTAAACTTATAAATGACATGTGACATCTGCATGTGGAAAATCGATTTAATTCATTACAGGAATAACTTAAAAAATAAACACTAAGCACGTACCTCAGGAACTGTGGATCCAGGGAATGCATGTATGGCAGCTCTTCGATCAGTGGCAGCATAGCAATACTCCAATGTTTTCCAATATTCATCAACAGCTTCTCTATTTGACAAGATAAAATCATGTCTGATTCTTGGACGAAGATCAAGAGATCTTATATTAGATGTTGCGATCACTGATACTGGCTCTTCTATGTAAGGTCTAAGTTCCATTGCATGCATAAAAGTCTCATGAGAGATTTTGACTCCACCCTCTGGATGCCCATCGCGTACCAATCGAATCAGCTGCATCACAGAAGCCGCTGTGAGGCATGATAAATTTGATCTGTAAATGCACATTTCTCAAAAATGTTTAAACTGAAAATAATTCCAGTTTATCACAGGGAGGACCAAAAGCATGCATGAAAGAAGACCCTGCCCCCAAACAAGCAACATCATTCAAATCTTAAACTTGATTCCATCAAAGGTTAAACGAATTCAAATAAGAAAAACAGAAAGAGCAGAAAGGAAAAACACAACATAAGGAACCTTATATGGTATGCCAGCCCTTGGAGAATAGCCTGTGATTTTTCACTATGAAGGAGAAGGTTACATGCAAGTATCCAGACAAAATAACTATTTACATAATTTGGTCATTTCAAATGCGGCCAAGAGTTTATACCTTCAGTCGTTGTAAAATGTCAATTATGAATGACAGTCTCCCCTTTGCCTGAGTATCCATCAGCCACTTGTATTCCTCAACAGGAAGATCAGAGAGATGCAAACCCCTCTTGCACTTCTCAGTCATATCATCCAATTCTTTAGTACTACCTACTACCTGTAAGAACAGCTCAATTGGAAGAACCTTCATTGCTTCTTCAAGCGCAAAAAATTTGTAGGTACGCCCACATGGACCAGCTGATAAGACATCATCCCATCCAGGAAAACTACTCAGGTAACGCCATAAAAAATTATGCAGCAGTTTTGCACGAACCATTTTTGCCAACACAAAACCATTGGCCCGCATGGCTTCTGCTTTAGCAACTTGTTCATTTGACTCCCTATGAATCTGGGTTTTCGTAAAGCTATTTAATACAGGAATTGATTCATTAATCCTCAACTTAGGTTGTGCTTGATTACGAATTTGTTTTTCAAAGGACCTCAATCTTTCATAGATTTCATTCATTAGTTCAGGAGGAAAACTTTGAATAGAGGGGTGCAGAACAACCATCTCAGGATGCAGCTTAGTACAGTTTGTGACAGCAGGAAGATGTATCTGCACACATTTGCACCGCCCTTCTTGCTGAAGCTTGTTCAATATTCGAACAACAGACTTCCTGTCCATTATCGACTGCTTCTCCTTCTCAAAACTCACAAGCCACCTGTGAAGCTCTTTTTTCAAAAGGAATTTCTCATCCTAGGGGGAAAAAATCAAAGGACAAGCTTTTTTAGGAAAGCAAATATAGAAAAAGGTATACAAAATACAAAAGAGTTAATTTCTTGGAAGCCTTCAATAGAGTGAATGGCAGAAAGCACCTGTAATCGTTCAAGTATCCTCTGCTCCCTCAAGGCACTATCAGATGACCTGGAATCAGGTAGCTTCAACAAAGTAGTTTCTGATGAAACAGCATTCGTTTTCATTTCTGTACTCACTAAACCAAGTTTTGCATTTGAAGAGCTATCCATTGTCTCATGATGAGACTCTGTCAACTTGTCAGGAGAGCAGAGCTCATGGTTAGTTTGACCATCCTCAGGGAAGTCATGACATAGCTCAGCATCAATTTGCCTATTATTTAGTTTTCCAGAGGTAGCTTCAGAAGTAGAATGATTGTACTGTATAAAGGCTTCAGTGGATCTGTCCCTAACATCACGATTGCCCACATTCAAAGTGGAAGTGTTTCCACCTGGGACAATTTTGGATTTATTCTCTGGATAATTCTCCAATGTCCAAACTCGGAATGCTACAGTTTTCTTAATGATTTTTTTCTCTTGAGGCATCCCAAACCTATTGATCAAGTTCTTCAACCGGGAATCATTTCTTTTCCTATCAAGTCCAAGCCTTTCACACAGCTGCACATACAACATAATGAGAAAGAAAAATTAACGACCACTAGACAAGATATTTGTAGAGTTCTTGTCAAGTAAAGCTACCTTACACCATGGAATAATGCAAAAAGAAAAGAAAAATAATGAAGAGTAACATTTGTAGCAATGGGAAGATAGCCATACCTTCACACTAGCAGAGAAAGTATGGCACTTTAAAGCAAAGGTAAACACAACATCATGATGAGGAAAATGTTAAAAACATTTTTGAGAAAGTTGTATGGGCAAGAACAGTAATTCCTTTAGAAGAATGTAGGCATTTCTTCAGGAAAATGTATTGTAAGTGGAACAAGCAGCAGAGAAATGATAAGGCAGTGACAAGAACCAAAACCAACCTCAATATATGTAGCCCCTTTATCTCCTGTATCATTAATCATATTATAAATTTGGTGATCAATAGGAAGTTCTACAAGCTGCTCAGTTTGTTGAAGCCTCCTTCCAAACTTCACTTCTCTGTCTTTTTCTCTGTCAGAGTTGCGTCCGCATCCAAGAGTTTTCAACAATCGTAAGCAAGGTCGAGGCTGTGAACAGTTAAAGCATCAGAAGCTATGAAGTAAGCTCAAAGACTCCTTGTACAAGATCATGTAGAAGCAAAGCATTCCTTTAAGAGAGGATTATTTAATATACCTTTCCATTCACTAGAGAACCGAACTCTTCAACGATGCCAGCATCTTTCAACCTACCACATATCTAAAAGCACAAAGTGCATTTATATTACAATGAAAACAATAAGAACCAAATTCAAACATACTAATATAGAGAAACGCAATGGTCAACTTACATTTCTCCATGCTCTATGCCCTGCTGAACTTCCAGTATAACCAAGAACCTTTTTGACATCTGAGACAAAAAGGGCCTTCAATAACCAAATAATCAGCATAATCCAGGAAGTTAACTCGGACTAACCAAAATACTCAAAAAAAATAAAATAAAATAAAATTACCTTCTCATTGGCTTCTTCAAGTTTATCACAAATAGCTTTCATTGCGGGTAAAAAATCTTTTACTTGCACATCTTCTGCATGAGGCTCTCTCTCGGATCCATCTTCACCTACATCAGTTTCTTCTTCATTCCCATGAACCCGCAGATTCCTTTCTTCCATTGTAACCTCAAGTCTTTGTTGAACATCTAAATGCTTTGCATAACGAGATAGATATATCATATTGGTATGTACAGTGAAAATGTTTTTAGTCTCCCCTTCAGCATCAGCTTCGTTCTTCTTCACATTAGCCTTTTGTCTTACAATCAGCCCTTGGCATTCAAGCTTCCTAAGTCTATAAAAGAAGTTCCTCCCTTCAATGCCCAATTCCTTGGCTAGTTGATCTTGCGTCATCCCCTTTGTTCTGCAGAAGCCATTATATCCATCACGTTTCGTACTTTATTTGAAAAGTAGAAGTAAAAAGAGCTTACCTGACAATGGCGAGTCGTTCAAGAATCTTACGACTAAGGCTGCACGAAGGAATGTCGTAAAAGCCATAGAAGCTATCTCTAAGATGCTCGTTAGCCACAATCTTTAAGTTGAGCTTCTCGGCGTCTTCAAAACGCTGTATTTTGGGGTTGGTGGCGCTTAACGGCTTGTCGTTTCCACGGACGATGAACTGAAGAGAAGGTACAGAAAGAAGGTTTGTCCACAGAGAACCTTTGACGAAGACGTCAGAAGTTGGAGTTAGGACGGACCAGAGGGAGGAGAGCGAAAGGCCATTCGGGCCACGGCAACATATTTCCTCGAGAGCTGAGGAGATGAGAGTCTCAGTCTCCATAGGTACATATCAAGTTGACGTGTTTGGATAGCAAGAATATTTGCTGGTAAATTTCTCGAGAAAAATTTTAATCGCCGATCAGATAGAGGGAGAAAGACATTAAAAAAACGAACAGTCGATGTTGTGTTTGCAGGGTGAGAAGAGAAGAAGACGCAACGCGAAAGTAGTGGGAATGCAGGACGACGTCGTTTTTATTAAGATTAAAATGGACGGCCAGGATTATGCCTTGAAAATAATCGACGTGGCAAGCAATCCACACAAAAGAAAATCTGTGCCGCGTCACACGCTAGACAAGAAATAAAAAATTAAAATTAAAATTAAAGAAAAAAAAACAGACGAATAGAAAAACCGAACCGAAAGCACTGCAGCTGAAGTAAACGAGGAGGAGAGGACTTAGGTAGAGAGATAAAAATCTAGTGAGAGAAAGATAGAGAGAGAAACAGCATACACAAAGATTATATCTTGTGTTTGTGTGTGTATATTTGCGTCTTCTCTCTCTATCAATCAAATCTTATTATATAAAACGCTCTCACTCAATCTCCATTTCATGATTTCAGGGCCCCTATTCAAATTCACTTCCAGTCTCTTTTTAACCCGCTCTATTCCGTTTCCTTCACTTCTTCATCTCACTTTCTCGAGAAAATTTTCCTTCTTTCTCGAGAAAAATTGAATCTTTTTTCTCCTGTGTTCCTGCTAAAATGTTCTTTATTATCAAGGTAAGGCAATGAGAGCTGCAATAGTTGAGAAATTTTCTTGTTTCATCCAACTTTTATAGCGTTTCTTGAGTCGTTTGACTTCATGGGTAAGTCTTATTATTGCTTTTTTATCTCTGCCCTTTTGTTTCGGTGAGTTTTTTTGCCTTTCTGGTGTTTAAGTGTTTTGAATTTATTGGGCTTTTCAATTTCCACGGTAGAATGATAATTTTGTACTTCTCTCGAAGGTCAGTTGACGTGAAGATATGCAAAATTTGTTGATTTTCTTGTCATCTTTTGTTGTTTTAAGTGTATGAGCAAATTTTTTTTTTTTTTTTTGTTTTTTTCATTTTTAAGGTGCTAAATCTGTGCTTCTATCATTGAAGTCCTTTACTTTGTTTTATAAATCCTACAGATTTTTGCTTGTTGCTTTGTGTTTGTTTCCTATAAAGTTTCATATGCTAATCAAAAACATTTGCTTTTGTTTTTCCCCTTTGAGAAATAAATATGGATCTTTCTTTTCAGCAAATAATGGTACCGATTACGGCAATTTGATTCAATTTCTTTTTCTTGGTTTTCAAAGTTCATTTTGACCCGCTGTAATGATTTTTTTTTTTTTTTTCGTGTGGGAACTTTTCTTGTGCGCTCTGCGATTGACTGAATGATTTTGGAAATTTCAGAGTGGGTGTTATTCTCCACTAAAATCTTTAACTTGGGATTGAGTTTTCTGAAAAAAGGTTCCTTTCTATGTGAAAAGGGGTTTGCTTTTTTATTTTTTATTTTTATTTTTATCTTTATCTTTTATATATATGTCATAAAGCAATCCATATAGTTCTCTACTTTTTCCCTTTTTTTTTTCTGCTTGTCTTGGACCCCTCTGTTTATCTGTTGAGAAAATGCATGAAGAACACTTACCTCAACTAAGTTCAACATTGGATTAGATTGGGACAAAGGGATGCTTTTTGGATATATGAGCCAAGATATGGAAATTTTAGTTCTGTAATTTAATTCCTTTCCTGTGTTTTCTTCCTAACCAAACACAGGCTAATTGATTCGTTGGCTTTTTTTGAGCCACTTCTTTCTTTTATTGTAAAAGCACAAAGAGATATCTTAAAGTAATAGAGACTCGTGAAAGTTCAAATTAGTAAAGATTGCCTATTGATTTCATCTTCCCTTTCTTATTTGGTATATAATCCAATTATTCTCGATGCAGGAAAAGGACTGGGTTTGACTGATTGAAGTGAAGCTGAAATGGAAGGTGATTTATTTTCTGGCATAGGCAATGGAACCCAAGTAGATGGCAAGGTTTTGCAAACAGTTCAAAAGAGCTTTATGCAAGTTCAGGATATTCTAGACCAAAACAGGTTGCTAATCAATGAAATAAACCAAAATCATGAATCAAAGGTTCCTGATAACTTGACTCGAAATGTGGGTTTGATTAGAGAGCTAAACAATAACATTAGAAGGGTGGTTGATCTCTATGCAGATCTTTCAACTAATTTCACCAGGTCAATGGAAGTTATATCAGAAGGGGAATCAAGTGGGATTTTGAAATCCAATGGAAAGGGAAATCAGAAGAGAATTAGATCCGGGTAATTGATCCAGCCAAGCTTTCATACAAATTCTGAACTTTCTTCATGGTAGAATAAGAATAGTATTTAGATATTGAAGGAAAAAGAACGCGATAAGCTTTCTTGACAAGTGTTGTGTTTGAGGCTTTAAGCTTTCAGTATAATTTTCCACCATATCCATTTTTGAATAACATTTAACAGATTTATGATTTTAAGTTTGTATAACTGTATCATCTTGTTTATCAAATTTGCTTCCACTACTACATTTTCTATATTGAGATCTATACTGATTTTCATAGCACTTGCGGGATTAGGATTTGATGGATTAATTTTTGATGTCTGATTCTTCTTTCCTGATATCCTTGATATGTTAAGGTATGCACTGTAGTTAGGATTTGCCATTTGTACTTTGTGTGATTTTTATAAATGGTTTGATTGACCAAAGCTTGATCTACTAACTGTCATTATAGGGAAATTTTGAAACATTAAGGACCACTTATCTTTTAGGTTGTTAGAAATGGCCAAATATTATTTGTCTTATAAATGATGATCATCAATTTTTTTCTGATGATATTTCGTGATCTGCTTTTGATGGGGACTTTCAACAACCCACTTTATTCTTTTCCTATGTTTGTCAAAAGATTTATCATGATGTCTGCATCCTTAATGAAGATTACTCTGAAGGTTTGATATATATCTTCTTTTTTTTTTTCTTTACCCCTTCTTTTTTTGAAGCTCTTGTGTTTTTAATTCCTCCTGCCTTTTTTGACTGTGTTGAGGAAGTAGAAACATGCACTTGTGTTGTGACCTTGAGTATTATTGGCCTTTTGAGTTGAAGATGCTTTTGGACAATTATGAAAGCAGCTTTGTTTAAAATATTTTCCATTTTGCATTAAACACCTCAAATTTAGAATCTCTTATAATGGTTGATAATTATTGACCACAACTTTTCCAATTAATGAAAATATCTTGAATTGTTTTGATTATCTTCAAGATTAATCAAGATAAAGGAGATTCTACTTAGACAGTGATTTAAGCAATTCTTAGTACTTTAGGTGATAGATAATCATGGAACAGAATCAGGGCCCAATGACTTTCTTTTAGTGAGTGGAACCGGTTTAACTCTTTTTCTTACCCTTTGCTTAGGTTCTTTGCTTCTCTCACTGATGATCTGATATTCCCTCCTTTAGAATTTTTTATTCTGGAATGACTTTTCACATTTCATTTGTCATTACAGTTCACTCTCCACAAACAATGATAGAAAAAAGACAATTAGATTTAAAAAGTGATTTCTTGTGGAGCCAGTAACTTTTGCATGTTCTTGTGCTATTCATGGAACCATTCATTAGTTTTCTTGATATAGGTGAACATGTGGGTGATTGATGTTAATTGCTATTTTGTATTCATTTTGGCATTGATGATATAGTCATTTCCCCAATTATTGATACTGCTTGAGTGGGAAAGGTTCTAGCTTTATACTACCCCTCTATGCTACTCAAGTTACTGGGCTCTATGCTACCTTCGATTTTATTCCAGCTAATGTCTTCCTGGCTACTTCTAGTTCTAGGCTTTTTCTTTATATTAATTTATGTAGAATATTTTTCTTTTCTTTTTTCATTTTATGTACCAATAATTTTTAAAAGGGATACAAGTAATTGACAATTAAGATTTTGATCCCTAAAATCAACAAACAATCGAATAACTAGAATATAAATATATTATATTTTCAGATAAATTTTACCCTGCAATATCAGAATTTGAATTTTATATAATAACCGAGAGAGAGATTTGTTTACATTCCCTACCACACACAGTAAGATTTTGGGTGTATCAGTAATTTCTTGCCCAAAAGATAAAAAATGGGAAAATTTGAAGAAGATAATGAGCTTTGTTTTCTTGTTCTGAAATTTGAAAGGAAAGAGCAGTGACGCAAATGTGGGGGAATCTCAAGGGGTTTTGAAAAGGATGGAGCAGAAGATTTTGTTTTTTTTATTTTTTTTTTCAATTAAGAAAGAAAACCTTGACATGCTCTCCACATGAAGTGGGTGAAAGAATCAGACAACATAAAAGAGTATAAGATTGTGTGTCCGTACTCTAATGTCTGATTTCTATGTTTCTGTTAATGTGATGCTGATGCTGATGCTGCTGCTGCTGATGATTTGTCTTTTGATCATTATTGAAGAAAAAAGAGGATGTGGGTTTGTCATTCTTCTTTAAAACCAAAAAACTTGCAGAGACTGTTGAAATATTGCAATTTCTAGGGACAATATCTCTGACCCACATAATGCCTGATTCATGCAAGCCATTTCTCTATTCTTCATAACTTGCCATTACTGAACTCTCAATAATTGGTCCTCGACTTTTCATCGATTATATACATATATTATCCAAATTTAAAATATAAATACCTCCTTTCATTGTACATTTCAATCAGAAAATAAGTACTTGATTCCTGAGGAATTTATTATTATTATTATTTTCGAAATATTCAATCTTGAAAACCATCTTCAAATGATTGTAAAGATCAACACGGACAAATAAAATTGTTTTAGCTGCTGGCAGAATTGTTAACAGCAATAATAAGACATGTTAAGAATATGTAATTTCTATATAAAAAACATACAAATTTGTTCAAATTGTTTTTTTTGTATAATTAATAACTGAAAGTAACACCAACTAAAAATTGAAAAGAAAGAAAAAAAGGAAACTTCTTGGAAGCTACTGCTTTGCTTTTTCCATCAATCTGCTTAAACACTCTTGCCAATTTGAGACCTTTTCATCTCCATTGACCACCTATGTTTACGGAACAAAGGGACTGTATTAGAGAAGTAAACATGACGAGGTCAAAATAAATTTAGAAAAAAAGAAAAAAGGCATTACTTCTGTTGTTTCATTGACAATCAACCATTCCATGGTGTTCTGCATTTCTTTGAGAAATGTCCCCCTCATGGTTCTTTGTATATTTGTTTTCATTTACATTATCATTTTAATTATCACAGCTATTATGACCTTTTGATTTTGTTCATAAACAATACATGTACGATTGATAACTGACCAAAATATCTATATTCTACCATTGACTATAGGATATCCAGAAATCAGTGTGCATTCATACTTTGCTTGGGAAACAGTAACAAAGAAAAAGAGCGGCGGAACAATTATGAATAATTCAAAAGGCAGATTGTGTTTCATGTTTCACCAACCTCAAGGATGAATCCTGCTTCTGGGACCACATCAAGAGCTTCCATGCAAATGAAGGCTGCGTCCTCTTTGCTAAGACTTCCCTTCTCTGCGCAACCCTGTCACGAGGCATGCTGCACTATCAGTTATCTAAACCAAAATTCACTATAAATTAATACCGGTGTTACAAACTATATGCTCATCAAAGTAACCAAAAAACTGGGCTACCATGAAAAGTTAGAACTTAAGAACAAAGCTCCATTCAGGGCCAGCCTGCCGGGTGCTATAAAAGAGCAAATAATATAGTTCATTACCATGTATCTTACTTCTTCTTCTTCTAACTCTTCTTCTTCTTTTTTTCTTTATTTTTTGGTCTCTTTCAAATTTCAATCCTTTCAGATTCAAGGCTTGGGTACTGAACCCACAATTCTTATATACAATTTTATTATTCACACCAACCAGGTTCAGTCTATTTGGTCATTACCATGTATCTTTGATTAACATCATGACAGGAAAATTAGTTTTGCGCATAAACAAAGAAATTATATTAAAGTACCTTTTCAAAATTGAAACCTTGTGTTCCACCAGGAGTATTCTGTAGCATGCCAACTCTGATGATGGTATAAGGAATTCCCGAGGCTATGAGTGTTGATTCATCTTGCTCAGCCAATTTTCTTGCACCACTTTTCATGAGAGCTTGAACGCCACTGCTACCTCTATAAACAGACAACTGTAATCTTATCAAACCACAATAATATACAGATTGCAATTATTTTAGTACCTTTGACATGGAGAAAGACAAAGAGATAGATACCTGGGACAGTAGGATTACATGATTTACACCTTTCAAGCTTCCAATATTAGACAGAAAGCCTTCCTGTGAAGAAGAAAAAAGATGGTCACTGAAAAGTTAATGGCCAAGAAGACCGTTACCAGGAATGCTTTGGAATACACAAGCATTTATGAGACAATGGTTTTACCTAATAAAATGTTAAAATGACAGTAATTGCAACTTCCTATTTGTACAAATATGAAAATGTCCGAGCAATTTTCTAAAGGATTCTTTGAGCATTCATTAACCCACCAGATTTTACATCTAAATAGCAATGACATTTATATTTGCAGTGCTTGCAAGCATATTTGTACAAGCATTAGGAAATATGAGTGTTCCAGTGCCTTCAGTTCTATGCTCTTTCAATGTGATACCTCATTAGGAAAGAAAATAAGTTAATACTTGAAACTCATATGCCCAAGATATGAAACCTTCCGTTGCACATCAGGTTCTTCAGAAATTTAGCACAAAATCTTGAAGTTAAAAAGTGAAGGAATATCCTGTCCTAGATTCAAAAGTCACTCACCAAGTAAGATGGTTGAGCTCCATGTCAACCTGTTGACCCTTCTGGGTCTCAGTTTTGACATCATACTACTCACTAAGGTAACACTTCCTCCTTCAATGAGGCACATTATTTAAAGACTCAAATCATTCTGAAAGAAGAAAACCATCAAATGAACAATGTTCACCAAGCATGTGCAAGTGTGGAGATTAGGAATCTCAGAAACATGAATATGCAAGGGAATCTCGAAAGAACATACATTTGGGCATATAACTGCGCGAACTCCTCGAAGAGCCTTCTTTAGGAATAGCTTGTTACTTGCTTCTCCAGTAATTGACTTTCCAGAAAATACACAAAAAGAAAACCATGTTAGCATATTTCATTGCAGAAATGAAGAGATGGGACAGGCAAAGCAACTTCCAAGAAGATATAAGAAAGCGGAAAGCAGGAATTTCATAGCTTACATATACACCCACCTCAACATAAGTTCCAAAGGCTTCCATAGCAGTCCGCCTATCCTTCACCAATGCTTTAATTTGAGCTCGTTTGACAATCAATGACAGAATTATCATCTACATGAGCTAGAATCACAAGGCTCAGATTAAGTGTAACAAATAGTTCAAATCTATGCAAGGAACAATTGATTGGCACCTAGAAATTTTGGGATTGCAACTGAACCTAGTGTACAGGATAAAATAATGATAAATATTAATAAGGCAAAGGTAAAAGTTTCTCAATTCTGAGAATTTTTTACAAAAAATGCAATAAAAGCCACAGAACTTCAAGAGGGAGAGAGGGGATAATTAAAGGTGAAACACACCTGACCAATGTCACTATCTCCATCTGTGACTAGAATTTTATCCCTTGCTTCCTCTTCTTCTGCATTTCAAATAAAATGCCGAATTTAATTTTATTTTTTCAAAAAGTAGAATTAAACATAGAAAGTGACATCCATCTATAGAAACATATGTACATTCACAAATTAATATATCATACTACCTGAAAAGTCATCATCTTCTTCTGTAGAAGATCCATCTTTTGGAAGTAGATCAGGTGCCCCATACCATTTTCTCAACTTGGGACCACCTAAAATTCAACAGTCACACACAAATTACCTAAATTGAGAGTGTCACAATAGAGAATGCTCACTCCACTACATAATCTGAAATTTGAAAAATCCAGATAAAGATGCAAGATTGTTTAGAGTTAAGAATTAGTGATAAACATTAGACCATGAAATGTTACCTTCAATGTAGTCAAGAATTTGATCCACGAAGCTTATTTTCTTCTTGGCCGAGCAGCGAACGAGAGCACGATCTTTGGCGTAGAAGATGAGAGAGGGATTCAGTGATTTACATGGATACTGGGAAGAGAAAGAGAGGAAAGCTTGGCAAAGGAGAGTTGATGAAGGAAGAATAACCGCCATTAATGGGCTCCTGACCTTTCGCGGCTTTACTTTTGCCTGTTAATTTTTCTATCCAGCCGTTATCATTCCCGCGGGAGTGGATAACCATATTGTGGACAATCTGCAATTTGCTTTCGTGGCCCTTCTAAACGACAAGTGCTTCTATAGGACATTAAATGCCGTCGAGCAACGACTCATCGTTCAATTTGCACTTGGGTTGCGCCCATACTCAACATTCTAATGCAAAATTACTTTTCTATAAAATATATTTCTTAAAAAAATAAATTTAATATTGAATTATAATAATCTATATAACAATAAAATATTTTCAAAAAACTAAAATATAAAATAATTAATTTTAGAGTTCCATCTACCTCTCTTTATCTCTTTTTAGAAAGGGGAATTTTTTTTTTTTTTTGTTTTTTTGTCAACAATTCTGTTTGGAGTGGAAGAAAATCCAGGGAAAAGTAACTTAAATCTCATGACTTGACAACGCCATTTTTGCTAACAATATTAATGGATACTGTCTTCCAACTGTACTATCCCCTTCACTTCTTTACTGATCTCCCGAAGCAGAAAAGAAACAAACGAAATTGAGACCAAACCAGTGCAGAAAATGAGAGGTAATCAAGATCTTGTAACTTCTTGTGATATCTTTTATTTTCTTCCATTTTTCTATATAGCCAAACAAATCGATCCACAATTTATCTGTATATTGGTATTTTTTTTAATCTAAATCAATAAAAAATTATGTTTTTTGTTTATAAAAGAAAATTAACATTGGAAGGGATAAGATACGCTCTGATCCTTCCACTTTCTGGTGATTATTTTACTTTATTTTTCACCTTTCAAATTTTAAATTGTTTTATGAGAATCTGCTTCTTTTGTAGTGCTGGGATAAGGGTATTTGCCTTTTCTACAATTGTCCGGCCTTGCTGTTCAAGGTTTTTGTGCAAATTCAAAGCTCCTACATTCTAATAACAATTCTGTTTCGATTTTCTTCTTAATCCTATCTTGATCACAAATAATTGTTGCGATCTATTTCTTTTCTGCAACTTGAATTGACTAAACAAACATATGCAGTTTTCTTTACCACGTCTGAGTTTCTTGTTCCTCATGTGATCAAGATCTCAGGTAATGCTAAAATGCAAGTTTGCTGCCGATTGTATTGCTTTTATCAGGTTAATGTAGATTTCTAGATTTTTACTGTATTAAGCTAAATGATTTAATGATTGGGCTAGGATTGATAATTCAGATTTTGTGTTCCAGTTTTATTCTTGAATAGATTTGCAGAAAGTTTGTGTGCTTGTGGATGCACAGGATCTCTGAAGTGTCAGAATGTACATCTTCTTTCTAGCATTGATTTACTCCTCCCTTACCCAATAACGATGGGCTAAGTGGATCCCTCAACAATGCTTACATCATTTGGAGTTTGTTACTCTCTTTGAACTCTTATGAAGTTCCTGGAGTTCGGAAACTCCTACACTCACTTAATCCCAGCATATTAGAGTAGGGTGCTCTCTTCCTGGTGTTTGCTACCTGGTTCTTAAACAACCCTTATTATCTGATCATGAAAATCTATTTAGGTAGAGCCACGCACTCCCAACAATTGTCTGGCCTCGCTTTTTAAGGTTGCTAAGAGCAAATTCAAAGCTCCTACATTCTAGTAACAATTCTGTTTTGATTTTCCTTTTGATCCTAACTTGGTCAGAAATAATAGTTGCAATCTATTTCTTTCTGCAACTTAAATTGACCAAACAAACATATAGCAACTTTCTTTTCCATATCCAGATTTCTCGATCCTAATGTGATCAAGATCGCAATATGCTATATGAGGTTGATATAGATTTCTAGAGTTTTGCTCCTTTTTTTTTTCAATCCAAAATCGACTGTATTAAGGTAATTGAGCTAGAATCGATAGTTCAGATTATGTGTTTCAGTTTTATTCTTGAATAGATTTTTTAAAAAAGGTTTTTGTGCTTGTGGATGCTCAGGAATCTGAAGTGACAGAATTTATTTCTTTTTTCTAGCATTGATGGTACTGCTCCCTTTCCCAATAATGATGGGTTAAGAGGATCCCTCAGCAATGCTTACATCATTTGGAGTTTGTTAGTCTCTTTGAACCCTTATGACGTTCCTGGAGTTCGGAAGCTCCTACACTCAATCCAAGCAACGATGTTTCTAACCTAGAGCAGTAATTGCTTGATGGTCCTGACTCTCTCTCTCTCTCTCTCTCACACACACACACACACAGACACGCACACACACTCACACACGCGCGCAGACTATCTTATGTTGATCTCCAATTAAGTGATATATTTGTTGTTTTCTATGATTATGAATAATTTAGTTCTCATGGGATTTTCATTACCTTGATTTGTGACTTAAAAGATGGAACCAATTTCCACGCCAGTCCCTATGCAATAATAATTATCCTGTGTTGATTGCCTTTAACGTGTAATTCTGAGCCACCTGTTGTTTTTTCTTCTTTTCATGACTTTCTAGTTGCTACAGCGTCCATAGAATTGTGCACAGCGTGTTGTTTTAGGGGTGGGGCCGCCTTGCCTTAGCTAAGCCTTTGGCATAATCATTCTTGTAGTTTTTTCCTGTTTAAGGACTTGCTGGGTGCTGCAGTGGACTTGGTTTTGTAGACATGAGCCAAAGTATGTGAATAACTGCAGCTGCTACTACTTTTATTCATTTACATTATAATGTATTTTGTCAGTAAGTGCAGGCTACTGTAGTTGAAAGCTAGGGGCTTATCTTGCCAACCTATTCTATGAAGTTCATATAAACCAAGTCATCTAGGCCTAAGTGATAAGGGAGTGCGACGTTGGTAGAGATCCTGGTTTCTAGACTAGGATTGCATAATACTATATGAACTTGTTTACATATTAAACCATTTCATGACCATTCACATGTCATTTTTTAACTGAAGGTAAGAGCTTTCGATGCTGCCTTGGCCTATGAAGTCAGAGATGTAAGGTTGTATGTTCTCAAGTAAGTCTATTAATGAATGTTGTCACTTTGCTATATGCCACTTGCTTCTTTGGAAGGCAGGCAACTGGACTAGCTATAGTTTAGTTAAATATTGATTCTTTTTATTTAAAAATATATATTTTTTAATATTTCACCATCAGTTTCTTGTACTCTGCTTTTTTAGAGAGTATAAGCAATTTTTTCCTCAAAGAATTGTAGCATCTGGGTTTGTGAATTAATCATCATATATGTGGTATTGGTAATATGTGCAACGAACTCTATGTTGGAGCTATAGTTTGAAATGAGAACATTCTTTAATGTTTTAAGGGCTTTCTATGTTGTCCTTTGATTTATGGAGAGCAGGTTCGAGGTACGTGAGATAAGTGCTATTTTTTATTTACTGATCACATTGTTGTTCTTTAATCCATTTTGTCACCGTCGGCAGGGTGTTATAGTTGAAAGCTAACAACAGCAATGGCTAATTACCCTATGGAGTCCGAGGATGGAGACTCGATATCGTCGTAGTAATATAACTCTTCTGCTAGCCATTGACTGCTTAGGCAGGTGTCCTTGCTTTGGTAGTACTGGTTCTGAAGTATTGGGAGGATGCTTTCAGTAATATCCCTTGCTTCGGCATTTGAATGTGTTGGCGAAAGTTAAACCTTCTGCTGATTGAGAATTTGTTTTCTTTGATCTGTAATTTTTGTTGGGTGTTATTGTAATTCAGGTTGAGAATATGTTTGCCATTCCAAGGGCAGACTAAACCCCATGAAACCCCCTGTTTACTGTTAAAGTGCCACCAGAAAGTTCAATCTTGAAATTCTGGTGTTTTCTGTTTTGTACTAGTATTCTGAAATTATATTTTATTGTTGTTAATTGGTTTTTGAATTATATTATGTACTTTTTCAAATAAAAGAATTAAAAAATTAAATATAATCGTTATCATGGCCAAAGGAAAACTTATTGATACTTTATTGGACATTCAGTTTATTTGTCTGAACTGAGTCGAGATAAGTTATTTTAACTGAATTTATAAAATTTTAATAAGTTAAATAAATTATTAGATGAAAATATAAAAATTGCCCTATATAATTATAGACTGATTTTATAAATCGCTTTTTAATTATTTAGAAAAAATCCCTTCTTTATATGTCATTGGGTATATCACGTCGGATGGTGCTACGAACTTGCCAAAATGTTGTTGAATTTAATTAAAAAGAAAAGGAATAAAATATGTAATTGGTGGATTTGGGTAAGAACCCTAGAATAGTAAAAAAATTAGACCAAAGACTTCAAAGGGTAAATATGAAAACAAACCGGAATCCACGCACTTTTATAAATTTCAGTCCACACGAAATTTCGAATCCGGAAATGTATCACAGTGATCACAGCGTACAGCGTACTGGAAAAGCGAGCCAAAATACCACACCTAAATAACTTAACACAAACACACCCCAATTTCTCTCTCTTAACTCAAAACTCTGAACTTCCATTTCGTCTCCTACAAGTCTCTTTCTCGATTAATTACTATCTCTCTCTATTATTCATTCATTCATTCCGACCTCGTTTCGTTACTTAGTTGCCTAAAATTCTTGAATTGGTCCTTTTTTCTATTAGTTGCAGCGAACTGGGGGCTCTGTGTCATCACCAGTCACGTTATCCTATGGTGAGTCCTGACTCTCACTTGCTCTATTTCATTTCCTCGTTGATTTTTAGAGCTTAAAATTGCATTTTCATTTTAAAATATGCATAAATTTGGTAATATATTTGACTATATATAGTGGGTTGGGTTTAAATTGAGCTTAATTTGTTCTTTTGTTATGTGATTTTTATCTGCAATTGTTTAATCTCTGCTCACATGTCCCCCAAAACTAATAATAATAATAATAATAATAATAATAAAGAAGTGATCTTGGTTTAAGTATCATGTCTTATGTCTCTCAACATATAACTGTTTGGGCTGAATTTTTGTTATAATTGGTTAAGTATGAAAATGCCATTTTTGGGGATAATCTACAGATACTGATATGCATAAGGAATTTAGCTTCTTGGATTAGTGTAATTTGGTTTTATTTTAAATGTTTGGAAATTAGGTTTGTTAAGCCATTAAGTCGAATTAGTAAACTATTCTTTTTCTTTTTATTTTTTGTGGGTGTTTTCAGTTGTAATTTGTGATGAGAGTTATCACATCTTTTGCATTTCTGTCATTTAGTGGTTTTACCTCGTATTTAGTATAATTATCTTGGGTTTTATTTTATTTGTTGATGTAGATAGTTCAGTTGAGCTATTTAGATTGGTTTTTCAGTTAGTTTCTGATTAACAATTAGAAATTGTTGGAATTTTATTTGGACTTAACCTCTTTATTTGGACATAAATGAACTTCATATAGATAATTATTATTTTAGTGAGTTTGGTTCTGTGTTTCACTTGCATGTGCATAATTAGACTTTGGAAAGATAAATAATTAACTTTTTATCGTATCTTGTTTATGTTTGTTTGGGGATTTCAGTTTGTGTATTTGAGTTGCATGTGGTGGATTTTCCATGGAAACAGAGGTTGGAGTTGAGGGGAATGACGAAGGGAAGTTTGAGGAATCTACTTATGGGAAAAGTTACTCTTCTCTGTCTACAACCAAACAGCTCAGTGATCCTGTTGTATACAAGCTTGTTCGGGTAAGTTCTGAAGTTTCTATATTTTTTATAAGGTCTAAATTTTGATTTATGTCATATAAGTTTGGCGTTGAAACAAACTGGACGTTGTTTTGGCAACAAACAATTGAATGAGGTTGCTCAAGATAATATTTGTGGTTTAAACAATAATTTGAGAATATGTATTTATTTTGCATGTAGTGAGAATTTATTTTACTGCTTAAGATGTTAAAACTGCTAATAGAATGGGAAGTAATGAAGGAATTTTTATTGTTATCATTGTTCTGTTAGATTCAATGATAAGTAAGATTTTAATGCTCCTGCATGGTGTTTTGTGCCAATTTAATGCATTATACTCACTAGAATACAACATATGGTCCTCTCGCTCTTTCTAACGTTCCTTTTTGACTTTTCCAAGTTCTTTTTTGGGAGTTAGGAAGATGCTTTATACCTGTGCTTAAATTTGAAAGGCAGTTTCTTAATTTTGCCTATTCATTCTTTGTTTCTTAAGCATGAGGAGACCTATGGATAACAGTGTAAAACTCCGATATGCTGGTTTGCAATCATTGCTGGTTGCCACTGGCTCACCTGATCTAACCAGTTAGTGGGGGTAGTTATTAAGCTACAGGCATTATTGTGCATTTTATGATCTGATCTTTTTCGTTAACAAAAAGGAGTTGAATTGGATGTTAGCTGATGTTTACCATGTGTACTGAAAGCACTGCTTTTGAATGAGCAGAATCAGCAAGTCTTTCAGTGACTCGTTTCCCATCTAAATTTGATATTTTCTGTATAATCATAATAATGGCCATTTGGAGCACAGCTTTCCTTTGTGTCTGGATAGGTCCCTTTTGCTGGTTCATGATCTCTGTGTCCTTGGAGCTGAAAAGTAGAGTTTAAATTTCTCTTTTATGCATCATCTTTATCAACTTCTTTTCTTTCCCCCATTTTCCTCTCTCTCCACCTTTCTTTTCTCCTATGTCCCATTAGGGATGGTCCATTTCCAACTCCTTTGTCTGACTCCTCCAACCCAGAAACACAAGTCCAATTGGAGATAGGATGTTTATTTTAGCGTCATTTGCTATTTGTTGAAATTATCATTAAAGTCATTTGGTTGTTGTTTGGTATTTGGAGGAGTTCAAAACTTCAAACTAATTTATGGGAATAATATATGATTACATTCTTTATCTTTGGAGCTTCTGTGGTTGAGAAAGATCATAAAACTCATTGTGACATTATAGGTGCAGTTATCATTGTCATTATCGGTAGTATTACACTATTACTATGGTGGAAAGTGTTTTTGTATGGGGCTATCTTTTGACCCTATCTAATCTTGAAGCAAATAGAAGCTAAATCTGGTAAATTTTGTCATTAGATTTATGCTGATTATATGCATGTCTTCCTAAACCTCATAATTTTTCCTCATTTATACTTTTTTGAGTTGCTTACTTTTGATGGGCATTGATTTTATGATGTACTTAAATCCTATCGAATACGCAGGTGGAAGGAGATGGGAGATTAGTCCCTGCTACAGATGATGAAGTTATGGAGGTTAAGGGCCTGCTCATAAATGAGAAGAGTGAAATGCATATTGTTGCAGACACTGGGCAGGCTGTAGGATGTATTTCCAATGATGGATCTTCCTCTGGCATGCTACTTCAGTTGGAAAGCTCAGAAGGTTTGTTTTTTCGAATATGGATAATGTATGTGGATGTAGAATGATAGATATAAAGGTGAAATCAGAATTTTCTTCTAAACCACTATGTGCTTAGTTTACTTTGTATTTGATAGTTTTCACGAGTGTGTAAACTTTCAAATTCTAGATTTGTTTGGATGTGTCTTCCAATATTCAGTTGTATGCTGGTTACCATTGTTAGGACAGAGACATTTTGTTTTTAGCTTAAACTTTTATCACAGTTAAAAGGAATTGAACTTAAATTTCTTGTTGCTTGGCTTATTCCAATTCATTTAAAATCTGGAACTTTTCCAGTTCATTCCCTGTTAGCATCTTACTGACCACATCAATTTTTATAGTTGATGTTTTAGGTTCCATATATTTTTTATTATTCTCATATCTGAATAAGCAATACATGCCAGGTTTGTCACAATCTGGGAATACAAAAGTTGATCCAGAGAAATTAAATGCACGGCTTGAGGTATGTCGAGCTTTTGACAACATGGATTTCTAATTTGTTTGAAAATTGATGAGTTAGTGCTTTTCCAATTGCTATTTATACTTACACTTGCACCACCCTGCTTCTGTTTTCGGTACTCAATCCCCTTTACTCGATTATCTTGGCAGTGATGTAATATAATGCAATAGTATGCAGATTTCCAGGTGTTATCTCGATTTCCTTTTTGTGCTAGGTTTTTAAGGGTTCATTCATTGCTACACTAGGAAGTAGAATTACCCTGTCAAAGAGTTATTCATACGGAGAATTCTGTTCTAGCTTTTCTGCCTTATCAGTTGTTGGCTTATTTGCATTTCTTACATTTGTTATGTTTTGGTGAAGTAACTGGTGGCATATCATTTAAGTACATTCATCAGTTAATATGCGTTATAATAGTTGTCATACATCATGCTATCTTTAAGTGTCAATGCTTCAAAGACTGCTTTCTTTTTACTTTCAAGGATTGAATAAATTTTGAATTTCATGGTCTCATACGTGGAAGAAAATTTCTTCAGGGCGAGTTAGGACTGACGGTTAAGTGATTTCGGTTCAAGATTGTATTTAGTAATCCTTAGTGGGCAAGTCATCATCTTGTTCGCCCAAGTTTTTGTTGGATTGTTCTATGCATAATTTCTTTCAGCAATTAATTTTTCACTGTTGTGATTATTTATTTTTTGTCATATCTTATATTTGGTTCCCTATACGATTTGTTTGTTTTTTTTTTTTTTTTTTTTTTTTTTTTAATTTCCCCCTTTTTTAATCGTTGTTTTATTTCAGCTGTTTTCTCTTGTACATTTTGTATATAATTTCAAACATGTGATTGATTTTATCTTATCCAAGTATTAATTGAACAACTGATTGTCTTGGATCCATCTCGGCCTTTGGAATCTCTTGTAGTACATCGAGGAGATGTTGCAAAAGGTGAAAGAGGAAGAGAGGCTCCGCTTAGCATGTGGATCTCCTGATTATTCTTCTGCTTATATCATTGTAGACAGCCAGTGTTCTGATCAGCATGATAAATTGCCTGGTATTGATGAGAAGCTACAATCTGAAATTCCCTTGCAGGAAACTGTCCCTTCCTTGGCACCAAGCTTAAATGAAAGCCATGTGCACCAACCTGGGAGCATTAGGGACTGCTCAGATCCTCCAGAGAACCAGACAGAAAGCGGATCTTTCACTTGTGCCTCTGTTACTTCTTCAAAACCTGATTTTTCAAAGTTAAAGGGGGAAATATGCTTGGACAATTTGTCAATTAAAGAACTTCATGAAACTTTCAGAGCAACATTTGGGCGAGAAACTACTGTCAAGGACAAGCAGTGGCTGAAGAGAAGGATCACCATGGGATTGACCAACTCTTGTGATGTTTCGGCAACAACTTTCATAATCAAAGATAACAAATTGGTTAAGAAAGGCAAAGAAGAAGGTTCTGTTAATGTTGATGCCTTTGCCAATGATCCAGTAACAGGAACAATAAATAACAGTCAGGAAGGGACACCAATTACCCATGATAGTCAACTGGAAGATCAAGTTATTTCCGACAAGAGAAACCATAGCATAGGTGACAATTCTGGAAGTGAAGATCATAATACAGAGCAGAGAGCTGCGAAACGAGTTAGGAAGCCTACAAGACGATATATTGAAGAACTTTCAGAAGTAGAGTCCAAAGAATCTGGTGGAAGGTTAAGGACATCAGTAAAAAGTTCTGGAATTGGACAGGTGTCCTCAAAATCTCATCTTAGGCCTGTTAGAAATGTCTCTACAGATGGGAGAACTGTCGTCACAAGGTTGGATTCCCTTGGAGGATCTGGGATTCAGATTCCATGTGTTTCTCGGGTACGAAGAAGCCGTCCAAGGAAAAATTTCATGGCTCTTCTGGTATGTAAATCTTATGTTCTTGATAGCATAGCTGGTGAACTATTTACATTTTTCTTCCTTTCACCAATTGGCTTGTGTTCTTTTTGGGTCTCAATTCTTTTGTTTATGCATGCTCATTTATTTGGGGTGATATTATTGTCGAATGCATAATGGTGTTGAAGTTACATATTTTTATATTGTATAACGTAATTGTATTTGCAGAAGTTCAATCCAAGTAGTGCGGGCATGACTGCTACACTGGTAAAGAAGGCACTCAGTGCACATAGTTTTCTGCCAGATAATGATGCTGGGAACAAACTTATGAAGGCTCAATCTGCTCCTGCAAAGGTTCAGCATCAGGTAGATTAGTTGTTTCTCTAATATGCTTATGCAAATGTCTATTCATTTTTTATTTAATCCAATAATTCTTCCTTGCAAATAGTTCCCGTTTTTTCCTCATCTACTTTCATTTTTTTTTATTTTATTAGAGCTCCACATTTCCTTGGTTTTATTTTTTTTTCTCAAATTAATTGGCACTTCTTATCGCTCTGATATAGATTAGGAAGGATTCTTTTCATGAAAAGTTTGTTTTCTCAACATTTTATGTTAACAAGCTTATTGCAAAATAACTTCATTTCTGATTGGATTGAATGTTTTATTATTCAGTTTCTAGGTATACCAGACAAAGAAAAACCACTCACAGCGGTGGGTGCAGTTGAGCTAGGGCATCATAAGATGCTGAAACAAGTGGATTCATCTGGGGATTCAGATGATAATATAGTTACTGTGCCTACGTCAAAAGGTGGAATCAGAAGGAAACATCATCGGGCTTGGACACTGTCTGAGGTTATGAAGCTAGTTGAGGGTGTATCTAGGTATGGCGCTGGAAGGTGGTCTGAGATCAAGCGGCTTGCATTCGCATCCTATTCATATCGCACTTCTGTTGATCTCAAGGTATGATTGTTTCTTTGGCTGTTAAAATTTCATATTTGTGAACAGCTAAATGTCCACATATGGATGCCCTCACAATGGTTTTGCATCAGATATTGGCTGATAACAAATTTAATTTTTCAGGACAAATGGCGAAATCTACTGAAAGCCAGCTTTGCACAGATACCTGCAGATAAAGGGGTGAGTAACTAAATCTATTATTTTCTTAATCTATGCAACGCATTGGTTAATAGTGATTGTTTTCATATATCCAACACGATTATAATGCAGTTAATGTGTTCTTTTCTCTTGGCGAACAATGTCAGATAAATTCTCGGAAAAATGCTGCTACAATGCCAATTCCGGAACCAATTTTGTTGAGAGTTAGAGAGCTTGCTGAGATGCAGTCACAGGTTCCACCCAATATAAGCACGAGCAAAGTGGCTGGAAGTACTGGAAATAGTGTACATGAAAAACAATCAGGGTACTTGTAACATTGTAACTAGTGCTAGATCTTAGATGTATAAATTGCAAATACACGCACGTCAGTTTGTCAACTTCTTTTATCCCTGTTCTTTTCGCTGCTGCCTTGCCCTTCCAAGGTGGGAATCACGGGTAGACTGATACCTAAACATACAAATCAGTTGTGGGAAATACTTAATTGACGTAGCCTAGAGAAGAGACAAAGTAGTTAAAGAGAGTGAGTGGATTAGTGGGAAAAATAGTTCACTTCAATAATGCATGTTAATGGATTTCGATGGACAAGTTTCTGGCTTTTGAGTGCCTTCCTAGCTAGTTGCTACTCGAGAAAAATAATAATAATAATAAAAATATTCATATTAGTGTTTTACTAGTGGGTGTAACTTGACTAAATTAAATTAAAATTGAAAACTAGTTATTTTTATTAGGAAGTCCATTAGTCTTGTGAAGTGAGACTTTGACATAATGGGAATAAGGTAAAACACTTAATTATGTTAATTCTTTGTGTTTTATTGAAATTATTTTTTTTTCTTCTCTTTTTTTCATAATAAGGGCCAAAATTATCTGAACTTCAATTGTAACAATTCTTATGGCATTCTCAACTTTTATTAACGCGATACTCACACTAGCTTTCTAATGAAATTTAGTCTAACAGTTGTTTTGTTGCAGTAAGTATAAATTGAAGTTGGATACTTCTTTTATTTTATTTTATTTTTTTACAAACTGAAACTCCTATAATAGATTGAAATTCTAGTATTTAGTTATTAAAACAATTATGTTTACTGAACAAGTCTTTCATTTTTTTTTTTTTTTTTGGAAAAGAAAATAATGGCAAGTCCTGTGCATTGTAAATTTAAAGTATCCAATTTAAAGTGTAATGTAGTAAAAAGAAAAAAAGAAAAAAAAAAAAAGGAATTCAGAGGCATATGGTGGATTTTTATGCTCCATGAAATGGGCCTCCATTATCAGCCAATTAAATCGTCCAAGCCCTAATTATTTGCTCCTTTTCTGAGTCGTTCATCGGCACCTCTACTGTATCTGCCTGTTCCACTCCTTTCCTCATCTCTGCAACTGGGATCGCCTTCGACTCAGTTTGATTGCGGTGAGTCATCTAAATTCAAGGGCTTAACACGCTCCTAATGAGCTAAGTTTATATTGCCTTTGGTAAAGTTAACGGAGACGTGTTGAATTACAGTTTTGCTTGTTGATTATGAGCTTTAACTCGGTTGATCAATGACATCGCTAGAATCTATGCTTAAAATTTGAAGCTTTGGTTGTTTCTGTAGGCGGTGTGGCGGCTAAAATCAAGTGAAAATGGGGATAATCGAGAAGATTAAAGAAATCGAAGCCGAGATGGCTCGAACCCAGAAAAATAAAGCTACAGGTTCTTAGGAGTACACATGTATATTTGAATAAAAATAAAATGATTATAGTGTATTTCATTACCTTGCTTAGTTGTTGCTATTGAATTCCTACTCTGATATAATAGCTTTCCAGGACTTTCAAGTGAGAGTTTCTGGCTTTTTTTTTTTCTTTGTTTTTAAATTTTTTTTTTTTTTTTTTTTTTTTTTTTTTTTTTTTTTTTTTTTTTTTTTTTTATCTAGCTTATTTTGTTTTGTATGAAATTAACATGCAGAGTACCATCTTGGCCAGCTGAAGGCAAAGATAGCAAAGCTAAGGACACAGTTGTTGGAGCCTCCTAAAGTATATGTCCAGACTATCTTATTACTATTAAAATGCGTTTGGTTAACCTTTGAGATAGTAATGGCTTGTAAAATTAATAGTCCTTGCATGTGTCAAGCTTGCCCTTTGCATATATGGTGGGGGTCTGTGGGTATGCTAGCTGGTGGTGAATACTTTTTGGATAATCACTTCTTAGTTCTTACTAACTCATTCTCTTGCACTGTATTTCGGATATTAGCTACTGGAAAAATTCTGGTTGTCAACATGCCTCTACCTCCTTAAAACTCTATCCTTGAACTTATATTTATAATTATCTGGCAGTTTATCACTAGATGTAGTACAATTTAGGTTTACTGGTGAAAGCATCAGTTAAGCCTCTGACATTGTTGGTATTAGTAGGTATTTAGTAAGTCTTTTTATGTTCTCTTCCTTATACATGTGCTGTGATTGTCATTGTGAGGGGTATTCTAACACCACTAAAATTTGGTGTATCATGGTCTTCTAGGATTGTGGTCAAGTTGGTTGGTCTAGTTCATGATACATTGTGGATTGCTCTAATAGTGTTTTAACGCTGCTTTGCTGTTCTTGATTTTATCTCTTTTTATTTATTTCGGAGTTGTTGAACATGCGGTTGTTATTTCTTTTCTGATTCAGGGATCAAGTGGAGCTGGAGATGGTTTTGAAGTTACAAAATATGGTCATGGACGTGTTGCACTGATAGGATTTCCAAGGTCCGGGCAACTTTATGATTTGCAAATATCACATTTGTGTTTATGCTTGATTGTCCAATGCATGTGGACACTCATGCAAGATTCTGAAGTAGACTGATTGAAAAATATTTAAATTTTGGAGTGCAATTTTTACCTTCAGAACAAGGTTCCAAGGCATAGTGACTTTTTATGAGAAAATATCAGTGAAATTCTGGGTTTTCCTATTTAATGGCTGACTTTTATTGCCTTGCTTCTGGAAAAAGAAAAATTTTAGTTTCCTTCAATTTATAAGAAGATAATGCTGATGCAATCTCAATCAGTCTTGAGTTTGCCTGAAAATGCCAACAAGTGAAATTTTGTTCCTAATTCTGAATGCAGTGTTGGGAAGTCCACTCTCTTAACAATGTTAACTGGTACTCACTCAGAAGCTGCATCATACGAGTTCACAACACTTACCTGTATTCCTGGGATTATACACTACAATGATACTAAAATTCAGCTTCTTGACCTTCCGGGAATTATTGAAGGTGCTTCAGAAGGCAAAGGTCGTGGGAGACAGGTACATTGACCCACCTGCTTATATTCTCATCTTATGTTGTTGAGCTTGTTGCAAGGAATCATGGGGTTTTCTTTGAAGGCCATGACGGTTGTTGAATTCAATATTATTTTTTCTTTATCTATTTTGTTATACTGGCTGTGTACTATGGGAACTTAAAAGACATTTATTTTCTTTTTCCCTCTCAGGTTATTGCTGTTTCCAAGTCTTCAGACATAGTATTGATGGTTCTTGATGCCTCAAAAGTAAGTGCTTATGTAACATATATGGTGTAGTGTTTTGGCTACCGTTGGTAGCTTATTATATATATGATGGCTATTGTAATAAGCCTAAGGCACATTGGATCTCTCGCTATGAAGTACTTTTCAATATTTCAAAATCATTGTCAGCCTTTAGCATGAACTCTAAAATGAGAAAAGTCATCAAGGGGAAGAGTCCTTTTCATTAGCTTATTATATATATGATGGCTATTGTGATAAGCCTAAGGCACATTGGTTCTCTCACTAAGTACTTTTCAATATTTCAAAATCATTGTCAGCCTTTAGCGTGAACTCTAAAATGAGAAAAGTCATCAAGGGGAAGATTCCTTTTCATTTTCCTGGAAATTTATAACAATAACATGAAGATCCACCAGTTCTGGTCACCTTTGAGTTCTTTTTGAGGCAATGCTAACAGTTCATTATCAAACTTCTTCCTATCCATTTCCACTCTCATTTTTTCATTTAATAAAAAACAAAAAGAATTTGTTTCTTCATTTTACTCCAGATTGCCATATGCTGGGAAAATAATGGGTTCCTCTGCTGCTTCATACATGTTCCAAATTATATTTTTGCTCATGCTCAATCGAACAAACTATTTGTATATTTTATTTCCTACTGCTGCATTTTTCTATCTGCCAATTGTGCCTAATCTGTCTGTAAATTATTTTTAGAGTGAGGGCCATCGACAAATATTGACAAGGGAACTCGAAGCTGTGGGTTTGCGCTTAAACAAGAGACCACCTCAAGTAAGTGTCTATTGGGGGCCAGCATTCAAGTATCAATGACAACTTAAAAGATAATTAAGGAATTAATATTTAGGCCTTCTCTCCTTAAGTTTGTCATATCATTGGAACATTTTAGTCTTCAACGCAATTCCAGTTAGGTTGAACTTGATTACAAACTTATCAATATGATATCTTGCTTCTAGTTAGGTCTAATATGCTGCTGTGTAGATCGTTTTCCAATGTGACTGATAAGCATTTGCAAAACCTTAAAGGATTTGTGATTAGTGTATTCATTCTGGCTTTGGATTCCTCTTTCTTTGTCAGATTTACTTCAAGAAGAAGAAAACAGGTGGCATCTCTTTCAACAGCACTCTACCATTAACTCATGTAGATGAGAAGCTTTGTTATCAGATTTTACATGAATACAAAATTCACAATGCAGAGGTACTTTCTACTTTATGCCAATGGAAGTCGTGCTTTTGCATTTGTGATAGTAATACAGAATCATAGGACACATGATTTATTGTGACAGCTGATCGGGCTATGCAATGGTGATTATAAACAACTTCTACTAATAACAGTAGTGGCATAGAAGCACAGATGGGACCATTGGGACTTCCTGTTCTACTCACTGTAATTTTTTTTTTTTTTTGGACTGTTTCAGCATAATTAATACTTACCTTTCTTATGACAAAGATTTATGTTATAGAAGTTAATTATGCTTGATGCCTAATCAAGTTTGACTCTCTAACTAAGGCTTGATTCTCCAGATAATAATTTGTACTGTTGTCAAATTGCAAATGGATGATTCAAAATTTGCTTATATTCTGTTCCTCTTCCTCTTTCCATATAAATTAGCTTTCTTTGCTTACATGTTGTTCGTTCTTATTCTCGCCTTTTGGGGGTGCACTTGTGGAATAATCAATTTTGAAATGCTTTTCACAGTTTTCCATATGATACTTATTTACTGATAAATTGGATGTAGGTCCTATTTCGCGAGGATGCCACAGTTGATGATCTCATCGATGTCATTGAGGGTAACCGCAAATACATGAAATGCATATATGTCTACAACAAGATAGATGTTATTGGTATTGATGATGTAGACAAGTTAGCTCGCCAACCAAACTCTATCGTCATTAGCTGCAATTTGAAGGCAGGTTCTGCATACCCTCATTTCTGTTAAATTGTGGTGCTAATATGTAACATGTGGAAGCAACATAACATAAATGAATCCATCTTGATTCAACATTTTTTAGGCCATAAACTATAGGACTGGCTTCCGTGAGTCATGTTTGTAATGCATGTTCCTTTGCAATGTATTTATGTTCCTTTGCATTTTATGTTACAAAAACAAATCTTGAAACATCTAATTCCTATTTTTTGGTTAACAAAAAGAAAGAAAGAAAATTTCTAATTCCTAGTGAAAAGCCAGTTTTAAGGGTAATATGGTTAAGCCAAACTAATGTGAACAAAATTCCCATATGATGTGATTGCTTGAGAACATTTAACTTTTGCTTCTTGTTTCTTAAACAGCTCAACTTAGACAGACTACTCGCAAAGATGTGGGAAGCAATGGGCCTAGTGAGAGTCTACACAAAACCACAAGGCCAGCAACCTGATTTCACTGATCCTGTGGTTCTTTCAGCTGTATGTTGCAGACTTCTGTTTTTATTTCATCCGCAAATTTTTCTGGCGATCAGTTCTGTATCTGTAGAAATTCACCATTTCTAATTTTATTGAATTTGTATTTTGCATTACAGGATAGAGGGGGCTGTACAGTTGAAGACTTCTGTAATAACATACACAGGAGTTTAGTGAAGGATGTGAAATACGTTTTGGTGTGGGGCACGAGTGCACGGCACTACCCTCAACACTGTGGCCTTGGCCATGTTCTACAAGATGAGGATGTGGTTCAGATTGTTAAGAAAAAGGTGATGAATGCTTAAATTGATGATACAAAAATTCAGTGCACAAGTTGAATAACTACAATAAGTACAAGATTTTGAAACTATGCAAGCATTCAATTGTTTCTGGACTTTTTGTTTTTCTTCTTTATAATCTTTTGCTTGGATTTGGATCATTTTGATTTCTGTTTGCACTAAAATTAGTTGTCTGCTTTTGCAATTATCCAGGAAAAGGAAGATGGAGGCAGGGGTAGGTTCAAGTCACATTCAACAGCTCCTGCTCGAATATCTGATAGAGAGAAGAAGGCTCCCTTGAAGACATGATACCGTGAGTTGGCATTGGCGTGGGTTGCTGTATCTTGTGCTTGTAACTTTGATGAAGCCCTCGTGGTTTTCTTGTCTTTTTGGTTGCTTTAGTTTATTTAAAATTTACATGGCATGAAAGGCTAATATTTTAAGGTAGTACATGTATCTCTGCGACTTCTTTTTGTTTTTTCTTTTTTTGGAATGACACGCATCATTTGTATGCGAATCAGCGTTAAATTGGATCCATGAAGCGTCATGGTTTTTGGGAAGCAATACACAGTGTAACACTTGATGTGGTATACTATGGAATGGAATTGTTATATTTCTTTTTTGTTTTCCTTTATTTCTAGTCAAGTTATGATTAAGACCAAAGCATTTGGATCAGGTCATTCATGTAACTGACAGTTAATACTGTTATATATATATATATATATATATATATATATATATATATATATATTTGAAGGCAATAATCAGAAATTTATAAACAAAGATCATCCAGAACAGCATCCTTGGGGGCCATAATCTGATGCTCCACAGGCAATTGTATTTGTTGGTTGTGTTGACAGGAGAGGAGGCAATCAACCACCTTATTCTTAGTAGGCTGAGGAACTGTAGCAAATACTTCAAATTGTACCCATCTTAGGCAACAGATAGACACCTTACAAACAATTTATAATTGTCAATAATCAATTCTCCAAAGTTTTAGCTAAGGGAAGTGCTTCAATTGGAACACATCTCCTCGCCTTTGGCTCTCAACCGGAAGAACGTCTCTGCACAGTTTCAAACAGGGCAAGTTGAGTCAAAAAATAGGAGTCTTGCTCCTTGCTCAGCAGAAAATTTAATGGAGTAACGGGCATCAATTATATTTTGATTCTTGTCTGAAGTAACTGATAATTGAAATAAAGCAATTTTGAACTGTCCAAAACACAAGGTAGATTAATATTTTAAACAAGATTAACAATAATCATGAATTTATATTGGCAAAATCTTGGATTACAAGAATAATTTTTCTACCAAACGTTTTAGCTAACCAACGTTTTGTTCTACCAAACTTCCTATTTTAATTACAAAGAATTATTTAAAGAATAATTTAATCGATTATCCTTATTTTTATTAGAATTGAGGTGATTTAATTTTTCTTTAATTTTCGGAAAAGTCAAAAAAAAAAATATGAAGATTAACAGAATGTATTATTCTTTTTCATTTTATTTTTTCTCCATAGTCTATGAATGTCCAAATAAAAGCATATGAGAAACAAGAAATTTGTCCAATTGGTTGATGTGTGGATATGCGTTACCATTTATAGGTTAAAATGGATTCAAGAATCTGAGCCGGCAAAGGCAAACTCCACAAATAAATGGTATCTTCTTCATTCTCCTAGAATATATTGATTTCTTGGAAAAATGCTTCCTTCGGCTACAGCCTTGAGCAAAGAGACTTCTCGTGTCAAGAAACTGTCTTGTTGCTATGCTCTTTGGAAATTTCACAGGAAGCTTTTCGGCTACAAGGTCAAGGACCAGAGCAGCAAAACCTGTAATGGTGAAACATTTCCTCCACCATATTGTAAGCCCTTTTAACACCTTTTTATCAATAAAATAGCTAAGAAGCAGCCATGTCTATTCTATTGTATGGCCTTGTGCTGTTAGGAACTATCGCCATTGCATTTGCAGTCTATGCTTTAGTCATGCTAAGATTCCAGACATCTCGTCATCTGTTATCTCAACCGGGGTTAACAAGCCCTGCAGAGCCAAAGGACAGTGTTTCACTTAACCTAAGTTCATATTCAGCTTCAACATTCAAATATAAAAAAGAGAGTGAAAATCCAGAGGCACCACCTGAAACTGAATGTGTAGTCTGCCTGTCAACTTTTGAGGACGAGGAATACGTTCGACGGCTTTCGGATTGCAGGCACTCGTTTCATGCTCCTTGTATAGACATGTGGCTTTACTCTCATTCTGATTGTCCACTTTGCCGTACACCAATTCACCGACTGGATTCTGATGATGGTGGACTGACGACAGAGAACTCCATAGAAGGTCTGGTATTAGATTCTAGTTCTGAGCTTTCACCTCCACCTAATTTATTATCCGAACAATAAATCATGAAAAACAATTCATTGTTATTACTCAAAGGTACAATTTTTGTGTGTTGCTACGCGATTATGAGCTCTTCACACATTTTCTTGGAGAGAATTTCCATTAAAATGCTGTCATCACTCCATGTTTATTGGGATACACGAAAGTCTTTACATTAGTATCAAACCTTGCAAATGTAAAATATACCAGAAGCTTAAAACGTACTATCTACAAAAAGAAATCTAATTCTTTTGCTAATAATATACCAACTATGCAATTCAAACACAAGTGTTACATAACCAATGTTGGATATATAGCCAAAGAAAAGCTATCTTTTACCATCATCTCCAAAATTACATCTTTCTCAAATTATCTAATCTTGCTTGTAAATCGTCATCTATCCCACTTTCTTCATGAGTCCCAGTTGCTTCAGCCTGGGCGACCTTGTTTTTTGCAGCTGGTGCAGAGACAGCAGCTGAGGGTGCATTGACAAGCTGCATATTTAAGAAACCATCATACTATTGCATCATACTTCGAATTTTACTCTCTGAGTGGGAAGATATTATAGCACATAGGCTGATGCTTTCTTGCTTTAATAGTTAAATTCAGTTCACAATGAGCAGAAAGAAAAAGATGAATGGAAATGGATATACCTCATTGTTGATATCAATTCCAATCTCATCGAGCACTTGATTTACAAGCTCTTCTGTTTCTTCTTCTTCTGCATCTCCTTCCAAAGCATCATCAATAGCATCCCCCATCACCTCAGTAACCATTTCCATCTTTTCATTCTGCCTCTCAAACTCTTGCATTATCTTCTGCAATGATGGCAAGTTCATCTGCCTATTCATCCGGCCCATTGCCTGTGTGACACCTTTCATGGCCTCCCCCATTGCTTGAGTTGATTTCAATGTCTGAAAAACAAATTAATTTTTGCTCAAATCAAATAACTGAAAAACCATATTTATTAGCAAAAGCATGCGTGCATGTGCATAAGTTTGTAACTGAAATCATGTAGCAAATTTATCCTGGTCACAGGTTCAAATATCAACAAGAAGCACAATGTACACAAATAATGGAAAGCACCATTGCAAAAACACACCTGGATTCTTAAGGCCACACCCTGCAGTTGTGATTTAAGTTTATAAAACTTTTCAATTTGATGTCTTGTTCGTATAAGGTCTTTCGCCATTACCTTCACAGCTCCCTGAAACAGCCCAAATAATCAGTCTCATAGATAAAGCTTTCTGGCAGCCAGAAAATTTTGATATTTGAGTTATGTACCCTCCCCGTCAATAAATGGCAAAGATGAAAAAGTGATCGAACATGGAATGCAAACAGGCTTCAGTATAGACAAAGTAACCATAATATGAGCTTAGGCGTTAAGAATGCTGAGTTTATTCAGCCTTGAAAAGACTCGTACAACCACTTAAGAACCATAGTAGAAGCTTAAATTGGTACAGTAATCGACAAGCAGATTATGTTTCATGATCAAGTAGCATCTCAGTACCACTCCAGTGTACAAAATTCACCACATCAAAGTTGTCGTACTTCACTATCCAGTGAACTAACAAGATCCAGCAAACTTCTCATATCCCCCACATCTAATCAATTTAGAACTCAGAACCTTCAAAATAGCATAATCTCAAGAACTGTCAACAGCCCCCCACAAAAAAATTAAAAAAAAAAAAAAAAAAAATCTCCAATAATTCCTAAAAAAGCAAAGTTCCCCTAATATTAATCATGGGACCCTTCCATGCCAGAACTTCAGAATCCCCATGAGATCCACCTCCGAAATCATAGAACCTCATTGTGAGCATTTTCAATGACACAACCTCTGGGTTTTCTTCAACCACTTGCCTATCCACTTGGTCCTCCACACACCCTCTCTCTCTCTCTCTCTCTCTCTCTCTCTCTCTAGAGAACTATTTGCTCAATAGTGTCATACTCCTAACAACAAGTGGCCCAACCATCTAGCCAAACGCCTTGCCTAGGCATCTCTTATGCCGTTTAAACAAAATTTAGTTCTCATATTTTGGAAACAGTTCTCTATATGCTTTTACAAACCATTCAGAGTAAGCAACTACCCAATGATAAGAAATACAAAAACACAGCCATCAGAGGAATGCCCCTAGCTCTGATAATACCAAGGTATCAGGCCTTAATATTATTACTTCTCATAAATTAATAACAGCTACTCACCGTCAAAGTGATAAGCTTCATTGCAAAGTGATTAAACACAGAAAGCACAAAAGTACCCATACGTGATGCAATCATGCAATTCAATATAAAGACAAATTTTACCATCTGCCCTTGTTTAGCATTCTTCTTAATTTCGACGATCAGCTTCTTTTCTTGAGCTTGAAGACCTTGTCTTTCCCTTTCTATTTCTCTAATTGACTTGTCTATCATCCTCTTATTTTCTCTCAGAAGCTCTGCACCCAAAACAAAAACCAAGAATAAACTCCTTACTCAAAACCCTAAACACAGATCAAATAATAATATCTTACACTATCGAATTCAGTTCAAACGCCTATACAAACTAATACATGAATTAGAATTACAATAAAAAGATGAATACAGTACTCAACTTAGAAAACGGAAGAAACCAATGAAGTACCTGCAGGTGTTTTCTTCTTTCCAAATAGAAAACTCATGTTTGCTTTGTGAAATCTTTCTCCGTTTCTCGCCTTCTTCAATGGAAGATTGCTTAGGAAAATGCTTTGTGTTTGTTCTGTTGTGCTTTTACGTTGCAACGCAGATACGGTAGTTAGGAAGGAAAGTAAAATGGGCTGTCAATAATTTTGTAAGCCCAGCCCATTAATCCAAGTCAAAAACGTAGAGGGCCATCATGGATGGTGCTTAGCTTCTTATTCATTAATATTTTTTTAGTTCAAATTTGTAATAAAGGAGGTAAAATGACGAGTAAATTTTAAAATTTTTATTTCTCATGTAATTGAAAAAAATTAAATTTTGAATCTGAAATTTAATATGGATTAAAGCCATGATTTTTAATGTATAGTACTAGAATGTATTGTTGCTATATGAGTATTGCTTTATAATATGATTTAAATTTCAAAATATTCCTATTTTCCTTTTTCCTATTTTTGATGTATAGGAAAAAAATTTCATAGTGTGCATCATATTTTTTAGCAAGAATACTAATTTTTTTCAATTATTAAACACGGTCAATTCTATGTTTATGTAATCACAACCACCACACTTGCTTTGTCCAAGATTTGATCAAGGTCCATCAAAATATGCTTTTGTTGCTAGTAATTTAACGTTGTTAATGGAGTAGGTTCAGCCTTTTTTTTTTTTCTTTTTTATAAATAAAGCTAATGAAATGTACTATTAATGGAGTAGGTTAAGCAACTTCTTTTTTTTAACCGTAAAGGACTACTTATGGGTAAGTCAGACAGACCTGGCCCAACTCCATTATTTGCCGAGTGCAAACCGGCATATCATTGGCCCAATTAGGCCTCTTAGCCGAACCCGAATAAGAACTTGGACTTTTTTGTTTCATTGTTTTGGTTGCAGTGAGAGTTGTTTCCACTATTTACTTATGATAATAAATTTTTTTTTAAAAAATACTTTATGTATTGATTTGTTGTATGAAAAATTCAATTTGAGTTTTGTCCTTCATTGTTAGTCCAAATTACACATTTGGGTCCAAGTATTTTTGTAATTTAAATGTTGTCACTGTCGTGACATCAGTATATATATTAATTAAAGCAGGCAAAGCTACAGCGGAACTTCATTTTCAGGTACTCACAACAGCAAATACCGCCTAATTTCTTTTATTGGAAGTCAAGGTTCAGTCGTTAGCATCGAATTAACTATTATGGGGTCAATCACCAACTATATAATATATCTATAAATAGCCTGAAACTTTCAAATTTGTTCATACAAAACACCATCTGACAAAGACTCGCACCAGAATTTTTTTTCTTACATTAATTCCATCGCCGCAATTTACTGTTGGCATATTCTTAATATTGTCATAGTCAGCATCTGACTAGATACATGTTATAGGAATTGAACCAGTTGTGCGTTCGATGTTGAGCTAGCTTAATCATAGACTCATAGTCTCAATCAAATCGCCGTGAAATGACAAGCATCAAACCTATATATGTTCTTCAAAACAAATTATTTATTTTTGATTTTGATAAGATCTCAATTTAGGTCTTAGTACTTTTCTAATCGCTCCATATTCTTATAATCGGGAGATTTCGAACCCTAATTTTGTAAATAAAATTCGCACTTAATTTTATATAGTTTGTGTTTATCACGTGCAAATCGAAAATATTGAAATTCATTGTTATAAGAACTTTGAAAAAATTGCTTGCTTCCTTATATCATGAACTCATCAAATGGACAAATATATTTTAATTTAGGTTTTAACATAGAATATATTAATTACAATATACTCGATAAAAAGAAAAAGGCAAGTTCATTAAAGAAACAACCCTAATAATATAAAATTAATGTAGTGTTCAAGCAAAAAGTGTGAACAGATAGCGATGGCATCCATTAATGGAAAGCATGGAAGAAGACAATGCATTGATGCAATAACGTTTCATAAGATTAGATTGCAATAAGCATTCGTAGGGGTATTTGTCATTGGTTTCTTTAGTCATATCGATCGAACCACTTTTCTTTTTTTTTTTCTTTTTCCAAAAGGAAGTCATACATTTCTAGGGTTTTCACATCACTGTCTAATGAATTTTTAGATCTAAATTTTACTCTATTAATATTTTTTTAGTCATTTTGATTATTGGTAGAATCAGAATGTATAATTACTTTCAGGCTTTATATTTTTTGCTCTCCCAATAGATTAAATTTGTATTTTTAAAGTTCAATTATTACCACAACTAACGTCTTATCTTTTTAGTCACTGTCGTTATTAAATCTCACAAAGTTAGGATAAAACTTTATATCATGCTTCATTGGAAAATAAGGACAAAGCCATTTGCAATCGTTTTCTCTTATAACTGTTAAATCCAATGATGAGGTGTCATATGATATTTATTGCATTATTATAGGTCAAGATTTTACAAATAACCTGAGAAAAGAACAGTAGTCACACACACTGTATCTTGTTTATCTCTTTGACTGGGATATCACAATCTGAAACATACACATATATATTCAAGAAAGCTCCCTCTACGGTGCCCTAATCTAACAATCTTTTTCTGCATAGTGCTTTAATTCTAGCCGGCCATTTTAAATCCCACCTATATTTTACCTATAAAAAAGACTTTTGTCCTTCCTTTTCCATTCTTTAAAGCAATCTTCTGCTATTTTCTTTTCTTTTCTTTTCTTTTATTTTTTTTTTCTGTTTTAATCCCGAGCTGTTCAAATCCGTGTCCGTTTAACGGTCTACGTAACTTAACTATTTCCTTAATTATTTCCTGTTCTGCTCTTTTCTTTTCTTTAATTCAAAAGATAAAGTGAATATATATAGTTATATTTGTAGAAACTAATACAGATTAAGCATATAATTTATACATAATATATCTCAAATGAGTTTGTAATGGACTAACAGCAACCTCCCTAATGGAAAGGCTTTTTGATAATGTTTAATTATATTAATTAATCTTTGCAATCATTATCATTTGATGGTTAGACATGCCTCAATTATATTCATGAGAAACGTGATTCTAAAAAGTGTTTGGAAGCAATAAAAGCAAAAGCAAAAGATTATTCCTATTCTTAATTCCTCTCGTAAGAAATCGATATAAAGCTACTGTCATGTTAATCAACAGCTTTATCATATTCATAATAAGTATTTATTTAATTAATTAACTATTTACCTTATAATTAATGCAAATAAAAATTTTTGAAATTTGCAACCCAATAATTCTTTCTTTTCTTTTCTTTCTTTCAAGTGTCAAAAGGTTAAGATTGGTTTGTTATATTATTGCAAGCTCTAGAATTTTGTTTGCAAGTACTTTTCTATTTTGTAATAATTTGCATCGATCACATCAAGAACAAAGCAGCAACCAAGTTTCTTGCCTGAAAATGCAGAGCTGTCTTTGTTTCTATATATCTATATCTAATAAAAAGAAGACAAAGCCTTCTGCTATATGTGCAGGATTCTTCGAGTGCTACTTTTCATGCACACCTTGCCAAAAATTTGAAGCAGAGCCAACTCATAGCTGAACCTACAGTTGCCTTGCCTGGTTACATCACACATGAAATAAAGAATACACAAAAAGAAAGGATGGACGTAATTGGCTTGTTTTCTTGGAAACGGAATTTCGAGAATTTGTTTTCTTTTTCCTAAATCCATGCATGGATTCAAGAAAAAGTAAAATCTGACATTTAAACTCATACCTCATCTCATTTGAATTCAATTACATTAATCTACGTCCGGAATTTGAGCAGGATCCGCATGATTTTGTTTGTAAACGATAATTAATTACCTTCAAAATACCTCTTACAAATCTAAAGTATGATAAAACTTAAATATCTCATTGTGAAGCAAGAGTTCGGCTCTGGACACAAAATGTAACATTTATCATCTAATCCTTCAAGGTGGTGTCACAGGATTTTTTTATTCTAATAACTATATTAAAATCCTTTTCATTCATCGAAATTATGCACTATCTCTATGTTAGACTCATTGAATCGTTGAAAACTCTTATAGTAAAAAGATTTAAACTTGAAATATTTAATTTTTCATATTTTATAGAAAGCGACAACGCCAATCAAATCGGATCAAACCAGTGCAATTATATATACAAGTTCGAATGGAAAAGTAAAGTAATCAACCAAGGATTTAAGAAAGGAATTAGTGGGTCGTGAAGTTCAAATGTACATGATCATCTCTAGCTCTCTTTGTATCTCCGAATGTCTCTTTCCAAAAGAGAAAAAGAAAAAGCTGCAAACTGTTAAAGAGTTTGATCCCCACAAAATAATCTTCTTGGGATCACCAAAAATTCTCTTATTTCGCTTTCTGTTTTTAACTCCCCACACGTCCTTAAATCCCTTTCTTTTCTTTTACTAAAGCTGCCTTGCATGCCTCTCCATTTTCCTCTTTCTCTGTAAATACCCATTTCAAAAGAAAATTCAAATTTAACTAACATGGGCGTTTCGGTCATTTGATCAAACCAATAAAACGTGGCCACACGTGAAGGCAAGTACAAGTGTCATGTGATGGATGGTGGTCTTTCTTTTGCTAGGCAATAAGGAGGCAAGCTTAATTATCCAAGAGGTCCCAATTGTGATATTTTCCATTATTTTATTTCCTTTTCTTTAATAAAAATGTTATATGCAATTGCAATGCAAAGACATGAAGTTTTGAATTTGATTTAATTTTTAAAATTTTAAATTCAATTTTTATTATATAAAAAATCAAAAATTAAAAATTCTAGAACACTAAACTGATTTATTCCAATATAATTTTAATTTAAGAATAATTGTAATTTAATAATCTGATATATTAATGGATGATGAGAAATAATGAATAAGGATACGCGGAGGAGCACACGTGTGCATGCGAGACAGGAAGGAGAGTTATGGTTGGCCACTCTATCACGTGCGCTTAAAAGTTCACTGTGTAATTCTGCATTAGTATCCACTTATTGTGGCATGCTAATGTGGACCAATAACACCATTACGCCTTTTTCCTTTTGGATTTTCATTCACTTTTTTTACTTTTGGTAAATGGAAATTTTTACTTTATTTATTTATTTCATATACATATTCAAGAAATAATAACTACAAGCAATAAAAAAATATTTAAAAAATACCAACATGCCTAACACAGTTACGTTATGTTGCACTGAAAAATGTGGAAAAACGAAAATGGTATGGAAAAATAATATTTAAATTGAAATTTACATGGAAAAATGATATTTTATATGAAAAATGGAAACATTTTTTAAACGCGAAAACACGCATGGCTAAGAAGTTTTCGTGCATCATATTAGTTATAATATGATTGATAGAAATATGATCTAAAATTAAATTTTGATCAGAATTGACATCACATATAATTACGATTGAATTGGACAAATTAAAGAGAGATAAGCTTAGAATTTCTCAATGTATAGCATTGATTTAGAAAACCCTAATGACAGATTATATTACATGATGTCATTTTGTCTGCCATTATTACTTAATTTCTTTCCACCAGTCACAAAATAATTGAACAAGAAAGCCAATAAGAACAAGGTTAGCAAACACTAACAGCAACATATATCAAACCCCAATAGACAAAAATTGTTAAAAAATGAATTATTTGCCTTCACATGACCCATTATGTGTCCTTCTATGTGGGCAGTCATAAAGTGGTTTCAACCAATCATAAATCAAATTGTGGTGTAAAATGAAACCAAATTGCTTATTAAGCTTTGGATGCATATGCCTGCTAATACCTATATGAACTAGTTGTGTATGTATGGTTGGTAAGTGACAGTCCATGATCCTCCATGGCCTGTGCATATGTATTATACATGAGAGATACATTTTGTTCTTATTGCAGAGAATATTGCCTCGCAAATACAAGTAATTTCTGAAAACAACAAAGAAATTACTGTCATAAAACTTTATGATTCGAAAGTTTCCTGCACTGGAACACTTCTTGCTTGACGAAAGTTGGGAGGTAAAATAAAAAAAAAAAAAAACGTTTGAGATTATTTAATTACGTCCTATGTAGATTTTCTGTACCCTTATCTATAAAATATGTCAAAAGATGTCAAAAGAAGAAGACCTAGACCTAAAAGATTTACTAGTTCTTGATATTAATGCAGATGTAGTTATAAATAAATTAGAATGGAAATAAAAGATTGATATAGTAAACCAAACTAAGATTTAATTGTTGTTGTTTTTATCTATATAGCAATTAGTTAATTCGACAATATTTCTAGCTATAAATATTTGAAAAATGCTTTTAACTTCTAACAATGAACGGTACGTAACTGTAATGTAATTCTGATGGAGAAGGTTTTGCACTTGCTATCATAAAATTTCTATGTATTTAAGAAGATTTTGGGTCTGTTAAGTAAATTTAGTTGTTTTAACAGCTGTTAATTGTTTTAATAGTGTTTAGCTGTTAGCTGTTTGAGTAGTTTTTTATGAAATGCTAAAAGCTAAACATTGTATGAGTTAACTTTTCAGAAAACACCACATTCAACCTTTAAAAGCTAATTCAAATGTTATGTTATCGAACACTCTAAAAAGTAGCGTTTAATATTTTGACCACCTACTTATAAGGCCTATTCAGCAATTTTAGCGGTTTTAATAGATGTTAGTTGTTGTTGTAGCTGTCAACTGTTAATAGTTAGATATTAGTTGTTAGCATTATTTGTTTATATAGCGGTTTAAAATAAAAGTGTTCAGTAAAAATAAGTGTTTGATTAGCTGTTTAATATAAAAAGATAAAAAAATGGTAAGGTCATAGAAAACAAAGTAAAGACAAGTGATAGATATAGCATCATAAAAAATATTATAAACCGCTAAATATTAATAAGGAGGATAGCGTTTCGTGAAACATTGCATCAAACTTTAAATTGTAGACTAAATGTGATCTTACTGAGCACAATAATTAATTAAAATAGTATTTTAATCCAATCAAAATACTAAATAGTACTTCAAACATTCTTGTCGAACAGAACTAAAATATTATTGCCCAACACAGCTTTTAATTACTATAGCGACGGCGAAAACCAAAAAAGGAAGAAGGTAAAAAAATGTGTAATAGCTTTTAATTACTATAGCGACGGCGAAACCCAAAAAAGGAAGAAGGTAAAAAAATGTGTAAGATGATGACTGTGGTGATGATCTTATAGGGCTATTGTCAAAGAAAAAACTTGTCAACGCCCAAGTGTAAATTGTATATCACACCTGTTCTCATCATTGGTTTCACCAACCATATAGGAAAATATTTAATTTAATTACATTATAATCACATACACATAAAATAAATATGATTTCATTTGTGGTTCTCAAATCTCAAGTAGATCCTAATTAATTAAATTATAAGTAATTAAAAATTCCCAAGCCAAGTTAATTACTTTGACAATATCATTTGATGATTTTATTTTATTTTTTTTGGATTAAGACAATATATTATTGGTCCTCCTCCATACATTATTTTTTAAACCTATAGTCATTAATTTGAACCTACAAAACTTTTGACTGTAGAGGATTATAGCCTTTTCTTTTCCTATATTCCAAGACTCCAATTAATTAAAATTTAGGGTTAAAAAATTGCTAGTTAAGAATATTTAAAATGATAACTTAATTAGCATATCACACTGTTATGATTTAGTGGTCCTATTAAGTCTTTCTTAACGTCAATCCTAATTCATAAAAATATTATTATTTTGAGAGAAAGGAGAGAATTATATTAGCACCCACTAACTGTTTTTGATAAGAATGCACATGTGCTAAGAATTGTTTCAGTGAGATTATAATTAATTTAGAGGACCTACTAAATAATTAAGATTAGAATCTAATATGAGATTTTTTTTTTCAATAATTAATAATTGCTTCTTTAGAAATAAAATTCATAAATCTTGTATATTGCTTTTCCATTGTTCAAGATTTAAAACCTTTGAATCCTTTTCTGGCAAGAATTGGTCTGCACCAACCTATTCACACAACCACCAAATAATGAAAATATATACACAAAAGTTATTGTTTCCCTCTCCTCCTTTGAGTGGCAAAAAATTTTCCCCACATCCCTTTTCAAATGGGATTGAGCTCATTTTGAACCTTAAAGATCTTTTGAACCTATGTATAACAACTTTGGAACCACAATTCTTAAAGTCATGCTTTTTTTTTTTTTTTTTTGGGACATTTTGCATTTTATAGATCCAATGCACTAGTTATCTTAAACTTTAGTCTTCTGAAGACCACACTTCCAAAGGGTTTTGGTGAAGAGGGATCTTATATACCTAAAGAGTTGAGACCACAACATGAAGCTATAAAGAAAAGGGTAAAAAACAAAAGTAATTACTTGAGATATATGTATTAGTATAACCTTGAAGTTAAAAATGAATATTGTTATGCATTAAAGACTGCGAATTTTAAGTAATTGATGACTCTATTTGACTATTGGATCGCGAGTATAACTCTATTTGACTATTGGATCACCACTCGAGCGAGTCAGAGTGGACGAAGCGGAAGCGAGAATTAATATATCTACATATTACAGCTTTATCGCAAAAACTAATCCACCAATTGTTAGATCCTTCGTTATTTGATATGAAGATGACAGAAAATGAGAAGATACGAAAGAAAATATAACCTAGTTTTGTAATTTTTGGTTTGAAAAATGAGATTAGTGGACATACATCAGCCTTTTTGCAAACTGGAGAAGACATATCAAAAACTTTAAATCTCATGCTTATACCTAAGAAGCCAACCAAATTTGACATCAAGGCTTAGAGGATCAAAGTGTAGATCCTTTTGTCTACTTCTTTAGGGAACATATATATATCTATCTCTATCTATATATCTCCTTCTTTTTTTTCCACTAACATCATCAATTCACCCTCTTTTAATTACTTAATTAACTTGTTTAACCACCATCAAAACACTAACATATATATGCAACTTTGATTAAAATAAAATTTTAAAAAAAATGAAAAATTTTTATTGTGTATTTGCTAGTGTCATAGCTGTATCCTTCTTTTCCAAAAAATAAAAAAAAAAAAAAAAAGTGTAAATTTTTTGACTAATAATCCATTTTATCTATTGTGAGGTAGTGTTATTTGGAAGCAAATTAGAGACCCCACACAGAAAGGAAAAAAGCTCTTTAATTTATTCTTTCTCTTGCAATGAACAATTTCATTTCATGGCATGGTAGAAAATCTGCCTTTGCTTTAACCTCATCTTCTTCACCATCTTTACCCTTTCCTTTTTCTCATTTCGCGTGTGAACGCTGTTGCAGACTACTTCTTTATTTCTCCGTTTTCATTCTTTATATATACATATAATGGTCACAGTTTCTCATGCATATTTGTTCAAGATTTCCCTCTTCTTCTCTTTGAAGATCTGTCTGCATAAGTTTTTATTATATATTATCATTAATTCTTTAATAGAAAAACTATAAACAAAACAGAAAGTTAAAGAATTAAAAGAAGGTAAAGAATAAAGAAAGAAAGAAAGAAAGATGAGAAATCTTATTCTCTTTGATATGTAAACCCCCACACAATTCATTAATATTAAAGCTAAGTAATTAAGATTTTCTTGTTTAGAATTTTTCTTGGAATTTTACAAGATTAAGCCATTAGCAATGGCTCGATTAGTATCAAGATGGGTTGTTTCGTACACAGGCAATTCTTGGCGATATCTTTCAATTCCAATAGCAGAAAGATTATCCAATTCGAACAAATCAGAACTTGCATAACTAGCCACATCGTCGTCTTCATCGTCAAGTTCTTGATCTTCCTCATCACTAGACTCTCCATTTTCATTACAAAGATCTTTTACACTAAACTCTTGTTGCTTCTTCTTTTGATAATTCTTTAAAAGATCTCTTTTAACTTGCTCAACTCGCCGACTTTCATTCATTACATGAAACTTAAGCTCTGCAGCCATTAGAGTACCACTCTCTTCTTGATTATTTGCATACAGACTTTTATGTCCACAAGGCCTAGAATCCTCATCCACAATTACACTAACTGGATAAAACCTAACTGACCTTTTTGTTCCATTCCCCCTAGTGGAAGGAGTCTTACTTAAGCAAGACCTTGAAAATGAAGAAGCTGAAGAACAAGTAGATGTTTGCTCAGATTTCGACGAAGAGATCTTTGCCTTCTTTGCATTTCCAGCAGTGAAAAGAGAGTTAAGAAAGCTTGCAAGCCTTCCGCCAGGCGAAATAGGCTGCTTCACCTTTTTTAGATCACCATAGATTTTTAAGGCCTTGGATTTGGTTTTGAAAAAACTGCCTTGATCATGTTTCGGCTTCTGTGTTGCTGTTGCTGATGATGCAAGTTTTATTTCTTGAAGATGATCTATAGGCCGAGCAGAAACGCTTGTTCGAATAGGCTTAGGCCTTTGCATGACATAAATAGGTTCTGATTCTGAAGAAGAAAACCCACCACCACAACTAGATTCTGAAGAGCTAGAGCTAGAGTTAAGCAACATAGTGTTAATACGAGGCTTCAACTCCGCCATGGATTTTTGACCAACACCAACTTTTTCATAGCTAATTACTTTCTCTTGCATCCATTTCTCAATCATGCAAGCTTTTTTCAAGCTTCCAATTCTTTCTTCTTTAGCTTCGCCATTACTAGTACTAGTGTGATGCTTCTTTCTTATACTCCTAGTACTCTCCCTGTAAAAAATAAGCTCTTCCTCTCCTTTACCGTTTGATTCGTCTATCGAACGGTACATTGCATCAAGAAGAGTAGAAGAGAAAGATGGGCTGTTCTCTCTTTGGTGCCATCTGTAACTGTGATCCATAATTCTTTATAAAGAGAGAATTTAATTTCTTGAAATTGTGGACAAGAAGAATATCAAACAGTAAGTTTCAAATGATTTGATGTCTGCTGCAAGTAGTGTATGTACTTAAAAAGCTGGTTTATGTAGAAGAGCGAAATATTAATGGAAAGCAAATATAATTATGTGGAAGAGAAACTAATTAGACAAAACAGACTGGAACTCTGCTCTTTTTTGCATGCTATTACTGTCTGTATATAAAAAAGAAGTAAAGAAATCAGACATGTCCATTTGATGGGTTCTGATAGAGAGACAGAGAGAGAGAAGGTAATGAAAGCCAAAAGCCACGCCTATGAAGAAGGAGAGAAGAGAGAGTCTTTTTGTGCTTGTTTCATTCGCAGGCTCTTATAAGGGCAGGCCTTTGTACACGCATTCACTCGTACGTGCTAGTAGGCTGCCAGGTTGGCAATGCTGAAATGGCAATATCAATTTTTAATGAATTTATTTATTTATCACTGTATATGTTATTAAAGTGCTTTACTGTGTCTTCACTTTGCCTCCTCCTCACATGAACTGACACAAAATCCTTGCATTATATATGTAGTTTGCAAAAAGAAAAAAGATTTCTAATGAAGGTAACATCAAGTTCATCTTTATAACATTTTTTCCATGAAACCATCCGCCAGGTAGTCAATAAATCCGAATTTGAATTCTCCCATCTGGAGTTTAAATTCACTGGTAGTTGATAGAAATTCTAACTTTAATTTTATTGAAAGGAATTTCGAACGTTAAAATAGAAGAAGTGGACGTAGAAATTATTAAGATTAATTAGAGGACCACTTGGATTTGGTGTCAATTACATAACCATTTTGTGAAACAGTATTATTACCTAAGCTATAAATTTCCCTTATTTGGCAGTCAACTAATGCGGCTCCTTAGATGCTTTGACTTTGTAATACCATCAAGCAATCAAGGCCATCATATTGTTCATGGGATCAAATGTTGTATGTCTTTAAATTCGGTTAAATTATATATATATATATTTTGGAAACAAAACAAAAAGTTTGTTGATATGGGTTGACTAAATGGGTGGTGGTTAGGATAATAATATTAATATAATTATTATATTTTTATGTTTTAGGCAATGAGAGAGAAATTTAAAATCAAGATTGAAGGGAAAAAACAATTTTAATTTGATGATAATAATATATAAATTTACAAATTAATAAGTAGATTTATTCTTTTATATATAAAATAACTTAGCTTTGTTGCCCATTTGGATGGCAAATCAAAGAATATAATTATGCAGTTGATATGGTGAACAGGGAATGAACATATATAATTATATTTTTTTTTATTATATAGTAGTATTTGTAGATATGTAATTTACCAAGATTATGATTGAGTGTTTATGATTATGTGGATTAGCAATTTCAATACCAAATAAGAAACATGATTATGCAGTAAATATAATTAATTAAAAATTCAATTTCTTTCCATAAATAATATTATAAAGATGATTTTATTATTATTATTAATTAAAATAAACAAATTCACCTTCTCTTGTGTAATGATTCTTGTCGTTTAACCTTTTGTAGTGGTGCCAATTCAAGTCTTTTTATTTAGATAGTTTCTAACCCTGCTTAAGTTGCAGGCAGATAAAGTAATCTTATGATTTTTTTTTTTTACTAATTCTTCTGTCTTTTAGTCTTTTAATAATTTATTAGAATATAATTAAGTTAAATTTATGAAATTAAATTATCAGGAAGCGGTTCAATTAGCAAAAATAAGAGGTAATTTTACCTTAAAAATCATATATTTATAAAGATTTTACCAGAATACTGTCTTACTGCCGAGTATAAAAAAAAATAAAAATAAATGAGCTTAGGAGAGTAATTTAGAATTAATTCATAAATTGAAATTATTTCATGTTGTTAGTGGGAGGTGCTTATTTGAACAATCATTGCACTCGTGGCCTTGTAAACTTTTTGGAGAGGAGGAAGAGATCAAGAGATTTGATTTAATTAATTAATTAATTAATTAAAATTATTAATTAGGACAATAGAGTGTTTTTATGTGAAAGAAAAAAGGTGAAGAGATTAAACTGATGTGATCTGATTATTTATAGTATAAGAAAGGATTAGGACAGTGGAATTTGTGTGCTATAAAGAAGAAAAGTGAGATTTATTTAAGTAAAAGCTTCATAAAAAGTAACATGCGTGCGCAAGCCAATCTTGATCTCTTCTTCTTCTTCTTCTCTTTATATCTTCCTTCAAGCACACGAAAATTTATTCTTCATCAACAAAATCACCATATCATAACTGAAACAGTTTCTAAACAGTTATTTATGAGAAAGACAACATCAAAAATTGATAATATTAAGGTTGTTGAGTTATTGAGAGATTCCTTATAGATAGATCATATGGAAGAGCGAGGAGATTCCATTCAGATCATGGAATGACAAATTTAGGGACCCAAAATCCACCAAAATGTACAATTAATAGTTGACAAGCCCTAACCAATACTAAAAGTTCCATACCCATTTCCCCCACTACAAGACGGAATCAAAAGATTACCCTTTGGTGCATGTAGACTACACCTTCCACCATATCCCACACAACAATTAGATTTGACATATCACAAAACTTTGTTTCCTACCTTTTAGTAGAATTAAGCAAATCCACATTATTGAACTCTATGATTCCAATCAACATTAACGGGTGATAATGAATCGCATCTTCAGACAAACTTTACTTATAATATTAGAGATTTAAAATTTTTAAATCAGTCATTATTGAAAGTATTTTATCTGAATAGCGTTCCTCAGTCGGTGTACAAAAACCTTACTTATAATATTAGAGATTTAAAATTTTTAAATCAGTCATTATTGAAAGAACTTTATCTAAATACCGCTCCTCAGTCGGCGTACAAAAACCAGTCTTATTGGAAATGATTGTTTGGTGGATTCCACAATTGAGATGTGAATGTAAACGTGTCATCAATTCTATGCCAAAAAGAAGTTGATGCCTAGCCTACACTCCATGGGCACAGGCAGCTCCATCCTCCTTGGCTTGCTTAGAAATAATAGTTAGAAAGGAGCATGCTTGGCTTCCATCATTTTTCTGCATCTCTATCGCAACAGTGGGTCACCCAATCAACACCCTAATTTGCTTTCGGCCATATTACCTTAATGCACTTATCATATTGCCAAAGAGAGGTAATCTCATGCTAGACAACTCAGAACAATTTGCTAATTCTCTTTCTTTCCCTTCCATCCATGTGTTTTAATTTCCATCCATGCACAATGCACCTTTTTATGTATCTTTCTTACTGGTACTAATAATGGATTGACTTGAAGAACCAAGTTGGAGATCATAAGTCGTTGTTTTCAATTCCATCGAAGCGTTGGCTTTGCACATCAAAGTTACTGAATTTTAGGCAAAGAAATGATGGAAAAAATGGCACAATCACCGCCCACAATTGAAATCTTCCCACGAGTCTATCAATAATATCATCTTCTTTTTTTTTTTTTTTTTTTTGAACATAATAATATCATCTTCTTAGATTTCCATTTAAGAAAAAAAAAGAAAAAAAGAAAAAAAGCATGCCGTTGCTGTTAAATCAAACAAACCAATCCATAGCAACACTAACAGAACCACAGCCACCACCACCTTAATAGACGGGCAACACTAATAACAATTATTAAGGTCTTTCATTTTTATATATAAAATATTGATTTTATTTATAATTAATATAGTTTTTTGAAAAATAATTTTTATATTTTTCAACTGTTGAATAAGCATTTAATAATATAATTTTACAAGGTAATAGGTAAGAACAATTCAAGGATGCCAGAATTTTTCATGAAAAATTACGAGTCAAAAATACTCTCTCCCACCCCTACCCCTACCCCTACCCCCAAAATGTCGAAAGGCCATAGCATCTGCATGGACTCCATACTTCCGTTTGCACACTATATTTGTTTAAGTTTTCATTTCTCATTTCAAACTATATATATATATATATATATATATATATATATATATATATATATATATATATATATATATATATATATATATATACATTTATATATGGAGTAATTTATAGTCGGATATCAGTTACACGTTTGCCTGGACATATCAATTCAAGGGTGAGATAATCTTCAGTTCGAGTAGGGAAAATATAGAGGTCCAAGTGAAGCATGCAAATTCTCATAACGTTTCAGTTCAGTGAGCATTTCACAATGCCCCAGAAAGCATTATCATTATTCATTAATTTCAAATGCTCAAAACAGTGAAACTGGCTGACATATAATTCAAAATATTAGCTCGCTAAATCATGAACGAGAAAAGTTTAATTGTAGGTTAGTCATTTCATTACTGGTACAGTTAGCGAAATATCGAATGCACATCTGTATAAAAACGCTCAAGATATCTAAAATGACTTGTAAAGCTTAACTATGAGGTGGAAGTTGCATTCACGTTGAGATAATCATAAAACACAAATATAACCACAGGAAAAAGAAAAGAGAGAGAAGCTTTTCCTAGCACATAATAAAGGAATGTACGTTGTGTGCTTTAGGCAAAGTAGGGGGTGGGGATGAGCCTGGTGAGTTGTGCAGGTGGGGAGCATGAAACATGAAAAGTGAATGAATTGGCGATCCCGAGAAACAAAGCAAATAGATCTCTGAAGAGAACAGAGACACAACACGATGACTCTCCTTTCCCTTTCTATACTCTTATAAAGGAGACACTAACAACCAAAAGACTCCCCCTTTGTCTCTTGTATACCACATAAAGAGAAGAATAAAAGTAAAGATGAACAAGTGACTAAAATTGGAGACGACCCAGAGGTTGATCACAACACAGTGATATTGTTTAAAAGCATGTTATATGAAATCAAATACAAAACCGTGAATATTGCTTTTGCATATCCAAGCAACGCTAACCAGAAATTCTAATAAGCCTGGTAGCCGATTGCCAGATTTGCACCTGGGAAATCTCCCAGGGTGGTAAGAAAATTAGCCGGTGCATCTAAAGGCAAATGAGAATATTGAAAATGGGACAATATGCATTGAATAGAAAATGATTATGTGGGTTACTCATTTCATAAAGAAAATTAAAATTTTCTATAACTACTTCAATCCCTTCCAAGCAAGAGGTTAGATTGACATTTACTTTTCAGAAGTTTGTTGTCCAGTTGAGATGACCCAATTGAGGCTGCTGATAAGCACCAACTTGTGCCCCAGGTGCAGCTGCAGCAACCCCAACTCCAACATTACCTCCCATAACTGGACCCATATGATGTGGATTTGCCATTGCAGCAGGTGTTGGTGGAGGGGGAGGGTATAAGCCCGGGAATTGCATATGAGAAGATTGTGCTGCAGCCGCATTAAAGGAAGCATGACCAGTATGGGATGGCAAGTATGCAGCATGAGGGGTTTGCCCAGGCATGTTGTAATATGGAGCAGATTGCAAGCCTGGAAGCTCCCTCGGATTCTGAACCCAAATTTCAGATGTCTCAGCCTGCAAAGCAAATGCAACAAATTAATTCTTTTCATGTTTTAAGCACAACAAACAAAGAATCTTAGACCTATTAATATCTCAGATCTGAAAGGCCATAAAAGCAAAAAAATAACCATAAAATCATAAAAATGTGCAGATATGCAACACAATGTGACATATTACAATGATTAGGAGGTAGAAGGTAAGAAACCATGTCAAACATACCAACTGAGGAAGTGTATGCCCTTTACAATATAGTTACTTAGCAAACAAAATGCTCAATAATATAACCATAAGGCCAAGAAAAAAGATTTAACCAACAATTTTTCAATACTATAGGAAATGAACCTGCGGATTAGGAACGTAGAGATTCCCATCTTTGTACTTGATCCGAGATGAATCTTCCAGGCCAGTTGCATTTCCAACAACACCTGGAGCATTGATGGCATACCCAGTTGGACTGGTGAAATTTCCAAATCCAGTGGGACTACTGCCAGGAACTGGCTTAAACTGCTGAATTCCATACTTGAGGCCATTTGCATTGAGATGGGAGCTACCTCCAGGCATCAGCAAGTAACTGCTGCCATTTGATGGATGTGGGTATGCAGGGTTGCTTGAATAGCCAGGCATGGCCATTTGTGGAACATAAACTGGGGAAAGAAACTGACGATATGGCATAAGATTGGCAAAATGTGAAAGATGAACTTGTGGGTACATCTGAGCAATTGGCGGCTGCTGCTGCTGTTGCACCATGGCTATTGTTGAAGTTGACATGCCGTTGGCTGTATGCGATGCTAAGGCCTGTAGATATGAAAGTCCAATGAACATCAATTAAACTTTTCTTACGCATTCACAGCATTAGATATTACAAGAGGCCACGCATGATTTTTGCACCCATATGCAACAGGGAAGCAGATGGGAGAGCGACAATCACTACATTATGCATACACCAAGATATTAAAGCATGAAAATTTACCTCTTGTGGAGATGGTAGACCCTGTCCACGTACAGTTTCATCAATTGGCGGTCTGAAATATGACATATCATAACCAGTTTGGGGATCATAGGCCTGGTTGCACACAAACAGATATCAAAATGATCACACAGATGTAAGAACAAGAACACTACCATAATATATTATCTCAAATCAAAGCTTTATTCCACTAACTATAAGAAGCCTTCCAACTAGCCAAGTGTAATCAGAGGAATAAACTCACTGAAAAGCTTGGTAATTCAGGAGGATCTTGCTGCTGTTGGGAGTCTGAAGGGACATATGATGGACTATTGCCTTGAACTAAACCAATATCAGCATAATTGTCCAAATTCGGGGGACTTGAAGACTTGTCAGGTAATTGAAGCTCGGACATTGCTCCTGATGTTGGAGAATCAGATCCGGAATTTCTAACTTGTTCATCTAGCAACTCTACCTGCTTGCTGCCAGAAGCTTCATCGCTGGAAGACTCCGGAGCAGATACTGACAAACTGCCACAGTACCATCATCATTCCATATTTAGCCCAAATAAAAAACGACCTGATATTCTCATCACCTAATGGTGATGTTCAATCAAGCTTATATTTGTAACCATGGACATTTTCAGATGCATAATAAACAGGACACTCACTAATTGGTGTTTGAATAATTTTTTTATACTTATTATTTTTATTTTGCTAATAGTCTCTTTCTTGTGTTACTACCTTTTTGTCGAATCACTCCTATTTTTGTCTTTCAGATAACTTGACTCAAGTATTTCTAGTCCTTCTCCAAGTTTATATCAGAGTTGTTGCAAATAATTATAATCCAGAATTCTAGGTTAGCCTCAGATTGAATGTTCCAAATCTGTACTACAATCGAAAGTGAACGTTTACATTGAATAAACACAAACCTTGCAGCAGATTCTGCATTTGATTCTTCAGTAACTGCTGCTTGAAATCCAGGGCTAATACTTTTGGAAGAATCAAACTCAGTCCCAAAACTGCCAAAGGTCAGCCTGCACCTGTCAGTTTCAGGGACTCGAATGTGTTGTGCTATGATCACATTCTGATTTTCATAGATGTTCACTTGCAAAAGCTTATCCTGCAAATCAGCTGCATCTGATTCCAAGTTCTTAGAATTATCAACAGGAGGAGAACCAGATTTTGTAGGTGTTCCAATAACCCCAGGACTACCAACACGCGATTTTTGGCTTGATTTTGGTTTCCACTCCTTATTATGCTGAGCAGCTGCATGGAAAATAAGGGATCACTTGATCAGTTATGCCCCACACTCACTAACATTCTATCCATCTTCCTCTTCACCCCTCCCATTCTTTCTCCATCCCTCCCTCAGTTAAGGTTAACAATATCCTCAGAGTTTGAAAAAGCAAATATGAATTAATTTCGCAGAGCTTTTTTATCCCATGAAAGATAGAGCAATTATTGCAATAGATTAACTAGTTACCCAACAATTACCAGTTGAAATGGATGCTTTTTTCATTCAAAAACATATAAGATCTATAGACACATAAACTTAAAAAGAAAGCTGCCACAAAACTAAGAAGACGCGAAGATATTTCCAAGCAGAAGAACAAGATACAAAAACAATAAGTGACGATGCAATGACATAAGAAGAATATCTCTAGACACAAAATGCTGAAACAAACAATAAATTACCAATAGACGAAATGTTCTTTCAGAAACAATATCCTCTTTCACATGAAACACAATAGAGCTTATCAAAAAGAAAAGCAGTCAGCATCTTAGAAAGTTGAAATAATAAAACAGACAATTTAACACCTAACGCTTTAAGTTGAAGAAGAAACAGTACTACCATAATCCCATCGCAACCTATAGTCGTTAAAAAAGAATACCAAGAGCAATGATCATCAAGGTACATGTAATAACAGAGATATCTAAAACAGAAGGCTACCTTTCTGATGGACCACGGGTGCTTGATGTGGCCTGCTATACTGATTACTTAAAAATGATCTGCTAACAGAAATACTGGGAATAATAGACTCATTTGTGACACTTTGAGTAACCGGATCAGTCTTGGAAATTGTAGGGAAAGGTCTAAATGATTCCGACAATGAATCGTCCCTTCCTAAAACAGAATTTGAGAAACCGCTAGATGCAGATGAATATTTTACTACATTTTCAGAAGATTGCCTGCGACCACCCACCACCCCAACCTCACGCTTAATAGCTCCAACAGCAGCAGATGGTCTGGATTCAGGAGATGGCACGTGAACAGGATCTGTTGAAGAAGAATACACCCCAACAACAGAATTGCTTGATGCCAGTGTTGCAGATTGTTGTTGTGAATTTGGTTTCATTACTTGTACCCGTGAAGTTGCACCTGGAACCACAGTCCGCTTTTCCTCAAATACTACTTTCCTGTCTGTGACATTTGAGTTAGCATCTCTGGCGTGCCTAGCTTGCAAATCACTAGGTCCATTAGAAGCTTGAAATGAACTCCTTGGACCAGAGGGCTTTATGTTGCCTGAAGTTCCTGATGAGCTGCTGAAAATAAAAAAGGATCATATTAGATGAACTAATAAAACAGTAATGATATTGCAAACAAGGAAAACAACTAAAAAGCAAAGAGCAAATGGATCAATTGCTTATATACTGAGAATTAAAAACCCAACCACAGTTCTCTTCTTTCCACTGTTTCTTTATTCTCTATAGCTTCATATTCAAAATGAGAGCACCCAGCAAATTTTGATGATATAACTAAGGTTAGTTTCATTAGCCAAAAGGGTGAAGAGAAGGAGAATCTTAGACACAACACATAATAAAAATATTTTGTAATGCAAAGCAAGCTCGACCTTGTTTGAGAACATTCTTTTATTACCAAAGGCTCAAGGCACACAGAAATTGCTCGCATTAGCAAACTGTGATGCAATTATTCATGTTGAAAAGTCTCCTATTTAGAAAAGATCACTAAGTATAAATAGCTTTAATAAATTCTAGTGATTGCAGACTTGAAATGCCTTTCACCACGTGTGAGGCACCCATTCACGCAATAACAAGTGTCTGGCTAAATGCTCCCTGCCTGATAGTCCTAAAAGCAACATTGCACTTTCCTTGCTGAGGCAGGAGGCACAGCCCGAGCGCCTTTACCAAACTGGTTCAAGGTTTCAGGTTAGTAAAAACATGCATAACATGAAGGCCAAACTAATACCCACCGAACACCAATAACAGCAAGGTTTTCTTACCTTTTCTATTAAAGAAAAGGCAATCAAATTGCAACATACTTGGTACAAGTAGATTGCAACCGATTACAAAATCACATTAAATAAAGCAAACTTATATACTTAGGACTGGAGTCATGTGATTAGTTCACCTGATTTTTCTTACAACTGCATGCAAGCCCTCAAAGGCCTCGCGGTTTACCAACTAATATCTCCTCACTGTAACTCTACTTCGAGTCAAGAAAACTAGATACTACTATGTCAAGCATTAATAAAAGTTACAAAGTCAACCACTAAAATAGAATAAAAACAATTATGAAGAGAGGAAAAGCAGAAAAAGAGATTCCAAATAACCATACCCTTTTTCAGTAACAATTGCAACGACTTTCTCATTGCTAGATGCTGAACTTTGTCGAGAGACAGGCTTTGATTCTCTAGTTGTATTCTGATTAACTCTGTTGTCTCTCACAACACGGAACTCTCTATTCATTCCTGCATTACCAGGTACAGCATTTCTCATGTAGCCTCCTTGTCTAGCATTGCGATCAGAAAAAATCCGTGTTTTTGCCCCTTGACCCAAATTCTCAGAATTTTTTCTTGAATCCACAGCAACTCTGTAACCCATACTCTGAGGCAATAAGCATATAAGTTCACGAGTAAAATCTTAGACCAGAGCAAGTACTTGCCAGGAAAAAAATTAACACAGCAATCTTAAAATGAAGAATTGAACTTCAATAGGACTGGGAATCTTAAACTGCAAAACACAATAGGATATCTTAAAATACCGTACAACCTACAATTATGTTTTATCTTTGAAGTTGAGCATTCAAATGCATTTATTATGTGTTCTAGAGATCCTCAGTAATGTGATAATGCAGAAACAACTTCAAAAGTTGAAATACACAAAATTACATTAACGGATGTTCAGACACATTTACAATTTATCAAGTGAAAATGTTGAGTCCATTTCTGTGTACTTTTGAAGAAATCAAAAAATATCCATTTCTAAATAAACTGAAAATGCCATAATAGAATTAAACAATTTTCAACAATATTACAAATTTCAAACATTTTCTTCAAATACTAAGCACAAAGCATGCCATGCCACTTCAACAAAAACACACATTACACGGCCTGCATAGCTAAACAACAGGAGAGGTATGAACAGAGAGAGCAGGGAGAGGCCAATACTAGAGAGACAGATATTTACAAGATTATACCTCTTTCTTCTTGTCCCTTTTTCTCCTCACCTCATGGAATGGATCTGATGAAAAGTAAATAAAAATACATGGTGATGAGAATTATATTTGAATAGATTACAAGTTACAATCTGAGAAATGACCCGAAATGGGATGTTCTCAGCACAAGTCCAAGAAGGGAAAAACTGATATCAGAGAAAAAAAAAATAAGAAATATCAATTCATAAAAACTATTACTATGTCCTACAAACAAAAGTATCTAGAAGTATTTACAGGACACGCCAGCACTCCATACCCTAGACCTCCCGCTGCTAACTTTAAATTCCACATTTAGATGTAGCAAAAAAGAACATACCCAATTCACCAAAATACAAGAAAAAGACTGCAAATTTGACAAATTAAACAAAACACAGTCATGCACATTCAAAAGGAGCATATCAATAACTTCGAATTGCTCAAAATAAAAATATGGGAAGCATAGCAACTACAAACAACGATTATTTACTTTTTAAAGCTGTAAACTTGTCTTTACAAGTTGAGGGCTATATTAACTCGGCTTAAAGCAGTAAATACGGATAACACCAAACACCAGAAGCAAAGTAATGAAGAACAGCCACATCCAAACAAATTGACTAAACAAAATCAAAACCTAACCCTAAAAACATTAACTTAGTGCCTCCCTGATAAACCCATTAATTCACAATTAGCAGCAAGAAACCAAATGTCCATCACTCAAGTCCCAGAAACAGCAAAATTCAAAGGCAACATAACAACCATAGCACACCCCCCAAAGGACACCCCATTGGTAACCTTCTTTCAAAACTCAATAAGATTGGCAGAAAATACAAATTACCCATCATTCAAACGACCAGGGACAGGCCAAAAACAAAGAAAAAAAAAAAAGGAAAACGCAAATAAACCAAGAAAAAGAAACACCAAGAAACTCACCTTGATTAAGCAGCTTCTGAGCAGTCTCATTAGGATCCATGTTGGTCTCTTTAAGGGCCATATAGATATCAGCATCAGAGAAATTGCCGACAATTTCCTTGATCGATTGTATTGTTTTCCTCACTCTCGCTGAGAGTGTATGCGTCTGTGATTGTGTCCCAGTAGTAGTAGCAGCAATATTAGTACTAGCAGTGGCGACCATCGCTCAATAACACACTCCACAATCAAAATTAAACAATTATATCAATAGCAACCTAAAACAGATAGCTTTATTATACGATATAGAGCTTATATACCTATAATCTCACAAGGGCATAAGAAAAAGGTTAGGGTTTGCATTAACAGAACAAAGAACAGAAGAGAAGGGAGATAGAACGGCTTTGGGCGGAGAAGGGGGTTTGCGCGAGCGAGGGTTTTGAAAACGTTTTTACCCCTCAATGACTTCGCTGCTCAATTGGGGTTTTTACGATATTACGGATTTGCCCTAAATTTTTCACTTTTATTCCCTTCTTGTCACTCCCTTTCTAAACTTTTGCCGCTATTTCCTATAAAAAGAAAAAGTTTCTCGCTTTTCCTCTGCAAATTTTACGTGTTATTATTTCAAGGAACAATTAAAATCGATCCTTAAATTAGAAAATTAACATACGAGAATTTTTAATTTAAAAATTAATTATGAACGCATGATGCTCTTGATATCATGTGTATAGAATTTTTTTTAGTCTTTTATCACTTTGGTGTTCAAACAGAAAAAATTTATATTATATATAAAAATGGAAATAGGGGAAAAAAATGAAATTTTCTATATAACTCTTAATAAAATTCAAAATATCTTAAAATAGCTTTAATTTTAGCAAATTTGAAAAAAACAGGAAGATTGTTTTAGATTTTTCTTTTTTTAAGAGAAGACAATAAAAATTTTAAAAATATATAAAATTAAATTAAATAGATGTTTATATTGAGTAAAATTATTTATTTTAATTTTCTAACAAAATCATCATGTCAAATCTATTTGATTATAATTTTTTTAACGGTGCAGATACTTTCAAATGTTTTGTACTTAAAACACTAAAAAAAACACTCCTCAAACAAAAACAAAAAACATTATTTTTATTATTTTCCTCATCGATGAATCGGATTATTTGTGAGTGGAGCTTAGACTTTAATTTGTTACAATATTTATAGCTTATAAATATAAGATAGATTAAGGTTTGATCCCTTTCTCTTAATTCTCTAAAAATAATATATAATTCCAAACCGATAAAATAAACTTAATTTGAATTAGAGAATAGATAAAATTCAAAATTACATGTTTCATGAAACGGAATTAATATTTTTAATATTTTTTCCATTTTCAACTTCTTGGGGAAAAATGATGTCATAATTAGCTATTTTTACATTAATGTTGATTTATTGAGCTGGTGGTCAGCAAAAACTCAAGCATTCGTACAAACTAGAGTCCTTGTTCTTTCTTTTTAACTCCTTTCAGTGATTGTAGCCGCTGAAAGGGATGAATTCAACATAACACACTGTTTGGAGCAGGAAAGAAAGAGTGGCAAAAAAAACACAATCTTTGTTGGAGAGAAATGTAGGAGAAAACAGAAAAAAGAAAAAGGGAAGAAGCATTAAAAAGCAAGAGAGTTAATGAGATTAGTCTCATGGAGTATATATCACTAAGAAGAAGACATTAGACATGTATGAACATCATAATCAACACTTTCCACCAGCTTTTCTAATTCTGCACCCATTAACCAAATTCCAAGGCATCCCAACAATTGCGCATCATTAAGTCAAATTAAAAGAAAATAAACAAAGGGAAAGAATAAAAAAGGACATGTTTAGCAGACCAAGTGGCTATGAGGTGCAGTTGTGAGAAGCTTTGTCAATGGAAGTCTCAAAGCCCATTAAATGTTTAAACTATGTGAGTTAGAAGGACAAGAAAGCACCACCTCCCGTCAGTTTGCTAAATCATAAGTACTGTTCTTGTATCCTGGCTCGATTCTCCTCCCACCACAACCTTGCATGCATTTCTCCAAATCTTTCCCGGCTGCTCCAACACAAGCGAAGAAATTATAACCAGGACAATTTACTCATATATGATTTTGATTATTATACTTCAAGCATAATAGATACACCATAAAGTACTGCTAAGTAATCAATAGAAAAAGGAACATTGAAAGAACAGTCGTAACAAGAAAGATATAGCAGGCCCCTGCACATTTCAGGCAGGAATAGTATCACCACAAGTAATACTTAATATCAACAAGGCCTACAGTTCTAGATCAACCAAGAAGGTCTGCGTCAGTGAATCACAACTTGTCTTGGGCAACTGAAACCAAACTAATGTTAGAGATGGCACCAGTATGAGAAGCATTTTCTCATTCCTTGATTCAAATTGATATGATGAAACCGCATTCTAGAATCTGCTCAAAACCGATTGATGAAGTACTGTTTACTAACGGACCGCCTAGGTGTATCTATTGCCAAGCTAGCATAAGTCTTCTTACATTTAACAGTTCCTATTTCTCAAATCACTACTTCCTCCTTCCACTTGTATCAGTTGTTTTAGAGAAGTTGTTTTGTCCAAAAGTATGTCACGTAGAAGATTAAGGAGTACTGATTAATTTTTTCCAATTCTATCATACTTCTTCTAGACATAATGACTATTGTGTACAATTTCCTAAAACCTATTTTATCGCCTATCTTTTTTGTCTCTCTTAATTTTATGGAAGATTAATGCTAAATATTTGAGTAATTGGGTGATTAATCAAATTAAGAAGTATTTTGTTATAATTTAGGTGATTTAGTTATCCTTAATTACCGTGCAAAAGCCTTAGAATGACAGATAAAAGTGGATAAAAGAAGTACCTTGCAGAGTAGACTCTCCAAGTTACCATCTTATTAGAAGTTAGAAGTTAGAAGGTAAAATGCAAAATCAAGGAAGCAGAAGGTAATATCATAGCAAGTTCAATTAATCTCATTCCATTTTTTAAATTACAGAAGCCCACTAACCTGAACCTGACGCGCCTAAGCTCTCGGGTGCCACCTGGCATTGCTCTGATTGTGATGTATACTCCTGGTTCATCCTGCTCAACCCATTCAGTTTCCATATCACTTGCATTACTGATGGAAAGCTCTCCCGAGTGATCTGCCTCTCTCGATGAACTAGTCCTAGCAGATCCTCCCACAGATGATGCCTCAGTTTTGGCCCCACTAATGCTAGAGAGCTTTGGAGTTGAAGCAAGAGCAGCCGAGTCATAATATTGACGGGATTGCATTGGGTGGTGGTCAAGTGAGTCTGAAGAAGAATATCCCATTCCACCTGGACGATAGAAGTTGCGGGGGCGTTCTTTGCCTAGTGGTGGAGTCACGGGGCTGTCTTTGGCAGATTCAGGCTTTGAGCTCTGGAAAAGAAAGAAACAGAAGCGTATTTCCACAACAACATTACTTCTACATATGGTAAATTAATTAACTTTGTTCTATACATAAATGAAAGAAGAAATCTGTACGAATGAACTCAACCCGCAGAAGGCAGTAAAAAGTTGTAAAGTATTTAGCATGAAATCCTAAAACACGAAAGTTCATTAAGAGGAACATAGACCCTGAAAGTGATATTTACCACAATGCAACAAAATTCATGTTAAATGCTATACAGAAGCAAATAATTCATCCAAAGCATGTTAACAGCAAGCATGAGCATAAAACATCTGAATCATAACATATCACGGCGCAAACAGATGATTATTAAAATTTAATTTGGGAGCACACTTACTTCATCTTCAGATCGTGGAGGAGTTGGAAGTGGGACTGCTTGTTGATTGAACCGTCGAACATTGTATAATTCCATAACCTTGTCATAGTTCTCTGCCCACCACCTTTGAGCTTGCCATTTGTTGAATATTTCTCGACTGATCAAAATATCAAAAAATGACAAGTATTTATCAACATTAAATTGCCTTTAGCAAAATGTCAAAAATAAGAAATGCAATTGTGGTAGTATTATCATAACTTGATCTTTAAGATGACCAAGAAACTGGGTATATATGGTTGCTGAAGTAACTGGTTTGCTTAACTGTTGCATAAGAAAAGCTGCATTTATCTTCGCAAAGAGCCAAAAAAATAAATAAAGATTTCACAACTTAGGAGCTTACTGTATATGATTCACAGCATCACAAACATGGACCATTGTGTGATAATTAACAAGCAGCATGAAACAAAACATGAATCTTTGTTTTACAAGAAAAAGCTGGTGCACAGACCTAGAAGTCGATAGGAATAATACAAGGAGCATCACAAGAACAAGCAACAAGAAGTGAAGGAGAGATGGCACTTTCATGTCTAAACTCTGTACCCAAGAATCTTAAAGCACCCTTAGAAAACTAGATCTTAGAGGAGGAAAAGAATCAGGGGAATGAACTCCTCATATCATCACATTTCTCACAGCTTTGACAATTAAAGCAAAGCTGTAAGACAAAGTCGAAGTCCTAAAGTAATACCAGTACCCTACTGCCCACATTTGGTGGGCACTCCAACCCTAGTATTCATGTGATAGAGAAACAACTAAAGCAAATTTGGTACAATAGTATTCATTGACAAGGTAACAAAGAACAGTGTCAAAGTGCTTAACTTCATCTAGCGTCAACACATCAAAGAAATATGATCACATTCAAACAAATGAGAAGCTTCAATATCATATAGCGGGAAAGAGAGCCTAAACTGCAACAGATGATTGCAGGATAAACCAATTCCAGCTCTCACTTTCAAACCAATTATAAGTGAATGATCACAATCAAACAAATTAAGCCTTTGGCATTAAGAAAGAGACTAACCTCAAAGGACAAAATCAACATGACCAAATTACAATTAACATGTCCACACAAGAGGGAAGGTGACCAAAATTCAAACAAATATGAGCTTAAGAGTCAGATTATCAACAAGCAAAATTGTTCCAAAAAAAATAAAAGCAAACTGAAGTAGTACTTTTACCTGAAACGAATCCGCTTGAGATCATTCCCACCCTGAGGCAAAGAAACAAAGGTAATTAGAACACCAGGTTCCACTTGTGCAACCCAATCCTTAGGTTCATCTTCCTCCATAAACACCACCGACTCTGTTCTCCCACTAACTGATGCAGGTGTTCCTTCGCCACTTGATAACCCTTTTAATCTCGCCTCCATCTCTTTCCCCCACATTCTCGGGGTTGAATTGGAACTCCCTGTTCTACGGTATGAGCAGTGAAACCTTGCTGATTCTGAGGCAGCATCAGAGTCAACATAATTCCCATTACGGTTATTGTTTGATAGTCCAGAACAAGGCTTGCAGTTTCTGTATGCTCCTGATGCCTTTAATGCCATATCCTTTATCTGAAAAACAAAATAATTATCTACCATTAACGAGAAAATGGAGAAAATTTTTGAAAAAAAAAATTAATTAATTAAAAAAATTGAAAAAGTCAACTTAGAAAGGTCGTGTCGTATGGTTCTTTTTTCAGATATTGAAAAAACTCCATTATCTCAATAAGCAGTATGGATTATTGAGTAGTTTCTGTTCCAAAAAAAAAAAAAAAAAATGGAAAAGAATTGAGCCATACAGTAGAAGTGAGCCCATCTCCCAGTTGTTCTATTCTTACTCGAAAGTTTTTGTTTCCATAAAATGCCAATGTAACAGAAAGTAGCCCCTCAGCTTCACAGCCATTTGGGGTTGAGGGTATTGTTTTTTGCGTCTAAACTTTGAAATCGCACCATTACTCTTTCATTGGTTGCCCAGGAAATGGACAAAGAGAAAGGAACAGAAGAACAATAATGGATTTTGTATTTCTCCCAACAATAAAAGACTCGACTCATTGAAGCCAAATAGTTAGATGAAGAAAACTGTATAATCCTTTATTTCTTGGTCTTTTGTTTTCCGCTTCAACTCCTTGAGATAAGAACAAAATCTCAAAACTCTGATTCTGCGTCCTTTGCTTGATTTTCTCAGTAAACAAACAAAGACTAAAGCTCAAAGAGCTTAAGCAAGTATGTAAATACCTGAGCAGTAATAGCCTTGATAGCCTGCCTAGTCCTGGGCGTCTCCAGGGCATCATCCTCCTCCCTCTCTCTCTGGTGCAGAGATCCATTGTTAAGCTGCTTTGAACAAGCTATACACGTCAACATCCCCAACTTCTTAACTACAATCTAAGCCAAAACCCAGATCAGAGTCACCATAGAAACGACTAAATCAACATAAAAAAAAAAAAAAAAAAAAAAAAAAAAAAAAAGCACATACATATTTATATATTATAAAATGCGTACATGAGCTAGAATTTTAGAAGGGTACAACAGCTCCTTTCAGTTTCAAATGGTCACTTCAATTTGAGATCCCACTACAGGAAGGGGAAGAGAGAGAGAGGGGGACTTTAAGAAGAAGATGTGGGGAATGCGTACATTTACATAGCTATAAATGCAAGAGAGAAAGAGAAATGAAATGACCGTTAATGGAGGAATCAGGACATGGGTATTTTGGATTAAAATGGCCTTTATTAAAACATTTCACTGCCAGTTAGAAAGAGTAACAACTAAGAAATACAACACAAACAAGAAACTCCCCTTCTTCTTCTTCTTCTCTCTCACTCAAATCACATCAAAAATACAAACAAAAAGAAAAGCACAATCCCTTCTCTCTCTGAAAAGCTTAAAGAAGACTCGATCAATCGAATCGAATGTGTGCGCAAGTGGCAGGGTAAGAGCTAAAGGTTAAAAGTCAGTATTTTTAGGCTTTAATTGGATAGATTTGCGTGTGATTTTAGATGGTAAGAGTGGCGGTGGTGTGTAAGTGTAGTGTTATGTGCGCGCGGAGTCTGTGCGTGTCCTTTGTATTGTGTGCGCCACCCTAAAGAGAAAAAAAGCTAAAAAGAGAAAAAGCAATTCATTTGAGCTATGCGCTAATGTCTCATATGAACGTGGGAGCAAAATTTTTTGATCTTCAAAGCGAATTTTACACTTTAGATTGTTCTGTTCTCTTATCTTTTTTTTGCCAAAAATAAAAGTTTTTAGCCAATTCTCGATTACACACTTTTTTTCAAAATCCAACCAATTAATGTCAATAAGACCAAATCTAATTAATATTTTCAAGTTGTATTTTTTGCATTTAAAATACCATCATTAGTAATTCTTCTTCAGGTATAATAATTTTAGATTGTAAGGCCATTTTAGATGAAAGCCAATGTGTTAATGTTATATAGATTAGACGGCAAGCTACTATAGGTGTCCATCACTTAGATAGAGCATCTTACCGCTATGCTCGCTTTTATGATTGTGAATCCATCCCTACTTGTTATATTTTTTTTTATCGAATTATATTAAGTGTATAGATCTGATCCAAATCTTCGATATTAAATACTGGAAAAAGAAAAGTCTTCTTCCACCTATTTATTACATTTTAGATGAGAAAAATCAATTTAAATTGAAGTTGATGTCTAAATTAAATATTAGTCATCTTATATTATTGTATCAACAAGTGACCCAATCAAGTTGTAATGCAATTCTTGAGCCACTTGAAATTACTATAACCAAGAAGATAGAATATGCTCTCAATTGTTGTAAAATACTACAATTGGTAAATGTTGAAAGAAAATTACAAATATATCACTTTATACGATGGAGAAAGATTGGTATACCTACAAAATTTAATAGCAATAATTTTCATTTTTTTATAAAATACAAAGGGTAGGGGTTTTCAAATTGGAATACTTTTAACCACGCGAATTTTCATCGATTTAATAAATATTATTTAAAATGAGGCAAGGCAATTCTATATGCTCAACAATTGTTTCAACACATTTTAGCCTCCAATCAATGAAAAAAATTAATAATGATATGATAAAAAAATATACTAATACCTTTCGCTAAATTAAATGTTCTTATGTTGGAGTTCTGTTTGTCATCTTTAAATTTTGTTAAGAAATCAATGAATCAATGCGCCCATTTGCTTGCTCGGACCGCTGTTTCTTTATCTGGATTGGGGTCCTGTCCATTTAGGTGTGATTCACCATGCTTTGTTCCTTGATTCAAATAATATTTAAACGATAGTTCCATTAAAAAAATAATAAAATAACAATAAAAATGAGAACTTTTTTAAATGAAATCAACTTTTTTTTTTAATCATTTTTAACAACAAACTTCATAAATATAATAGAAGGAATACAAACAAATAGGGATAGATTTCCAAACTTAAAGATTGGCATTTGAGAAGAAAGTTTTTGCAATCAATTGAAGCCCAATATTAGATTGTCTTCAAACTCATCTAACACAAATATTTAAACAATGAGTTAAAACATTCTTACTGATCATCGTCAACTGTTGATTAATGAATGAAAAATATAAATATTGACAACAGATATATATATTTTTCACAAAATTAAATCGAAACTTATGTAAAAGATTTACTAGAAATTATTCACAAGAAAAAAAAAGTCATATTTTGCTTCTTTTTTTTTTTTCTTGGTAAAAAAAGAGGAAAGCTAAAAACTAATTAGAATATAAAATGTTCAATTATAAGATTCATTTTTTCATATAAAATTTTGAAAATATAATTAAACACAATGGTGATGAAATTTTCATCCAAGAAAAAGGTGCTTCTTATCATTTCTTTGCCAGCATCAATGCATTGGTTAAAGTCAGATTTGAGTTTTTAAAAAACAGTTATAGGTGGTCCAAATGGGCATTTCTAGGGCACAATTCTTTTTTACATGTCTACTTGGCAATTTTAGTTTGTAGCATCTCACTGCAAAAATCGAAGGATTAAATTTGATATTGTAAATTTTTTTAAAGGTCGGTTCAACTTGGCATATTATTGTATGTATTAAATTTATCTAGATTGACCTAAATCAATCAGTATAAAGATTTTTTTTTTCAAATTATTCATATTTATTATTTTTTCTCCTATAAATATCCAAAATATCTCGGTTTTAATAAAAATTTATTTTTATTGATTTAGTCTATAGACTAATTCGATATATATATATATATATATCACCTTAAATTAATTTTTATTTTTCTTTTTTATAACCAGCAGGGGTAAAATCAATGAGATAATTAATAAATTTATACATGGTTGCCCTACCTTGAAGAATATGGAGTAATAAGACAATAAATATATTAAATGGAGTTTCTCTCTCCATTGAAATTTAATCATGGGATATGGGATACTTTTATGTGCACAGTAACTATATCAAACGTTAGATTAAAATGTTGATCTTGATCAAATGGCTAAAAATTTAATGCAGGAACAGTTCCTGTAGGTTTTTAGAATATTTTAATAAGGTATGGTTGCAGAATATATGATACTGTCACGTGAATTATCAATTCTTCTATGGCCTTGTATGCATTAAAAATTAATTCTTGAATTAAAATAAATAAAACGACATGGCCGCTTAACCGTTGATTAATGAGGAATTCTCTATGTCAAGAAATACACAAACGACATGGCCGCTTGACCGTTGATAAGGTCACCGAGGAATGGAAATAAATATTTTGTAGGACCTTCTTCGCCCTTCCACCATAAGGTCGCTGTTGTTCTCCTGCAAACTCACTAACTGTTCTGATCTGTAATTTTAGTTCAGTTGGGCCCGTTTCTGACATCTTCCCACTTAAAGACCCACCATCTTCCATCTTCTCCGTTTCCTGTTCGTCTCTAATAGACCAGCACTGATTCCACAAAACCCGGATACTAGTAATTTGTCAATTTCCTGAGTAAATGCCAGTTTTCTGGTTTTTACTATTATAATTTGTGTAATTAACGTTCTTTACACCACCCTCTATAAAATAATTGCTGGCCATACCTCAACCTTCGTAAACGTGACAAAGCAGATTCAATTTTTGAAAAGTACGTTTGCATATTAGTGGACCGTGGATATAATAATTATGGAATTAAAATAAATGTTGCAATTATTTTCAAGATAGAAATAATTACACTGGCATTATGCATGATACTAGAAATCTTTTTTTTTTTTTTTTTTTGAGATGTATATTTTTTCTATATTCATAAAAAAAATTATTTTTTATTCGTATATATTTTAGAATGTGTTACTATAAAAATAATCAAATTGGTTGGTAGGCACGAATGTATAGTGGCTAATGAGGCATATATAAATGCAAAATTTAGTTAAAGGTTTTTATCAGGAGAGGGACAGAGCCCACGGTGATAGTGTGAACCCATGTGATGGGTCCCACGTAGGTCGGGCCCACAAGCCACTCTTTCCCTTTCGTCCTCCGAGTCCGATATCCCCGTAAAAAGGAACCTCTTGTTTCTCTCCCTCTCTCTCTCTCTATTATCAATTGCCCTTGTCCCGACAAGCTAAGGCCACGTTTGGCTACTCATTTATCGTTCATTTTAACTCTTAACTTCAAATGAGCAACTAATTATATTTTCTGAGTTAATTACCTATACCGCATGATGAATGCTTTTTATTTAATATAATGTATGGTATGGCATTCCATATCACTTCAGTTGGAAAGCTAGTCACATGGCTAAGGGACCATCATTGCAATCTAACATTTCATGTACTGTTTATTGATTGAGATTCTAACAACACTTGTTTGGGGAGACATTAGTTGTCTTAGAATGAAGTATGGCCAGCAAAAGATCAGGTTAAGCAAAAGCTTTAATTTAATATATATTGCTTGTCTTTAAGATGACATTAATCTTCCTATCCTAAACCCTAAAACACATTAATTACTAATTAGGGCAAAATTTGTAGACTAAGTTGTCTCTTCCAGCTAAACCCTATGGAGGGCTTTGCAACTTTCTGTCCTGTCAGCCTGTGGAATTGTTTGCAACTTTGGTCATTTTTGTGGTGACATAAAATGTATTTTGAAATGCAAAAACTTTGTGTAAAGATATGCTTTGCTTTGCTTGCAGCCTACAGTTTAGGCTGCTGTTAAAGTAGTAGCTGTGGATATAATAATAACAAAGGACAGATAAGTAAAAGTATTAATTGTTCAAATAATTTTTATTTATTTGTACAAGCATTTTAAAGCCTTATCTATGAATTAAATCGATTGTAACAGAGATTTTCTAAATATTGAATTTTTCTGTTTCTTAAAAAATTTTATTTTTTTATTAGTTGATCTATAAATAGACCTATAGACAGGATCTAAATAAATCATTATTATATGATTAGATTAATATCAAAATTGAGGCTTGCAGCTATACATTTTCATAAATAGTTTTTTATAGCTCAAACCTCTAATTTCGCAGGATCATTCTCTAAATTGAAATGTGTCTTATCATTTGAGTCGCGCCTTATAAATAATTATAAACTATGCACGTTGTAAATATTTTTTAGTTAATAAAAAAAATAGTAATAAACAAACAATATTGATGCCAAAGTTGTACTTTAATCAAGGTTAACCATGTGCATGTACAAAATTGAAGTTGGGTCCATAAGTGTATAATATAATATTATTTTTGTTCCTAAAGAACCCAATATTCAAGCCCAAACCCAGAACAAGATAGTAAATGGGTTGAAGATTGGTTTTCACGGGCCATGTTAGACTTTTAGTTTGGTTTAGTTTTAATGACGAGACAGACTGAACGACGACCGAAAATAAATTGTCGTCTACAAACAAAGACGATCTTTGAATTGTCGGCTAAAGTGATTTTCTGTGGTTATATAACGTTTCAAATAATGCCAAGGGCCGAATATTATAAATTCAGAAAGTTTAAGTAGTAAATTAATTGAGAAGTTTAATCAGTTATTTATTTTTTAAAGACAGGAAAATAACCATGGAAGATGAATAAAATCTAAAAGAGTTTTCCTTAATTGAAAAAAAAAAAATAAATATATATATATATATATATTTTACTTTCAATTACCCGAATGAATAAAATTCCCCTTAAACCTTTTTATTTTAACTTCAACTTTTGCAAGGGATTTAATGTACCTCTTAACTTGATTTTTTTTTTTTTTTATCTTTTACGCACTTATTTAGTCATAGAATTGAGTGTGAAATATAATCACTTTTACATGAAATTTTTTTCAAACACGTCAATATACTTTATTGCACGTGCCAATATACTTTATTGCACGTGCCATTTATATGTGCTAAACCAATTTATACCTATTAAAAATTCCAAAATCAATTAAAAAATCAAGTAAAAACCCATGTTTGGACCAAATCGGATCTTGATCAATCCAAATCAGCCCAAACCTAAATCTATCTTCTCCCTTCTCCCCGATTGTGCACAGCCCTTCCCTCTATTTTTTTTTTTTTTGATCCCTCTATTTTTTTTTTTTTTTTTATCACTAGCTTGTGTCTAGCCAGCGCTGACTTCTCTCTCTCCCCACTTTCTACCCCTCCCACTCCACTTTTTGATTGATCCAAACCTGTCGCCATTGCCTCTTCACCATTCTCTCCCTCTCCACTTTCAACCTATGTAGTGCAGCAGTGGGGGAGGTGCTGAGCTGCAAAAAATTGATTTTAGGAATTTTAAAAATTCAAAATCAAAATTTCAGAAATTTTATCGTAAAGAAATTAAGGAGGAGAAGAAAAGAAAATTGAAAAGAAGAGGAATAGAGAGAGAAAAATAAAGAGAGAAAATTGAAAAGGAGAGGAGTAGAGAGAGAGGAAAACGAAGGACATAATAGTTACTTTCACAATAGAGATAAGGGGACATAATAGAGAGAGAAAAATAAATTTTATATTTAGTTTCATGCGCTGCCTTTAAGAAATGATAATTACAAAATTTAAAATTAAAGAGCACATTAGTTCCTTTATAAAATTAAAATTGACAAACGGTTAAAATAAAAAATTCATAAGGAATTTTATATATTCGGCTAATTTAAATTTATTATTTGAAAGAATACCGTAATCTTACCGAAGAAAACAATTGATAACGTCATTTGCTTATTTTGGAGGAGTAGAACACAATTCAAGAATGTTTCATAAGTAAAGAGAATACTTTAAAATTTCACATTTATAAATTATAACAAATTATTTATTTGCTTCTAGATGTATGTACAATTGAAGTTAGAACCAGTTGGAAGCTTGGTAGACGCCAAGCTGAGAAAAAGGAAATAAACAAATAAATAAAAATAACCATATTTTCAATAAGTTTGATTATTTGACCGAATAAGTTTAATTCAATTCGCTTTAATTTTTTTAAATTTATTTTTTTATTCAAGTTTTTCTAAAAAATAAAATTTAAAATTACTCGAATGATCAATTTGATTCGATTTTTATTTAAAACAAATAATTTCTCTGTGCGTATTTCGGTAAATTGGCAAATTTGTACAGTACACACGAGAACATGTCACCCGCCAGTCAGTCACCAAAACGGCTACCCGTTTCAAGGTGTTTCTAAAGCCGCCAATCACGATTATTCTCCTCCATTCGCTAAGGTACTACGTCCTTCATGTAACAGTCGGCTGACACAACACCACCCAATATCATTGCGCCACGACTCTATCTTTAATTTGCTTCCATATTGTGGGACCCATTACACTCTGTCCTTTACCAATCATTATATACCACGTTCGTAATTTTATATTAACCCTTTTTATATTCGAACGAATTTATTATCTCACCATCCACCTTGACTTAACCCTGCAAGTGCAACAGATTCCCGGCGAACAAACAACAAAGCAATCTGACACCGAAAAACAGTTATTTATAAATATATATTTCTCTTTGCGGTCTCTGCACTGTGTTTCGGTTTTTAAATTCCTTTTAAAAAGCTCTTTTAATTTTATCTTAAAGGAATCGGCTTTGTGCTCTGGAGATTAGCGTTAATGGACAGTAACTATTATAATAAAGAGATTGGAATTTGTTTTTTTTTTTTTCCTCAAGGAAAGTTTTTTCGGTTCTTTTTGTATGTTTTGTTTCCAGAGTCACTGTAAGTTAATTGGGGAATTTGGGCTTATAGGCTTTTCCATTTCTATGCTTTTAGCTCATTGCATTTGATTTGTGTACAAAGAGAAACCATTAGTCACTAATCAATAATCAGTAATCAGCCAAAAATGGCTCCAATTCGACGAAGAAAATCAAGAGAACCCACTAATAGCTCAACGGATTTGAAAACACCGAGCGAGGAGGACGAGGAAGAGGAAAATAATAAAAAGAAGCACCCAAAGAAGAAACCCACCAGTGTAAAAGGAGAGGAGCCCGGAAAGAAACCAAAATGGTCTTGTGTGGATAGCTGTTGTTGGTTTGTGGGATGCATATGTGTAACATGGTGGGTTTTACTGTTTCTTTACAACGCAATGCCTGCATCTTTGCCTCAGTACGTCACCGAGGCTATCACGGGTCCTCTGCCCGACCCACCAGGTGTGAAGTTGAGTAAAGAGGGATTGAAGGCAAAGCATCCGGTGGTTTTTGTTCCTGGGATTGTTACCGCGGGGCTTGAGTTGTGGGAAGGACACCAGTGTGCCGATGGCTTGTTTCGGAAGCGGCTTTGGGGTGGAACATTTGGAGAAGTGTATAAGAGGTACGGGATATTGGTGATTTCTTTCTGGGTTTTTAATTGTTTTCTTAAAATTTTTCGTGCTCTGTATTTGTTTGGAGAATTGGAAATGTGAAACTGCTTGTTGTTTGTAGGAATCCTCTTAATCTTCAAGTAGCAGCTTTTATTGTTTAGTGTTTCGTGTGTGAGTGTAACGGTTTTAAATCCGTTTAGTAGCTTAGGCTGCTTCTGATTAGCATTACTTTTCTAATGGTAAGCAGGGAGATTTCTTTTTTGGGCTACTATTCAGCGGTGTTAATGTGGTTCGTTATTAAGAAGACAGTTTATAGTTTCTTACTCTTATTGGATAAGATGAACTTGCGATTAATTAGTTGGTTCAATTGCTAATTATTTTTCGTTTTTCCAAATTTATGGGTAGTTCATTTCAATACAACTTTCCGTTTTGGATGGTTGTTCGTCAGACTGGTGATTGACACCAAGGATGAAAGAAGGCGTTCTAAAGTTACTTATGTATAGACACGTAAAAATGCCTTTTTTTAAAATTTTTTTTTTTTAGCTCCTGCAAAACTCATGTAAAAGGCACATCTTGATGATTAACATGTAGTTTGTTTTTGTAATTAGCATATTTGTCTTGGACCTTTGTTTATCTAACCAGATGCATTATCTAAATGAGTATGGTGTTCCACTTGTTAATTAGGCGCATAAACTCTGAAAAGTATTTAGACTTTTCAGTGTTGCTTGAATGCTTTTAATGCTTGGTCAAGTAACTTTTTATTCTATCGTTATTTGGCAGACCTCTTTGTTGGGTAGAACACATGTCACTAGATAATGAAACTGGATTGGATCCTCCTGGTATACGGGTTAGGCCTGTTTCTGGACTTGTGGCTGCTGATTACTTTGCTCCAGGCTATTTTGTGTGGGCAGTTCTGATTGCTAACTTGGCACGCATTGGATATGAGGAGAAAACAATGTATATGGCCTCATATGATTGGAGAATTTCATTTCAGAACACTGAGGTTTTTACTTATTATTTTTTTCTATCTTGAATTTCTTGATTGTGCTATAGATGCCTTTGGAATTTATTTCCAAACTCCTATTCTTTTCACAATGTAAATAATAATATATATCTGTTCAACTGAATTAATCAGGTCCGGGACCAAACATTAAGCCGCGTGAAGAGTAATATAGAACTGATGGTGTCTACAAATGGTGGGAATAAGGCTGTTATTATTCCACATTCCATGGGTGTTTTGTACTTTATGCATTTCATGAAGTGGGTTGAGGCACCAGCTCCAATGGGTGGAGGGGGTGGACCAGATTGGTGTGCTAAGCATATCAAGGCAGTGATGAATATAGGTGGTCCATTTTTAGGTGTTCCAAAAGCTGTTGCTGGGCTTTTCTCTGCTGAAGCAAGAGATATTGCAGTTGCCAGGTTTTTGCAGTGATCTTCTTTGTAGCTTGTTTAGATATAAATGTAGCTTGATAGAGATTATGGAAATTCTTTGCACTGTGGATCAGAGAGAATTAAAACTTGCGGTAAAACAATGCATTTATTAGGACACTTTTTCCTACATGTGGCTGTTATTTGAATACATACCAACACATTTATCATCCTTGACCCTTTTTCTTGTTGTGCTTCTGGCATAACCTACAAGTCTTGTTCAGTAGTCTAATTTTTATTTGGCAGTCTATTCACTTCCCCTTGTTAATACACAGGCTTTGCTTATAAAATAGAAAATGCACTCATCTTGCCATAAGTTTTGTTGGCATGTTTGTTTCAAACTCTTTGGTTTTCTCCTACTGACACATAATATTTTGGTTTTAGATAGATGTTTCCCTTGTTCCAGTGATTAATCACCTAAGTTTCCTCTTAAGTATAGTTGTTTCCCTTGTATAATTGTTTGTTCTTTCAAAGGCTTAAAGCTAATTGTGGTGCACATTGTTGATATAACATTCAATCGCAAGCTAGTCGCCAGGCTAGGTCTAACGGGAAGCACTATGCATCTTTCAAAATTGTGGGCTTAAGGGTTTTCTCTCTGTTAGACACGAGTATTTCTGCTCGTTTTATCTATTTTCACATTTAAAGCAAGCAGTTTGCAGATAGATTTGGACAGAGTGAATGATCTTTTAATAGTTTTATTTTCTTGAGATGATAAATTGCTCTCTTATTGTTGATGGTCTATTGAACATACTATTATCTTTCCCATTGGACATATTTATGTATAACCGATGTTAGCAGTCACATTCTTTTTTTTTTTTTTTTTTTTTCAGCTAGCATTTAGTGCATGTTTTAAAACACACTCCTAACTTGCAGGGCGGTTGCACCAGCTTTCTTGGATAAAGATATATTTTCCCTTCAGACATTGCAACATATTATGAAGATGTCTCGAACATGGGATTCGACTATGTCAATGATACCAAAAGGTGGGGACACTATTTGGGGTGGTCTTGATTGGGCACCCGAGGAAGATTATGTTCCAAGCAAGAAAAAGCAAATGAACAATGGCACCAAAAATGCAATCCAAGACACTGAAAGTAAGATTTCTCAAAGAAAGAATGTTAATTATGGAAGAATTATATCATTTGGGAAAGACGTAGCAGAAGCACATTCATCTGAGATTGAGAGGATTGACTTCAGGGTAAGCCTATTGATTCTTAATTTTGGTGATGTAGCAACTTCTTTAAATATTTTAAATATTTTAGGCTAGCTTTGGATGTTTCTTCCATATACTGCTTAACCAGGTCCTATAGATTTAATATGTTCTACATCTTCACACTCTTGCAGTTACTTTTACCATAAGGTGTTGCAGTTTATCTTGAACTTCTTATTTTAATGTGTATTGCTGATTTTTCCTTTGGCTTGGACAAATTATATATTTCCCTTTCAGGAAGTAATAAAATTCTCAATATTTTCCGTAATGTGTTCCTTGCTATCTCAATTTGCAGGATGCTGTTAAAGGTCAAAATGTTGCAAACAATACTTGTCGTGATGTGTGGACAGAGTACCATGAAATGGGATTTGGAGGTATTAAAGCTGTTGCAGAATATAAGGTTTATACTGCTGGATCTTTGATAGATCTGCTTCAGTTTGTTGCACCTAAAATGATGGAGCGTGGCGGTGCTCATTTCTCGTATGGAATTGCTGATGATTTGGATGATCCGAAATACAAACACTACAAATATTGGTCAAACCCCCTGGAGACAAAGTGAGAAATCATACTCTTTTCAATTATTATTAGAAACTTAATTTGCATTTTCTTCATCATAATCATAATGGTCCTGCAAACATGATGGATGATTGCAATATCACAAACCCTCATTTCAGTAGGTATGCTTGTCTGCTGATTTAAGTTAGTGCATATAAGTGGCTGGATTTCTTGAGGAAACCCAAGTTTTTTGGTGTTTCAGTATTCTTCATATGTAAACAACTTTAGCAGTGCTACAGCAATATGAATCACAGAATTTAAAAAATTAAAGTGACTGTTGTTGCTCAAAGGAAAGTTGATTTATCAAGTTTAACCATGGGAAACTCTGTAGGGAAGAAAGTTATCTTGTTACTCTTGTTTGTGGCTTATTAGTTCTATAATAAATTCTGCTAATATACCATCATAATAGTTGATGTCATCTCCAACTTTCTATAGTTTGATACAGTGGAATAATCTTTGTTTCTTTTCATATTATCGTTGTCATGTAATAAACCTCTTAATATCTGTTTTCAATTATCAGTAGTTATATGCCTCTTGCATTGTGATCTCTCTCTTCCTCTCCCCTTCCCTTTAAATGCTTTCCAATTACTTGATTGAGCTACTAACTCGTGATAATATGTGTTTGGTGTCCATATTGACTAAGCTTTATCTGACATGCTGATCTTACAGGTTACCTAACGCACCAGAAATGGAAATTTTTTCCATGTATGGAGTTGGCATACCGACCGAAAGAGCTTATGTTTATAAGTTAGCCCCTTCTGCTGAATGCTACATTCCATTTCAGATTGATACGTCAGCTGGTGGAGAAAATGAAGACAGCTGTTTGAAAGGTGGAGTCTATACTGTTGATGGGGATGAAACTGTTCCTGTTTTAAGTTCAGGCTTCATGTGTGCTAAAGCTTGGCGTGGGAAAACTAGATTTAATCCTTCAGGAAGTCGAACATACATTAGGGAGTATGATCATTCTCCTCCGGCGAATTTTCTAGAGGGCCGGGGCACCCAAAGTGGTGCCCATGTTGATATAATGGGGAATTTTGCTTTAATTGAAGACATAATGAGAGTGGCAGCTGGGGCTACAGGAGAAGAGTTGGGAGGTGACCAAGTTTATTCAGATATCTTTAAGTGGTCTGAGAAGATCAACTTACCATTGTAATTGCAAGGTGATGCACGAAATTTTTAACTTAAATCAGTGCATTTTTCAGTTGGTTATATCCGTTTATGCATGCCCTGCATTGTCATGTACATAATTTTAGCCGTAACCCGGTCATTTCTTCTCTTTGCAGAAATGTGGGACCTGAGGATACGAGTGATTCCATGAAAACAGCCGCTTTTGGCTTGTGCTTGTCCTGAACATTATAATTCCTAAACAAGGCATCTAAGCTTTCTTGTTTCTTATCTTGATGTGATTTAGAAGAAAGCTGCAAAGCTGGCTGTAGGATATCAGATCTAAGTTTCCATTAATGTGAAGTTAAATTGCAGCTGTTTTTGATTTTATTAGATTATATTTGATATCCATCTTACTACATTTTGTAATCTTTGTATCTGGAATTTTTGAAATTGATGTACCTTAACACGTGTCTGTAACTTTTACAATCTAATTGAATGTGCTTTCCTTTGAAAATGGATACTTCTCCTCTGTGTTCTTCAGAAGGATTTACTTGTTTTCTGTGATAATTGCAGTAGTTATTTTTAGACTGTAACCATGATTAGTTAAACTGTGGTGTATAGCATTGTTGCTGTCTTAAATTAACACGATAAGTAGTTACCTTCCTTTTGATGTCAAATATCACAATCATCTAGTTCTCTTTTTTGGGCTGTATTTTTTTTTTATGATCCTCAGTTGACTTCTTAAAATTTTCCCAAAATAATTACAGTTTGGAAAGTTGCTTGTTAATCTCTCATTGATGATTCCCACTTTGGGCGATTGAAATGGCTGGTATCAGTGAACATTAGGTGTATTGCCTATTATAGGAATCAGAACCTTTTTTACATGCAGAAGTTTCTGAAAATCAACATGCTCTTGACTTTCTTTTATGGAGTGGTTGATTTTCTGTTTCAGAAACATGAAAAAGGAAAAGAAAACAAAAATATTATCAATTTTATAAAAGTTCAATGATTCAAAATGATAATGATTCAATGTGTGTGTGCTCAGGTTGGATATGAATTTTCCAATGTTAGATCATTACTCAGGTTGCATATGGATTTTCCATTGTTAGATAAATCATTCAAAATTCATATGCATTGTGAGCAAGTGCTTTGGACTTGTTTCAGAATCAAAACTTGGAAAAAAATTGCTTTCACAATACACTTGTAGCACTTAATGGTTAATGACATGCATTTGGCAATTGACGAAATTGAAATTGCGCTGGCGAAGACGCGTGGAAATGATATCTGGTAGTCGATGACTGAAATCCACGACACACCTTAAACGTGATCCAGTGTGTAATCTCGAGTATCAACAATCATTTTGGCTTTTCATGTAAAGTTAGTAGAACCCTAATTTGGATGAACATAATAATTAAGTCGATTTTATAGAAGATTGAATTTTTACAATTGGATGGTAGTCTAGCAGTCAAATGTCACCTTCAATGTCTCTAACCTTGAATTGTCTTATATCTCAACAACATTTAATTTGGAATAAACACGTGAAAATTAATTCAACATCAGAAAAAACTGAGATTCTATTGTTTTATGAATATTAATATATCACAATATAATAAGTTTCAAACTTACTTCTATTTTAATACGAGCAATTTCATTTTCTTTCTTATTATAATTTTTTTTTTTGATATATAAATAATTCTTATTAAAGAAAATGTAATATACTTCGGCACCTTTTATACATTATTAAAAATATATCAAATTATTTTTTAGAATCATTTAACATTTTTTTGAGAATTGATACATTTAACATATTGTATACATTATACAAAAGAAAAGGTGAATAAAAAAGCAGTTAAAAACGGTCCTGGTATCGTTATTGTAGACTCGCCTACACATACACATGCCTCCTCCGTTTCGTGGTCTTTTCAATTCATCGCCTTTATTTTTCACATTTCTTGTCCAAAATCGCCAAAACCTCTCCCTCCTTCCTTCCCCTCTCTCTCTCTCTCTCTCTATCACATAGAATCCTTTTTCTCTACAGACATCTATTTTTTTATCTACATGTACTTGCGCCTCGTTGTTCGTGCTGTGATCCTTTTCGCTTTCGAGCCCTAGAACGGAAACCCTAACTCACCGAGCGAGAGGGGGGCGTTTTGTCGTAAATTGTACAATAATTACGTTTATTTAAGGTTGGGGATCCTGTTCTTGGTTTTTCTCCTTAGTGTTTAATTATATTATTATTTGCTTACTCATTTTGGTGGATTCGAATTTTAGAAGCTAATCAGCGAGGCAAGGGTACTATATTATTGGTTTTTAGCTTCCGATTTAGGGTTTTTAAGCGGTTCAACATATGCGATTGATAATTTGAAGCTTGTTATTCTATGAAATTAATTGCATTTTATCCACCACCAATTGGTATAGGTTTTCTTTTCTTTTTTTTTTTTTTTTGGTTGTAATGCATGTAATAGATTGTTTTTATTGTTACTTGTTAATGGGTTTTCTTATGCATATTTGTTTTGTTGATTGGTTTGAATTCTGTATTATGCTTGTACCTCTCTTAGTCACTTAGGAATGTTTGTATTTGTTGTTGTGAAGTATATGATTTTTGGTCAGGAAGTTATCCATTTGTTCTGCTGTTCATTTTTTTCCTTTTGTTCGTTGTAGGTGCTGTTAATTATTGTTTACTCAGTTCTTGATGGTTTGAGCTGTAAAGGTATTTTATACACTTGTACCGCAGCAGGCTTTACTTTGATGTGTCTATCTATGTGCGCTTGTAAAGGTTATTATGCATATGCATGTATTTTTTGAATTTATACGAGTTATATTTGGGTCCATTTAAGTGATGGAGTCAGGCTGTATTTATTACAAACCACAAACCACTGGTGAGTTGATCATAAAAAATTGTTTAATTTTGTTTCTGTTTCTGAATGCTGTTTCTTTTTTTTATGTTGAAACATACATGTTATGTTGGTTATATAAACTCGACTGGATTCAACTAAGCTTTAATCTCAATCAATTTGGTTCATATGAATCCTTCAAACATATGTGTATAATTTAGAATAATTTGGTTATTATTTGCACTTTTTCTCTCAATAATTAGTTGCTTATGCATGATGTTTTTTTTGAGGCATGTGGTTTTGGAATCTGTCCATTATCACTTAAGTTTGTCAAAAGGTGAAGAAAAGATCAGTGGTATTTATTTCAATTATGGAATAGGCCAAGTGGCCAAGCCAGTAAAGCATAGAGTTGATAAGAATTGAGGACCAAGGGTGCATGAGGTTTTTCGGAAATTTCTTTTCTGAAGCTTTTGTGTTTTAGAATGATGCTTAATGGCACATATCCTGAAATTTTTATTAAAAAAAAGTTCCAGAGTGCCATACTGCACAGTGTTTAGAGTAATGCAGGCCGATTTATAGTGGAAGGGGGAGAAAAAGGGAAGGAACAGTTCCATTAATTAAAGAAGGATTTCCTTAATTGTGCTTTGAAGGAACTGCTCTTAAATTCTTACGCCGGTCTTAATTTGAAATAATATATTGTTATAATGGGATGCTGGTTTTTAATACCCCTTGTTCTGCTAAATCTATTGAATTTAATATTTATTAGTTAATAGGGTTCGGTGATTCAATTAGTAATTCTAAGCTGGAGGTTCATATGAAGGACAGTTCTGGTAATAAACCATGTTGCAAAGCTAGTAAAATGAATTGGTTATGGTATTGGTCCATGAAAATGCTATTTCTTTTTACCCTAAAAAATCAGAATCCAGAAAAACCAACATTGCTGAATACTAACAAATAATTTCATTCATTTTAGCCACTGCTGATGCTGCCTTGTGCATCTCAGGTTGGCCTTTTGACGGTAATACATATTTTAGGCTCCTAATAATATATTTTGAACTAATGATGCACTAAATAGAAACTGCTTTAAGCTTCTCTGTTGAATAATTTCTTATATCATACTCCATCCAGGGTCACATTGCTGCTAGCATCTTAGACCTCTGTACATTTACTGTTATCTCATTTTTGTAATACCCTTTTCCTTGAAAATCTCTTTGTTATTGCACTTGTCTCTCAATTGTTCTTGCTTTAAGCAGTCTATCCAATTGGATACTCATTTGTCTTGTTGAACTGATTTCAAGCTTGTTCTTGTGGTTAGAGGGTGTTGCCATTACCAAGATGAGTTTGCAACAGTCTACGCAGCCTAAATCTTATGCTAATGGATTTGGTCGTAGAAGAGCTGAAAGGGAAGGAGGAACAAGATTGGACAATAAACTGCAATCTGGAAAGTCAAATCTGAATAGATCAAGTAACTCGGGTGCGCTTCTTTACTAGTTGTCACAAGCTCTGCATTAGATTATTACTTTCTAACAGTTTTGATATAGGTGCTGGTGTTGGTGGCAAAGTTGGTTGTGGGAGTCCTCGCGATCGACTGATTTATTTATCAACTTGTCTCATTGGGCATCTTGTGGAAGTCCACCTGAAAAACGGATCCATATATTCTGGGACATGCTACACAACAAATGTTGAAAAGGAATTTTGTATGTTGATTTTATTTTTTTGAAAATTTTTACCTTTTTTTAGGTCATTGTAAGTTGTTTTTAGTCAGTTCTCTCCCCAAAATTCATTCAGTTGTCCTTTTCAGCTATTGTTCTGAGAATGGCTCGCTTGATAAAGGATGTTCCTTTTAGAGGGCAGAAGGCAGAAACCCTTAGCAAGGCTCCTTCAAAGACTTTTATCATACATGGCAGAGAAGTTGCACAATTGATTGCAAAGGTCCTGCTGAATCTTTTTTGTCTTTTTTACAATTCTGAAGTTATTGGTTTTATTTGCTGGCTTTGATGAATGTTGTTTAGGTGGAACGTAGGAGTGGAGGGAAAATAATTAGTTATTAGTTGATTCAATGCTATGCACGTGTTTTAGTTATGTGAGATGGTGCAAATTCTTTATGTATTATATTTTAATCACCAGTTATTTAATAAAGTTGTTTAATTAATGGTGCCAGGATGTGTCTGTAACAATGGATGGGATGAACCGTGATTTCCAAAATGAAAAGCAGCAGGAGATTATAATAGACTCCTTAATATCTCAATCCCGTCACAGTGAATTTGAGAGAGAGCTGGGACGTTGGGTCCCTGATGAAGATGCCCCACAGTGCCCTGAACTAGAGAATATATTTGATGCTCCTTGGAATAGGTGGTTATAATTATCTTTTCTCTCTCTATTTCTATTGATAAATGATCCACTCTTTGCTTGACTGGATAGCAACTGAATACTTTAGTCATGCGAATCTTTTTGTTTTCTTCTAGTTTTTATATTATAGCTTTTCTTTATCCTTTTTGTTGTTACCGGAGTTAGGATGCTTGGTGTTTTTTTATGGGAAACTGTAGAGAATATAATCCTTGAAGAATGACTACTATTGTGCTCATTTCATAAAGGTTATCTCTGCTTAAATGTGCTCAAGCTGCATCTAATTGATTGCCAAATATGTAAATGCCATAATGCTATATGGTAACTGATTTCATGTAAATGACTGTATTTTCTACCTGTATGGTTTGAGTTTGAGGAGCTAGAAGGAACTGGTGATTGAGGTACAAGGAAAAGCTATATCCATATCTGATTAAGTATTTGCATTGGGAGCTGTTGGTAGTTAGAATGTACTCTCCCATTTCTCAATCTATTTTTTAAAATCAATTTATATGTATATATTTTGTATTCTTCTATGTGATACTAATTTTTTATTAATCTACGTGATATTTTACTGATATGATGTATTTATGGTTTTTTTCCCTTTTTAAGTTGGGGTTGGGATCAATTTGAGACAAATGAAATGTTATTTGGAGTGAAAAGCACCTTTGATGAGGAACTTTATACAACAAAGCTTGAGAGGGGTCCTCAGACAAGAGAGTTGGAAAAGGAAGCCATGAGAATAGCAAGAGAAATTGAGGGTGAAGATACACAAGATCTTCATTTAGCAGAGGTGGGTTTTCTCTCTGTCTTTAAGAATATCTTGTGGTTTTATTATTCTCTGGAATTTTACATTTGTCTGTCAATTTGTTCAACAGGAAAGAGGCATACACCTTCATGAAAATTTTGATATCGATGAGGAGACCAGATTCTCGTCTGTATATAGAGGTACAAGGGCTGATGATAGTGGATATGAGGAAACTGAAGATATACTGTTGGATTCTCGCAATAGTGAAACCTTTGGTGATGCACCTGCTTCTTACTCTACGAAGTCCATGGATTTGGCCCATGGAAAAAGTGATGATAGATCTCAAGTTTTGTCAAGCTCTTCCTTGGTAGGGCCTTGTTTATTCTCTTCTGGCTAAAATAGAGTTACAATAGCTGTAGTAATTTTTGGCATTTTTGACAACCATGCTTGTGGTTATTGAACATAGGTGAACCACTTGATTTGATAGCCCTTTATTTATACTTGCTCTTTCTTTTTCAAATCAAAATTGCTATGTAATTTTTTCCCTCCTAAGAGTTTTAGATTTATAAGTTATCTGAGATATGGACCTAACTTGGAGTAAGCAATCATTTACAACTGAAGTCAATTATTCAGGAACTTAACACAAGTTGCCACACACCAAAAAAAAAGAAAAAAAAAAAATTGCTTAGCCTGGTTCATATTTTCCCACTATTGAATTCTGGTGGCTGTATTATTATGAGATCTTTATGAAATATTCTAAATCATCCTCTACACTTTCTGTTGGTAATATTAATAAATTTAAGACAACTGCTAATTGCCCCTCTTATTTTTGGACTCTTGGATACGATATTTTTTAAGTTCTTTCTCACAGTGTTCTTTTTGTTCTTTTTGAATGATTATTGGTTATTTTAGTACTCATGTAATAATTTCATGTTTCTTGGCACACAGGATGAGGCACAGTGTTCTCAGTCATGTGGTAATGCAGATTTATATCATTCAGTTACCCATGAGCAAGCTAGACAGCTGGCATCCGAGCTTCCATCTAAAAATTTGTCCACTTCAGAGAGTGAAAGCAGGTTGATTTGAAATTGTTGCTAACTGGCTTAATGTTTTGTGTATGATCATCGTATCAGTTGCTTGCTATTCCATGAAATTGAATTACATGGGCAAAATGTACTTGTTGTTTTGTGGAATTCCTGAGTGTGTTTCATTTGGAAATTATAGGATCATAGAGAATCTTTGTGGTGAACATGGAGCAAATGACAGTAATAAGGAGTTTGTAGAAGAACAAGCTGTAAGTCAACACTCGTACATCTTCAAACATTATCTAGAGGAAACTTCCTCCAGAATTAGTTTTGGGTCTGTTTTATTTAACATCAATATTTTTCAATTCATGTTTTCTTCAATTACAGCAGGCTGAAGGTGCTCAATTGCCGACACGCGATGGTGAGTTAATTAGTCTACAATACTTTTATTTTACCCAACTTTTAAAGTTGAAGAAGTGCTAAACACAATAACAATCGGTGAAATTACGAACTTTTTTTTTGCCTTACTTTCCTTGCTTTGAAATTTCGTATGCAGAAGAGTGGGATGATTACATTTTTGCCAGTTATAATGCATGGTGAAACAATGATTATCTTTTTTCTGTTGTCATTCATTATTTACAGATTCTCAATCACCGCTGAATGGAAAGAAAGATAGCTGTGATAAAGGAGGACTATCTCCTAATGCAACTGCATTTGCTCCTCCATCCAATGTTACTTCAAACAGTAATGAAAAGACAAGTTCTTCTGCTGAATTGCCAGAAGGTGCTCCATCTGTTAAAGGAGCCGGAGAAGTGCAAGCTGTAAACTCCCGTGGAAGACCTGGCAGTTCTACATCATCAAATTCAGATTGTGTGGGTGCTGTGTCAGTTTCCAATGGTCCTGGTTTATCACCAAGCTCATCAATGGGTTCATTATCTTCAGAGAAGTCCACACTGAACCCTCATGCTAAGGTGTGATTGGTTTGAGGTTTTATGTTTTCTTTATGCAGTTATAACATAAATATAATTCACAGACAGAATTTACCATATAGATATAGATGAAGGCCACACACTGCAACTTCTAAAAAATGATCTCTGCTGTATCTGACATCTTCTCATTAGAAGGCTAATGCATATGGTTTTCTTTGTTGCCCGCTACTCTTCTCAAACTGTGGTTACAGGAATTCAAACTTAATCCCAATGCCAAGAGTTTCACCCCTTCTCAAACACCTGTTAGGCCTCCATCCCCAGCATCGGATGGTTCCTTCTATTTTCAACCTAATGTTCCTGCTCTACCACATATGCATGGCATGCCTATGGGAATTGGAGTAAGTACCAAAGTCTAGCTTTGTTTATTGTTCCACATCTTATATTCATTTGAAAAAAAAAAATGGAAATCATGGTGATCTGCTGCTATTTCTATTCATTTTCCACTAGTGGTAAATCTTTCCACACTCTTTAGCCTTAGAATGAACCTATGTTGGTGATATCACTAGGCATTCCTTCTAGTTTTGTTTTTCGCTTTACTCAAAGTGATAAGTCTGGTTATTTATTTCTTTTGACAAGCATGTGGAAATTGGAATTATTTTCTATTATTGCTATAGAATATTACCCCACATGATTATTACTGGATCAAATAGGATGTCATTCAACATTTTATGCTTACAAATGCCTTGACATTTAACTCAGACCAATATAGGCGCATGCACACAGACACATTTTTCAAAGGCAACTTTATAAGCGGTGCAATAAAAATTCTGTGCCTTAGAGGTCACAATTGCAGACTCCATATGTTGAGTTTGGCTTGTCATAAATTTGGCTAACTTCAATTGATTTTGCAGATTGGACACTCATTTACTGGCCACCAGCCAGTTATATTTAATCCACAGGTCGCATCATTGCAAACACAACAAGCATATTTTCATCCAGGTGGACCTCAGGTATCAAATGATATGAAATTTGTATAGGAGACTGTCAGGTCACGTGATTCTTAAGTACTGATTTGCATATTCTTCTAATTGCAGTATGGGCAGCAGATGCTCGTTGGCCACCCCAGGCAAGTATTGTACATGCCAAGCTACCAACCTGTAAGTGATTCTGATATTCCTTTCTTTAAATTTGAAGAAGATAGTTAATATTGTTTTTTTACATTATATCCATTAAATTGCAAATTTTGGCTAGGAAAAAGAGAGTCTTGGCTTTGTTACATTACATTTGCTAGGATCTGAGATATATTTGGTTGGATATTTTCATTTTATTATCTTTGAAGACTGAATATAGTGTAATAACCTGTGTGGATTTGAAAGTGGGGACTAGTATTAAGTTTATTTTGTTTTGACACAGGAGATGCCGTACAAAGGACGAGAATTTTAGTAAAGCTGATGAACATTCTTGGCAGTTCCAGTCTGCTCGCAACAAATAAACTTCTGAAAAGCTGCTTGGAACAATTTTCTAGGATCTAAGCCCTGCAGTCCATGAAGATATATATAGCTCTGAAGCCCCATTTCTGCCTTGGGGGAAGTTGACTAATTGTGGGATATAATTTTTACAATCTTGTATGCTTCATTTACACCATGACTGAAATTCTCCACATGTTTTTAACTAGTATTTTACAGTGACTGTTTTATTTAAATTAGTTTCTGGATCAAATTATGGTGCAGAGATTTGTGTTCTCCCATATAAATTTCTCTGCTATATTTCCATGTTCTGGTGTTGAGCTACTGAATCACTTGGTGAGCCGTCCCTTTGAATGTTGATATCAAATGTCAAGAAATCAGGTGTAACCAATGTTCTCAATTATGTTCGAATATTAGGATTGCTAGTAGGTGACTGAGGAGAAAACGGGCATTTCATGTGGTAGGTAAGAGTTGAATAGTCCAATTAAATCTTAAAGATTTCGTCTTTGCCTTTTTCTTTTGGATTAAAGAAATGGAATGTCGGTAATAAAATGCCCATTTTCTCCTCAGTCACCAAAATTCAATTCAGTTCTTTTTTTGTAACCCTAATAGCAATACAACAGTGGTAGTTCTTACATTCGATAATTATCACTTATTAGGAAAAATAAAAAATGGTAGATAGGGTAAGATTCCTATCTTCTTAGAGAGAATGAAGGGATCAATTGGTCTAAATCTAATTAGCAATGTTTGGTTCTCATATATATTTTTTATCATTGCAATTAGCTCGTAGCCTTGATGAGTTTAATATGATCTTATCTCCATCATGATCATCCATATACTTATTGTGGATTTTAATTTTTAAAAACTCAAAGAAAACAATAGCAAACTGCCAAATAGAAGATTATAATAATAATTTTTCTATACTGAAGGCTGAAATGAAACTGATTTTTCTGCTTTGTATTTATTATACTACCACCAAACCATAATAAAGAAGTGACTTGACATCTCATCCATTTGCTTGTCCAACGGGTCTACTCTGTAAGTATGCTTTTTTAAATAATTTCCTATTAAATGCTGTTTCAATTTTCTTTTTTCTTTTTTTTTTTTTGTTTCTGACGTGAAATATACTCTTTTTCTTCTCCCATTATATTGATTTTGGCATCATCTATTAAAAAATGTTGGGCAAAAATTCATTTCTCTTGAAAAATTGAATTGAATTCTTGTAAAAAGACTGTTAAAATTGGAGATGGATTCAATTTATTTTATATTATTCTCTATTTTTAATCATTTAAGTAAAATACATAATGTATTTTTTGATACGGGAAAGAAAATTTACTTCCATAATTTGATAATTCTTGGAAACTATTCCAAAACGTTACAAGCTATTCCAAAACTAAGATGAACATTTTGGTCATTCCATGCAGCATTACAAATAATTATATTATATTTAATTTAATTTCAGATCGAAAATATATATATATATATAAAGTTCTCAATTTTTTATATATAATTTTTTGAAAAATTAACTTAACCGCTTTTATCAAATTTCACATTGACATACAAGATTGGGGTGAGAGAAGAGTTTTTCCACTAATTACAAAATTAGCAATTAGGGTGGATAAGCTAGTCATATCATGTCTACTTTCCATCAAGAAGCTTCCAGAATTCATGATAAAAATAAAATAATAATAATAACAATTGATGGCAGTTAATGTAATAATTGCGGGGTGGAAGGGTAAAATAGTCAGAGAAAGTTTATTGGTTTGATTCTTCTAGCCTTAGGGTATAGCCTAGGGCTTGTAGGGAAGCAGAGCTGGCTCTCTTTTGAAGCTAGAAGAGAGAGAGTCTCAATGACTTTGCTTGACTTCTATGAGACCCCAAAATCAAATTTGGAGTTACTTCAATTCAATTTCCTCCTTGGTTAAGCTTTGCACTTAAGTCAAGATGTTGACCTCAAAACTGCCCTCAACTGTAATTCTCTATTTTATTTTAAAATCTTTTTAAAAATATTTGTCATTATCAGAGTAAATACATTATTAATTTGGTGAAATTTTTTTAGTTCTTGATAAAATTTAACTCCTTAATATTTTTATATTTAAAATTATAATATGGTAAATTTAATCCATAAAAATTTAATTAATATAAAAATTATATTTTATTTCTTATTATATTTAAAACTCAATAAAAAAGCAGTTCCAATTTTTTTATTACACTCATTAACATAAATAAGAAAGTTAGACATAAAGAGACAATAAACTAATAACAAGTCAATGTTATTGTATTATGGTAGGTTAGGCAAACAGCCTTTTTTTTTATATATATATATATATAAATATAAAAATATGAAATGGATAAGGCTTCTAATTTATTTATATTTATATATAAAATAATACTAATGGATGTACTATTTGGAATCACTAGTATTTGTTGAAAATACTATTAATTATTAATTATTCATAATATGTAACCAATCACTATCAATTCTAGTTTTATATTTCTTGAAAATATCATAATTTAAAGTTTTTTTTTTAATGATTTTGATAAATCTTTCGAGGATTTTAAAGTTTTAAATAACTAATTTACTTAATTCATAAATTTTTTATTGTCTTGTAAAACAATATATACTATTAAATTTTTAAATATATTAATTTCTAAAATTTTTATATATGAGATTAATTTTGCTTGAGGTATTAATTATTTCTTTCAATAAATATATATTTCTAACATTTTAAACTCCTATAAATATATAGTTAAAGTTGCTTTTAGATAGTAATATTCATAAATTAATTTAAGAATATCTCAAAGAAAAGAAAATAGAGAAAGGAATGGATAATGGGATATTATTATATTTTTTATTAATAATTTAAAATACTAGTATAATTGTCTACAAGTAAATAGCGCCTGAAAAAAGCAGAGCACAGGTGAAAAAACGAGGGCGGCTGAGGGTATTAAAGGGAAAGTAAAAAAAAATCTGAAACTCTGAGTGGAAATTTAATACAAAAGCATCACCATTAAACGACAAAAACAAAACTACTTAATTACCAATTATAACCTTAAAAAAAGAAATTAAAATAATAAAAAAAATAAAAAAATGAACATCAACATAAAATGGACAAGAAAATTTGGAGTAGAAGGTGATGGTGGTGGGGTTGGAAACTGTGATGATGATAAGGAGATAGGAAGAGAGGTTTTGAGAAATGTAAGCAGGTACTGAAGCCATTAAGCAAAAGATTAGAGAAAGAAACAAAGGAAGTGGGTTTCTTTTTTCTTTATATATATATAAATATATAGAGAGAGAATGAGTTAGTGTGGCGTGGGGGGTTTTGGGGTGAGGACTGAGGAGGAAGATATGCACAAAACCAAGCCAACATCAATTACCACTGACTGTTTCTCTGCTCTTTACCAAATCCAAAAAGGTCTCTCTCTTCCTACCTGTGCTCTTCTTGGCCTTTCTACTTCTTTCATCTTCTCAGTTCATTGTTTTGTCTGATTTTCTATTTTTTTTTTGTTTTTTCTATTCTGTCTTGTGATTGTTACTGCGTTAGTAGTGAATCCCTGTTGTATGTTATTTCGTGTTTGATATATTATATAACATTTTGATGCATAAGACGGTGAAAGGTTGAAATGGTGGGTGTTAGTTTTTGGTAAGAAAAGTTTATTCTGGTTTATTGTTCTGCTTTTTTGGATTACTGTGTTTTGGGTATTCTTGTTTCAACTTTCTTTTTCTTTTCCTTTTCTGTTGTGTTTTAGATTTCATTTATGGGTTTTGCATGTGTGGTATGGGTTAATATTGTAATTTGGGAAATTTCCATGAAAGGTGCTACTCTTGTATAGAAGATCACATTCAACTTTTTTCCAGTTGACAATTTTATGTTTGTGAAAGATCAGTTTCTTTACTCATTGCGGTATTCAATTATTTCCAGAGACATTTTGTTATCTGCTATGGATTTTGATTGATATTCCTTTTATGTGTTCCCCCAATTTTTCGGATTTGGGTCTTGCATGAAAGGGCTGGCTAGGTCAATCTGTTCACTTTTCCCTTTGATGGCACTCAACTAGTTCCTTTATGTTAATCAATTTTCTGCTGTTATTTGTGCTTCTTCAAATTCTTATTCATGCACTTCACATTTAGTTTGCATGCATTTGATTTTCTGTCGGCAGTCTTTTTGTCATTAGATAAAGTCGGGATCTCTATGTTGATGATGTGGATACCAAAGAGGTACAGATATAACAATTTTGATTGAGCAATTTTATTTATCTATTTTAATTCAATTTTAATCTTGAAACTAAATTTTTGGGGCTCTCCTCGAATATTGGCTATTCTGATTTATGAAAAGTGGTTATGTAGAGATTCCTAGTCCTTGGCAGAGGTATATGCTTAACTAATGTGCATATACTGAGAAAAGTATGTTTTAGGGCTACTGGTTCTTGATAAACTTCCAAGTTTTGAAGCTTATATGGAGACATTCTAATATTTGTTTCTCTTGTATTAATGCATCTGCTTAAAAGAAACATTCTGTTAGTTTTGACTAAATAGCATGAAGCCCACGTGGAGCTGTTATAGGAGTTCTTAACTATAGATTTGCTTTGTTATGGGTCAGAGAGGTGGAGAGTCTAGCATATGAGTGGTATATTCTGTTCATGTCTCGGTCATTTACCTCTTCAGATTCTTCTCAAACTGCCTTTTTTTTTTTTTTTTTTTTTTTTTTTTCTGACTTTGCTTGTGCTGGCTGTCCTGTCTAAATTAGAGTTCTTTATTGTAATGCTACAAATTTTCACATGCCGTTCAATGAATCTTCAATCATATGGAAACTTTTGCTTGGATTTTAGGTGGTCAATAAGGGAAGCTAGATTCAAGCTTAAGGTCATCTTCAAAAATCTAGTGAGTTTCTGAATGCAATTTGAGATATTTTGAAGTATATATTAATGAAAATGAACAACTTTTCTAAGAAAGATTCTGATATCAGTTTTGCACATTCAAAATCCCCATATATTATTGGTTGCCAATCATTAAGGAATTCTACTGAATCAATAGTCGAACAAGCATCTTTGACTGCAAGTTTAGGCTTATAGATGGGGGTTCCACAACATTTTCATGGTTCCAAAAAATTGACCTTTCAACTTCAAGATCAGGATTCTTCTTCAACTCAGTCAACCAGTCAATCTTACCCTGAAGTAGCTAGCATTGAAGAAGGTAATGCATGTGGACAAAGCATAATTTCAACACAATTGGTTTCTTATATCAGTCCCCTATATACTTTATTGTTCAGTTCTCAGTGCAGGTTCTAAAGGTTTTTTTTTTTTTTTATCCATTGCTATTGCCGTATGCCGTTCTTTGTTTCGTAGTGACTAAGGCATGTTTTTAATAACCAAAGTTTCTTATGGATGCTTTATGCGTTATGTTTTACCTGAATAAATGCATATGCTCTAGTCCTGCAGTTGACCATTTTGACATTCTGAATAACTGAAGTAAGAGAGGGTAAGATATTTTAAGCAATCATGTGTAAAAGGTCGTTGGTACCTCAACACTTTGAGTTGGGTTTGGAACAATCAGGATGTATGTGCATGTGTGTATCCTCTTTGTCCATTCGTTTGGCAGATAGACTTTGACTTTTTCACCTTAAGTTCCTGGGTTTGTGCGCTTGCTTTGTAGCTTGGCCAAGTAAGTGTTTAATTTCATTGTTATCATGTGCTTGGTTAGGATTTAATGATTCTCATGAGAAAGCTGAGGGAGGCCACATCAAACTAGCGTCATCAATGGGAACTCAGGATTTTATCTTCCCTTCACAAGTTGACTATAGCCAGTCCCTTGTAAGTTGGTACTTGATTGTGCTTTTGTGGTTTATGAGGATTAATCTTACTTTATGTCATCTCAGGGTCGATTTCCTATCCATTTTGCTGAACCTTATTATGGTGGTTTACTGGCTGCTTATGGTCCACAGACAATGGTAAGCAACTTACACTGTATTTCTGCTTCTGTCCTTTCCTGTCTCTATCCATCACTTTTGATTTTATCCACTCCACAACCAAATTAAAGAGAGAGTATTTATCTGAGTAGGATCCCTTCCCTATATTTATGATTCTTCAACAGTTTAAAAATGTCAATGCCTAGGCATGATATATGTTGTCAGCATGCGTGTTTTAAGTAACTGTGCAATCATTGATTTTAATATCCAAGACTAAGCCTATATTCAGGTAATAAAAGTCATTCTGTTTACTTGTATTAGATATCAGCATGGAACAATTTTTTTTTCCGATGGACATTTGGGGAATTTCTTCCTGTTGTGATAGCAGTTAGATCTTTTCAGAACCAATTAACTTGTCTAATATTTTTTGGTACCCAGTATGATGCTCCTAAAATGAACATAAAGGAAACCCAGAAAACACGTTCAAGTTCATTGTGTGATGGAGACTTCAAAACCATCTTGTGTTCCTTGCCCAAATGTTCCGTTTTAACTTTAGATGTTTTATCACCCGAAAGAGTCTACTACTGCGGTGCCACCTTTGGTTCCTTAGACTCTAGACCGTCTTTTTTCTTTAGTAGATTTCTGCGGCATCAGTGTTTATTTGGCACTTTAAAAGTGATTGTACAAAAATATACAATGTTGACCTTTGATATTCTTCTATGTTAAATAAGAGGTCTAAGGAGTATGATGCCATCAGAATATAATTTATTCCTTCAACTTAGCATCTTCTTTACTCTTATTCTTTTGTGCTTTTCTTATTTTATTGATCCTTTAAGGTTGGAAAAGTTCCTTTACTCCCACCATTTGCTTTATGAAGCTTGATTTTTCAGAGCATTTATGCAAAATGATTATACAATATGAGAATAACTGCTTGTGCATACAGATGAGCCCAAGTGTCCAACCTGTGGATTCTACAATCCTATGGTGTAACAGATTTTGTTTTCCTCATTGTATCATTATGACCTTGAAATTGCATTTAAAAAGCATGCAATTACCCCTTGTTACTAGACAATTATGTGTTCTCTTTGTTACTCTTTGATGGGATTTCTATCAATGAAATGCCACCAGATTCATCATCCCCAGGTGTTTGGAATGGCTTCTGCGCGAGTGCCACTGCCTCTTGAATTTACAGAAGATGAACCTATTTTTGTCAATGCTAAACAGTACAATGCAATTCTCAGGAGGCGACGGTACCGTGCCAAGCTTGAGGCTCAAAACAAACTCATCAAAGCTCGTAAGGTACGTGCTTTGTGTATTTGCCTGTTTTGTTAACCATCCATAACCCCACTGTGCCATTTTATGGATGGGCAATTTTGGTGCTTTTGGTTGATGAACTGTTTTTTTTTTTTTTTTTTTTTTTAATGTCATTCTGAAATTTCCACAGCCATATCTTCATGAGTCTCGGCACCTTCATGCACTGAGGAGGGCTAGAGGATCTGGTGGACGCTTTCTCAATGCGAAAAAGCATCCGGAGTCTGGTATTCCCACAAGCCATGGACTGGATACTGCAGGCTCAGGCGAACTTCATTTGGCTGGAAATATGTCAGAATCTGAAGTTCATCAGCCTGAAAATCACAGAGATGGTGCTTCTACCACTTCTTGCTCAGATGTCACAAGTGCTTCCAATAGTGACGACATCTTCCAGCAGCCGGAATTCAAGTTCTCTGGCTACCCTTCTCACATTATTCGGTCCATGCAAGGGCGCTCTGGTAGTATGCATGGTAGTGGAAGCCATCACCATGTTTCCGTCCTTCTGTGAGAGAAGAGGCATGCTTCAGCAGTCTGTGTTTGGTACCAATCAGAAGACACAGCTGCTAATATTCCCTTGGGAAGTCATCCTTGGCTCAGTTAATTTGTGTTTTTTCTTTTTGGGTTCATTGCTTGCAAACTTAAATTTTCAGAAACCGATGATCTGACTCGACTGGTTTATGCTGTTCTTTTTGTGGTTGCAAATACATGTGCATTGAGGAGTTATGGAGATTGATGACAAATTCAACATGATGCTACTTTGGGTGCAATTCTGCTTGTTTGTCAATGTCATCTTAGTTTTAATTTCTAGAGTACTTACCTTGGAGGGCTTAACTCCTCTCAACTTCTTGTTAAATAATGATTGATTTTAGTACTTTGTTGCTGAATTGGTGAATGTATGCCAGTCCTCCAAGGGATTGGAATTTCGAGTGTCTTGGATTGGATGTTAGCACATGTTATTTCTCCCATCTATGTGTTTATGGAAGTACTAGGAAATTGAATTTGATTTTTCTTTTTTATAGTTTGAATCAAACCCTAATGTTACATGTTAAAAGGCGTTTCCTTTTTTTTTTTTTTTTTCAAAAATATAAACCAGTTTAAAGTGGTTTTGAGATGTATAAACCAATTCTAATGCTGTCTTGAATTGACTATTGTTTTTATTGGAAATTTTGTTTTATGAATATGAAAGTTTTTTATCTTTAAAATGTACTGCTCACTATATTTTTGTTAATGTTTTTTCTACAAATGTTAATAGTAACATTCTTGATTTTGATATCATGAGGAAATCAAAATCTGTGACACCATAGGATTCTTCTATGTTGATTTTTTTTTTTTTTCTGTACAAAGAAATACATAAAATTTCTATTTTATAAAATTTGTATTTTAGAACAAAAAATTTATTTTTAATAATTTAAAAAAAATATGAAAATGGGGTGTCAAAAGCATTAGAAGTGTGGGTTAGTTCATTAAATTTGTAATCGCTAATAACTATTATGGTTAATAAATGATGAGTGGTGAGTGATTGCTGATGTGTGTTACTGTTAGTTTTGGTAAAAAATTTTAATAATTGCTGAGTTAAAATATAATATGATTATTTCAATATATTATTATATACTATATATATATGTGAGTTTTTTTTTGAAATAAATATATTATTTATATATTTTTCATGTGTTATATAATATTAATTAATATTTTTACGATAATATATACTGAATTAATTATTTTCAAATAATTATAAATAAAGGCGTCACATAAAAATATTAACTTACAAAAAAAATATTGATAATTATTTTATTAAGTTAGGGCCTATTCGACCATATGCTCCATTATTTATAGCATTAAGTAAGTGCTTATTGTTTCAGGAGCAAAATATAAAATGTTATAAAATGCTAGAAAAGTAGTGGTCAGGTGCCAATTACCAGCTACTAAATTTAATATTAATTGCTATTACAACAGTTAATAACTATTAAAATGGTTAACGACTATTAAAATATAAGAACAATTCTATTAACGCGCTACTAAAAGAATTAATATTAATAACGGTTACAACGGTTAAATATTACTAAAATAATTAATATTACAAAAAAACGCAAAATGCCGATAAAATAGCTAATAGTACCGAAAAAGTCCAAAATGCTAATAAGCACTCACAAATAATAGAAAACAGTTTTAGAATGGAACAAATAATTAATAGCAACTGATGCTGATAGAGTCTTTTCAAAAAAAAAAAAAAACTGATGCTGATAGAGACTTCTAGTTCTAATGACTATCAGTTGCTGCGGATTAAAATCCTTACAAAATATTTAATATAGTTATTGAGTATAAATTAACTCTTGAATAGCCGTTGGGTGCAAATCAGTTACAATTATGACTACGATATTTAAAACAAACCCTACTAAATTAATTGAAATCCAAATTTTTTTGGGATAAATGGAGATTCAAACACGAGTCATGATTCAAATCGATCACTTCAACTCCCAAAACAACCCTGCTAAAGCTCTAAAATTCCTCCTCTGTCCTTTGTCTTGTATATTTATCTAAACCCCTTTCGTAATCAAAATCCTATATTTTATTTGCATTTTGTTTTGACCTTCTCTTTTAGAAAAAAAAAAAAAACAAACGAAAAGAAAACAGTAAAAATTCAGTTTCAAATTTCAATACAGAGAAAGAGAGTGTGTGAGATATGGAGGGAGGAGGAGCGCAGCAGAGCAATCGTACTGTGGAACAGGTTTTTAGGGATTTCAAGAGCCGGCAATCCGGCTTGATTAAGGCCTTGACTACTGGTAATCTAAATTAATCATCAAAACAAAAAAAAGAAAAATTATAACTTTTTTTTCTCTTGTTTGTCTTTTCGTTTGAATTTTGATTCGTTCCATTTACTGGAATTGAATTTTACAAAATTGTTCCCTGTTTGGTTTGTTAATTTCATGCCTGGGTTTCGGTGAAGAATTTATGTTGATTTATTTATTTTTTTTCGAATTTTCGTGGTACTTCTGCGTTTTGAGGTGGCGTTTGGTTTTCATGTTAATTGCTTTGAGGAGCGTAGTGATTTTGGCTGTGTCTCTTTCTGTCTGGCTTAAAGAAACGACACGGAATTCATTAGTTACAATTTTGTCTCCGTTTTTTTCGTTTTTTCCGGGAAAACTGAAGGATTTATCGTCGCCAGTTTCCCCTTTGTTTCTAGCTCTGTTCGAGTTAGCTGAGGGGAAAATTACAATACGGCTTATGTATTCACTGTGTTCCAAGTCAAATTCTTTCCGTTTGGTAGCTGAATAAATCCAGGGAGTTGGGAAATAAATTTGAAAGGAAAAGTGAGAACTTTCGGGTGAAAAATGGCTTTAAGTGTACCATCTTAGAAGACTTAAGAGAATTTGGATTCTTTAAAATTGTGTAGTCTGTAGACTCTATACATATTTGCTAAGAGCTATTTCTGATTTTTAATTTGACCTACATTTTCTCAGCAACAAGCAAAGAAATAACGTTTTATGTTTGAATTCTAGTGAGTCTTCGGAGCAATGTAGTTTTTTGGTCATTGAAATTAATTATTCTGCTGTGTTTTGATTGTTATATGTGTATTGGTTTTGTTTTTACAGATGTTGAAGAGTTCCATAGGCAGTGTGATCCAGGTGGGATGGGCTTTTCTTCTCTACTTTGAATTACTCAATTTCTTAATTCCTTTGTATTTATTTTGTTTATCTATTCTTGATTCGTGTATGCATTGTTTGTTATTGAAAGGCAAAGGCTAATGAGGTTACAGGGGTTCTTGATATTATTTGTGAGGCCTCGAAATACATGAATATGAATCATAATCCATCCATTCGGAAACAATATGCTGTGCAACAAGCAAATAGGCTATATGGAGCAGATGCCATCAATATAGTGTTGAATGACGGTTATTAATTATTATGTTGAAGGGAAGGAAATGCACTGAAACTGTTGTTGGTGTAGGCGGTCTTAAAATTTATACGTTATCCATCAATTATTGCGTGAGGGTGCAGGGGTTACTGATTCTATTTTTGTTAAGTAATAATATGATCGACGTAGCGATTTTCAATTCTCAAAGACAGGCAGGCATGGGAGGAGGGAGAGAGGAAAAATGTCTATCTAATTCTAAAATTTCCTTGCATGCAAAACATAGTTACCAATAAACTATTAGATTTTGGCACCTTATCTACGATTTGAGTTGAAGCATTTATTTTTTTTATTTATTTCCGTTGCTTCTAACAGTTACAATTCTGGAGTTGGTTTTAGCTGTGTGGTCTTTTCCACTTCTGGAAAAAGGAACACTTAATACTATACTGTGGTCCTTATAACTTATCTTTCTATATGAATCCAGAGAAGGAGAATCTCTGCTTGTATGGCTTTCCCAATGAGCAATGGCAAGTCAGTTTACCTGCTGAAGAAGTGCCTCCAGAGCTTCCTGAGCCTGCGCTTGGTATTAACTTTGCAAGAGATGGCATGCAACAAAAGGATTGGTTATCCTTAGTCGCTGTCCACAGTGATGCATGGCTGCTTTCTGTTGCCTTCTATTTTGGTGCCAGATTTGGTTTTGATAGAGCTGACAGGTATATTTACTTTCAGTTGAATAATTTTTATCTGCTATTTTAAGGTCTATAAGTAGTGAAAAACTGAACAGGCTCAATGGTCACTTGGGCAAATATTTCTGCAGTCAACTTCAGGTCTTGCTTAGGTTGGATGACTTTCTAAATCATGACATGACATGGAAATGGTATCTGATTGTATGTTATTTGGCTAAGAGTATTTTGTGTCATTTTGATCACGCCAAATAAATGATCCATCATTCACTTTATTCTTGATCTTGGCTTCATCTGTTTGTGGATAAAGAATGTGGGATTCGGCTGCAACATATTTTCTTTATTATGTCTGGCCACAATTAAGGCCTCATGAGGACGAATAGAAACTCACCTGCACACAAATGGGTTGAGTTGGTCTAATATCATGCACCTATTTGTGGGTCTGTGTTTTGCCGATTCTGGTTTTAGATTAGACTGATTAGTTAATATAATGCAGCAGTCACAGAATTTTCTATGAACTCATTACAATATTTTCTTAATTGTTATACAGGAAACGGCTTTTTAATATGATAAATGATCAGCCAACTATATATGAAGTTGTGAATGATGGTGGTGGTCCAAAGAAACAAGTGAAAGAGAAGTCATTTGTCTCCAATCATAGTAGCAACAAATCCAAGTCAAACTCCAAAATGGTAAAATAAGCTTTCTTTATTCTAATACTTTGATTTTATTCCTTTGGGAGTTTCCATAAAAAGCCTATCAGTGTGTAGCTTCTTTTATCAGTGTTGACAAACAATAACATGCTACACTTTGGTTCTCATGGTCAGAACAAATCCATTTGAAATGTTTAGGTTTAAAAAGAGTCTTTAACTAGTCAGCAAGTAGACAAATAGCTTTTGTTCTATATTCATAAAGAAAAATGATAATTCTTTTTCTAGTTTCTCTTGAGCTGCTGTCACAAGGCTCAAGTGTCACATGACAACTTGCATTTAGTGATTGTTAAATGTTCATGGCAATTCAGGTATCATTTGCAACTTCATTTATTGTTTGTGTTGTTGGAAATATGATTGTACATATTAACTTCTTCGATTACTTGATTGGGGTAGTTTAAATAATCAAATGTCTAATAACTATATCCTGAGCATACATCAACATCTTGCCATAATTTTTTTACGGGTGCCAGTCACGTTTTTGGGGATTTTTCTTTTCTCCATGTTCTCTAAAGTAGGCAACCGTTGAATACTAAACTAATGCCTGGGAATGTTGTTAGGCTAGACCTCTAAAACGGGTAGTATTAACTAATATTAACTAATATTAACTGTTTTCTTTTCTTCTTTTAATGCTTGATTGAGTAGCAGCAGCAACAAGAATCTCAGGGAAAGTATTCGAAGTTGTCACAGCCAAAGGATGAAGATGAGCACTTGGTTGAGGAAGATGAGGATGAGCATGGAGACACATTATGTGGTGCATGTGGTGATAACTATGGAGCTGATGAGTTCTGGATTTGCTGTGACGCCTGTGAGAGGTGGTTCCATGGCAAGTGTGTGAAGATCACCCCTGCTAGGGCCGAACACATTAAGCAGTATAAATGCCCATCATGCAGTAACAAGAGAGGTCGCTCCTGATATATATCTGAGGGCTGTGGTTCTCCGCCATAGAACTCTCTTTAGCTGGACTGCTAACTGCCCTGTCAATCAGTTGGTTTCTTGGATTTATTGTTTGTTAGTGCAATGTGTTAATGGGTAGATCGAAATGTTGATGACTAGTTTCATCTAGAGCACTCAGTTTCCAATATATGTGTATTTTAATTAGAAACATCTAATTATCTCTTCCAATTTAATAGGAAATCTCGTTAATAGTTCACATCTTTTCGTATACTGCTTTTGATAGATCTATGATACCCTATTTTACTGTATTATGGATGTAAATGGGTTATGATACCCCATTTTACTGCATTATGGATGTAAATCGGTTTGGTCCATGGATCGGCGTAGATCGGGTTTAAGTAAGTCTTAACTCCTTAATTTTGTATACTTTATTGAGAGACTTTTCCACAACTAGACTGTTCAGAGAAGGTAAGCTTGAAAACGTCAAAGCCCCCAACAATCCCTTCCTTACTCGTATCTCTTTGTGAGGGCAAATAGATGAAACTTAAATTTGAAATAAGAACTAGCTAATACAAATACTAATCCATTCTTCATTCTCTTTTATTATTTTTGCATTAGAAGACAAAACAACAAGATGTTGAATATGCTAATACTTGTCCATTCTTCAATTAACAAAACTGAAGAAGAACAATTAATGACTTATTATGATACATTTATATCAAGAATTCCTCAAACACCAGCTGCTCTCTGCTCCACTGGCACCTTCAGTATCAACTTGGATAGCTTCATCACAACCCTGAATGAGAATTTCATTGTACGGATAGCAGCAGTAAACATTTTCTTGATGAATCGGAAAAATAATTTAACGGTGTGATGAACACCGATAACCGTAAGTAACACATACCAGAACCATAAATAAGTTGTAACAAGATAATCAAATGCTTTGTCCTCTGGTGCTCTAATTCATTTGAGGGAGACAATATAAGAGGCAGCCACAAAGAACATGGCGATACACATTACCATCAGCAAAAACCAAATATAAACCCTGCGATTGAGAGGAATTCCACTCATAAGCAAAAGCATTGTGCTTACAGATGCCGTGAAGGTGACAGTGTTGTTTAAGACAAATTGATGGAATCTTGTTTCATCAGTATAGGCTGATAATGAAGTTCCTGCCTTGCAGATTTTACCTCCTTCTAGACAATCTTTATAATCTGTCTCCCAAACTCCACCTGGTGGGCTTACTGCAGCTTGAAAACCCATGGCTGCAATAACAGTCGCCACCACCATCAAATTACCCCAGCATCTTCTCCAGCCAATCATCTTGGTCATTTACCTTCTTTATCCCATTATTAACCCAGGTTTGTGTTGCAGATCCATTTTTATCATCTGGGTAGCTTCTCCAAATTGTATCAAAGGCATCCGCTTCCACTTTTATTTGAGGTATTGAAAGCAAGTATTTTATTGTCTATAGAAACAAGCGCACACACGGACACACACAAAACTAAAAATCTCAATGAACTTGGAGCTGTGTTTATCATACGAACTTTAGTCAGAGCCTAATTACTGTAGTTATATCTAGGATAGTCTGTTGCAAGTTTGAACTCCAATTCAGAGCATTGACCCCAAAAATGGAAAATCAATTTTGGGATAATTGATTGAAAACTTGAAAGTAAATGCACATACCTCCATCTGCTTCATTGTTACAGCTAAATGCAAGATAGTGCTGCCATGGTTATCCTGCGAGTTAAGGTATTCATCATCATCATCACCCAGCGATGTTACCAACAATTTGAGAGCCTCCAGATGGTTATATTTAACACACAAGTGAAGAACTGTTTCCTCTCCTTGTAGTTTTGCTTGTGCTGACTCCGGGCAGGCGCTGATCAGTTGATGTGTGATCTCAACTCGTACTCTCATTGCAGCTAAGTGAAGAGGAATCCTCCCATATTGGTCAGGAACTAAGCAAACATCAGTATTTATACTCAACAAAGCCTTAACAATCTCAGTATGGCCTTCTGCAGAAGCCAAGTGAAGAGGAGACTGTCCTTGTGAGTTCAACTCAGCCGAGAGATTTGGTTTCTGATAAAGAAGAGCTGCAGTGAAATCTACGTGGCCAAGCAAAGATGAAATATGCAAAGGTGTTTCTCTAAAAGAGGAGATCGAAATTCTATCGGGCATGAGCGGATCTCTTTGCAGTAACATATACAGAGTGGCTGTGGTGCCCCTAATTGTTGCTTCATATAGTTTCTTTGTGTAGTCTTCTTGAGATTCTCTCTCCATTATTGCTCTTTCCTTACAGCTAGTCCTCCAAATTCCAAAATGAAAGGTTTCTGTTATGGCTACTAACATAACAAGTCCTCTCACAGGCTAGTGATAGAGACTAGGAATCATTTTCTTTCACCAGGGATTTCAGAAGCAGTACTGTATGAATATGATGGGATTTGACCTGACCATGGATATTACATTTCTTCGAATTTCCTTCACCATTTCAAGGATTGAATTAATTTTCTTTCCCTTTCGCTTATCTTATTTTCCTTTATCTCTAATGCAAAGTTAATTTTGCATCTTCATTAACATCAATTTTTATATTTTGAGAGTTTTGTTCTATCATTCTTTTCCTTTTATTACTATTGATATCTTTTATTTTTATACTTTCAATTATTCATGAAATGTATGGAGGGTCGTGAGCACTGTATTGAAGGATCCCGTGGCCGATTAACGACAATGGCCACTCTAATTGTCGCCATAACCGGGCGGTGTTTGGCCACAAAGCGAATGGTAGTTCTGGCTGCATAAATGGTGATAATACCTGTTTTGCTGGAAAGTTCAAGCTCCGCTCGGCTTATTTACTCCCTGATAATATGGACAATAAAATAGGATTTCCACCAAACCTTGGTATGTGAAAGAGTAGTTGATCCGTTTGAAGTTGGAAGAGCAGAAGGTGGTGGACGTGGATCGGTAAATTTTGATGTTTGTCTGCCCACTAACACTCAACAACAAAAGCCCTATGATGGGTGGCCCAGATTAACACTCAACACCAGAAGCCCTTCCTTACAAGTCTCTAAATACATAGATTCTCAGGTTCATTTGGTCCTGACTCCATAATGCAACCAAGTGTTGTTTTGAAATACTCGGCATGAAAACCGGTTGGCAAGAGAACCTAACTTTCAGTTATTCAAATACAATCCTCTATAGCTGGACTATCTACCCAAGTTTCATTATTGGAGATTGGGAAAATTTAGACTACCACTTGCAAAGCATGAACTAAAAAGAATATGGAAACCAGTTGTATTTTGACTACAATACGACATGGAGCCATGGAGGTCATATTTCAATGGCCAATATTTAGGAAACAACAAATAACCTGAGAATAGGCACTTGGCAGCATATAAAGTGTAAGTGCCTAAATAACATACTAGTTTCAGATTTTTGAGTGATTACCATTATATAAAGTAGGATATGATGGGCCTTAACAAACTTATTGTCTGCAAATTCCGAATCCATCCAAAAAAGAGGTTGCCCCACCACTAACACTACTGTTATCCACAAGTAAACGCAACAAAAATTCAATAACCTGAACTTTTCTTGGCCTCCATAAAAAAGCTCATCAGTAGAATTAGAAAGAAGATTCATTCACTCTTGTAAAATATGTTCTTTCAATCCAGGTCAATCTTGAAATTCTGAATTATTAAAAGTAGAAACCCAAGCAAAGAGCTTTGGTCATGCTAACCATTAGTTCATTTTATTCCTGGTACTTTTATGCCTTGCAGAAACCAGAAATTGCAGATAATCAGATGTTATAAAACATTAATGAGAAACAGAGGAAGAACAAAACTTTTTTTATATAGTGAAAACCTGCATGCATTTACATTAAGCATATCCTTTAGGCAGGCAGGGTAATGAAAAGAAAGCGAGGAGGTGATGAACATAACTAAATTTAGAGAAAGTGGAAAGATTTTAAACAGAGATACAAAAGAAAAAACCTCCATTTCTTTCTTCACATTATTTTTTCTGCAATTTTATCCTTGCAAAACCTCTTGGTTCTTTGCTGATAGCCGTTTCAGAAACTCATAGGTGGTGATCATTGTTGTTGCAGACATAGACATGGAAGCCCACCTTGGCCCCAATCCTCTGTAACAAGCCATCCAACCGCCTTCCTTAACCAAATTTCTGACAGTTTGACCAATAGTTGGTCCACGCTTCCCATTTTCTTCACCATCCAAAACTTGCAATCTAGTCTTGATTGTATCAAGTGGCATTGTAATTAAAGCTGAAACACCACCTGCCATGGCTGCACTGACTCCCTGAACTGCCATTACAGTTTTAGAATCCGGTCTCAAAGCATTAACCCCATTATCATTCCCATCCTCATCTTTCTTACAAAAATAACACCCAATACCACCCCAAACCATCCTTTGAGCAATAGAATATGAAGCCCACCAAACTGCATTAGATGGTGCATATGTCAAAATTGATATCCCAAACCCCCTATACAATCCTTTTGCTCCATCAGTTCGTATAATTTTCCTAAACGCATCAATTCCGTTTGCATATTTACAAGATGATGCATTTCCTCCTTGAACCATAAGCCTTTGGCTCACAACATCAACTGGGGTCCAAACAAGTTGTGCAGCCATAGCTGCACTTAACCCAGCAGCAGCATTTGCAATTGCAGCTGCAGTTGCCTCTGGAAACCCCAATCGAATTGTAGCAGTCCCCACATTACTCTTGGTAACCTCAAGCGCCGTCATGTAAAGTGCTCTAGCAGGAATTGTACCCATCAAAGAAGTACCAAATCCTCGATATAAAGCTCTAAAACCCTCATACCTGATGATACCAAAAGCGGTCTTGATACTGGAAACCTGAGATTGGGAAACTTGTTGTCTGGTTTTCAAAACCACCACAGGATATAAAGTAGCTGATACTCCTGAAAAGAGCGCGGCACCAAGGAAGAAGAATTTTGATTTATCGAGCATTTGCCAATCAATATCGGCTGGAATATGAATTTCTTTCTCGGATTCGTCCTCCGCCGCGCCCAAATTCATGTTTTCCTCTTTCCCAATATTCACAATTCAAAATCTTTCTTATCCTAAACTGTACAAAAAAAAAATTACAAAAAAAAAAAAAAAAACAAACTATACAAGAACAAGAACGTTAAAGATATGATACAAAGCTACACAATTTATAATTTTTGAGATGAAACAAAAACAGAAGTTTATATTTGATCAAATTGATTGCGAATTTGCTGTTTTTTTCCTCCTGTGGAACCAGGTTTTAGATCGTAGTCGAAATAAAATGAATGGATCTAACATTGATGATGTTGTTTCTTGACTGTCCTTACCGGAGATTGAATCATCTTCGCCGCCGTCGGCGACTGGAAACTCTCAGCTGGAAAGTTCGGATCTTTGCATGTGTCTATAAACGCAGCTGTGCAGAATACATATTTACAAGAGAAGAACGAGAAAGAGAGAGTTGTGGGCGACCGGAGATTACAGAGGCTCTAATTAGGTAAAGAGTTGGAGAAGATAAAGGAAGAGAGCAACGGACACGTGGCGGTCACGGGTTAGGGTTTTTCGCTTTGTCCGAGTCTATTAGTGAGCGGGCTGATCGAGGGATTCTTTTATTCGCTTTTAAAATGAAGTTCTGAGATCGTAAATGTTAACCGTTGATCTATGGGCCTACACTGTAAGATATAAAATTCAGGGTTCAGATCTCGTTATTCACCTACGATATTGGACAATGTAACACGCTAACAAATCTTTCTTTATTGTCCGAGAGCACGTTAGCTGACGTGTGAATTTGTGATCCCTATCCAAAGAATTAGCTGAGGTGTTATTCATTGCGGGAGGGCACTCCTCCGCCTCCTGTGGAGCTGATCACTGGTATGGAGGTAAATTTCAAATCTATTGATTCTAGACTAGGTTTCGTGGATTTGCACACGGAACACGGGACAGTACACAATGTCAGCCACATGAGCAGAAATATGCCACATCAAAATAACACGTCATTATTAGTACCAACGTGGTAACAACATGATTCCTAAAAACAAGCAGGGTCATCAACATGTGACGCGTCATCTAAAGTGTCCACGTGTCATAGGTTCAATAAGTCAGCAGTTAAAGCCACGTAAGCAAAGTGTCCAGTTCCACGTGGCATCCAGATTACTGCCATTCATCACAGGTCTGCCACATAAGCACAATTAGCCAGGTCGGTAACTGCCACATAATCTTATATGGCATCCACGTTTCATCATTTCAACCACGTGAAAAAGTAGTCACTTATAAGTCCACGTGTTTGCCAACTATCAACACATCATCAACCTTTTGCCATGTGTTATATGCCACGTCAATGAAGAGGTCCCAGCTGTTGTGCACGTCATGAACCATGTACATGATACGCCAGCTGATGTATTCTACGTACGCACCACTTTGCCACTTGTATTACGCGTCGTTCCCATATGGCCACATCAGTAGTGTCATATGCTGTACCGCACCATTAGTGTGCGACCACGTCGTCAACTAGGCCATTTCAAGCTTTTCTCCCTTAACTGGAAAACGGCGCGAATCGTGAGTCGCAAAGAGAGGGAACTCGCAAAATCTAAAGTCCAAATTATAAGAGAAGATTCTCCCTCTGGTTCTTGAAGGAATTACCGAATTGTTTAAACTACAAGACTCTCCCCATAATTTCTGTACTAAAAGTATTTGATCTGTGTCTGCAATGGCTTAAAGGATTCGAAATATGCTACGAAACCTAAATTGGTTAGAAACGTGAGATCTCGTGTCACGAAATCCTTGGCCTCTCCGCCGTGGCTCGAATCGGAGAGGACTGTATCATCGACAGACGACCAGCTTGTACAAGACTACAACAAGCTTTGCTTTCCGTCTGCAATGGCTCCAAACAATAAAGTCCAAACTTTTCTTTGTAATCCAAATGACAAATCGAATTATGTGACTTAAACTAACAACAATAACTCAACTAAAAATCCAATTTGAAAATTAATTTACACAGAAAAATGAATCAAAATTAATTAAACATTTATGGTTCATCTGGATTTGTTAGGTGCTGTAGCCCAAACTGCTTTCCGCAACTGCAGCTCCTCAACTTTTTTGTGATCCAAAAGAGAAATCGAACCACATAACTTAAACCTGATAGAGTAATAAGTTAAGATAATATTTACAATTTATTTGTATTTAATATTAGCTGTATTTGTAACTGTCACTAAAAGATATACATGTAAATTGCTATATATTGTACCTATCATGCAATACAGAATACAACAAAAGAATTCTCAAACGTGTAAACCTCTAGATGGTATCAGAGCTCTAAGGCTACACGGCATCTTCTCATCTTTCCCTCTGTAATTCTGTATTCGTTCTTCATCTTTATTCAAAAAAAAAAAAAAAAAGTATGGGGACAGAGCAACTGTCGTTTCTTCTTCTCTCACCTCTACTGTTTCTGCACCTGCTTCTTTTTCTTCTGTCCAAGCTCCCAATATAACTCAGTTCATCTCTGTGAAATTGACCTCAGCTAATTATTTGCTGTGGAAATCCCAAATTCTTCCCCTTTTGTATGGGTATCGACTTGCTGGTTATATCGATGGATCTAAGCCTGCACCTTCTCAGTCGCTTGACAATGGTGTGACAACATTGGTGCCACGTATTTGTCAGCAAATCATGTATTTCATGCACGTACTAAGCATTTAGAAGTGGATTTTCATTTTGTCCGTGACAAAGTCAGTAAGCGAGAATTACAGGTACAATTTATTTGTTCGAAAGATCAACTAGCTGACATTCTGACGAAACCTCTACCTCGGATTCGACATCATGCCTTAATGCACAGTTTGACAATTCGAAGCTTCATTCCGCAAGCTTGAATTGAGGGGCCTGATAGAGTAATAAGTTAAGATAATATTTACAATTTATTTGTATTTAATATTAGCTGTATTTGTAATTGTCACTAAAAGATATACATGTAAATTGCTATATATCGTACCTATCATACAATACAGAATACAACAAAAGAATTCTCAAACGTGTAAACCTCTAGAAAACCAACAACAAAAATCAAACCAAACCAACCATAATACCACGTATTACCCCACCAATCGCTAATTTCTCGAAGAATATGATCTGGAGTCACCATGTCCAACGATATTACATAAGCATTTGCTGCGGAAAACACTGTACCACACATTAGCACTGTCAAGACCCATGTGCAGAACTTATTATGGAAAGGGAATCCACTAATAGTCAAGAACACAACAATAAGTGATCCAACAAAGGCAACACTATTGTAAATCAAGAACAATTCGAATGCTGATTCGTTGGTGTAACCAAATACTGCTGTTCCAGCAAAACAAGGATACTTTTTGCAGCTTGAACTGCCTTTACCCTTTGTATAATCTTCTTGCCAGACACCACCAGGTGGGTTTATAATGGCTTGAAAAGTCATCGACGCTATTAGAGTTGCAACTGCCATTAATGTGCCATGAGTATCCTCAATCCAGTTATAATCATGATTCCCCAAGTATTTCTTCATCTTACTGAACCATGCTTTTGGTCCTGATGGTGATTTAACGGGAACTGTAACATTTACATCAGGTTTTACTTGTAGGAGTGTTCTAGCTTTTTGTGCTCCTGATTCTATTAAAATGGCTCGAATTTCAGGACTGTTGAAGTCTCTTGGAGAGTTGTCTAATATATCCAAGGCTGTGAAACCCATTCTATTTGTGGTTTTTACTTTTTCTTTGATAATGGGCACTGAGAGCATGTACCTTATTGTCTGCACAACAACAACACTAATTAAGCTTAGTCCCAAACTAGTTGGGCCGGCTGTATGAATCCTTATTGTTTGCACAAAAAAATATTTTAGCTACACTATAATAATATGTTCCCCTTCGTTGTATATAAAAGTATGCCTGCAGGAAACATTTTTATGAGCAAAAAATTGAAATCAATAGAAATTCTTAGGTTTGAAAATCTGTTCTGCAGTGCAGAAAATTTGCTTTTATATGAAATTCACCTCTAATTGCTTCAGCATGGAAGCTATATGAAGGATGGTGTTGCCATCTTGATTTCCCTTATTGACAAGCTCATCATCTTTGATATTTTCCACCAACAGCATCAATGCGTCCAAATGGTTATATTTTACACTCAGATGTAAAACTGTATCTCCATCAAGCAATTCCTTAGTGGATTGAGGACATGCATTGATCAATTCTTGAATAATCTCAACTCTGCCTCTCATGGCAGCCAAATGCAGAGGAATTCTACCATCTTGATCACGAACCAAACAAACATCATTATTTGCACGTAACAAAGCTTTCACAATCTTTACATGGCCCTCTGCGGAAGCCAAATGAAGTGGAGAACGTTTGAGAGAGTCAAACTCTGAGGCCATTTTAGGACATTTTTCAAGAATAGCTCGAGTGAAATCAAGGTGGCCACGTAAAGATGTTATGTGCAAGGGAGTTTCAGTAAAAGAGGAGAGTGAAATTTTATTAAGAATGAGTTGGTCTGTTTGAAGCAATTTGTTTAAGCTTTCCACACAGCCTCTCATAGCTGCTTCATACACTCCTTTTATACTATCATCTTCATCAAACTTTATGATCTCCATTCTCTCTTTATTCCCAATGGCCAGTTACTGTTGTTTCTATATCGGGTAAGAGGCTGAACAGATTTTTATAGTTATATAGACATGCGTCAGCAAAATATAATAAAGGGTTTTAATCTGACTTTCAAAATACTAGTATAAAATTAATTAATTTATGGCTATAGGTACAATTGATTCATTTTTTTAACAAGTTTGGATATAATTGAAAATTTGTGAAAATTTAGAATTTTTTTTTCTGATTGCAATTGGATCAGAGGTTTAAATTTTTTGAATCAGTGATCTGTAATATTATTTTTCTCCTTGGAATGTGATTCTAAGAGTACTCGTGAAAAAGAAAAGTACGAAATAAAGAAAGATTACATGCTGATTTGTTGGGTAAGGAATGTCACCCTCTTTCTTTCTTTCTTTTTTTTTTTTACACTGCTCGCCTAAATATAACTTGTTTTGTCAAAATATTTTTTTATTTGGAATAATGTTCAATTTGTTTTGGACAAATTGTTACATACAAATCCCCGTGACTTGCCTCAATAATAATATGTTATTATAACTTATTATTTATTTTTTTAATAAATAAATTTATATTTTATAATGATATATTGGAAGAAAAAATAAAAAGAAAAAAAATTATAAGGATCAAACATTCAAGCAAAACACATATAAAAAAATATTGATTTTGGATTTTTAAAGTTAGAAAGATGCCTATCTATCAATTCCTTCAATTTCAAGTGCTAAGTATGTGCCTTGCTAAGAATCAAGAATCAACATTCTGAAAAGAAGAAGAATAAAAGAAAATTAATTTTTGAAGTTCATTTTCCCACTATCTACTGCTTGATTCTTTCTCTAAATAACTATCAATTCATGTACCCTCTCTATCTATGGTGGTGGTTTTGTTGATCACATGATAAAGTGGTGGCTATGGTCTATGGAGGTTTTGGCAATTGATGGGCTTAGTGCAAAATCAAAACTGAAGTGGATGATAAGTACTATCAAGGAAAAAATGGAGGGTCTGTTTGTCCTTTTATTAAAAATTAACAACAAAGTACTATTTTATTTTTTAAACAGAAGGATTAAATAATTTAACTGGTTTAAATATCAACGATAAATTAGTTATTTAATCAAAATACAGTACTAGGTAGTAATTAAGGTTAAAACCTTAAGGGCTATAGGGATTAAATGCTCCCAAATATAAAATTACATTGAAATAAATGAATTATGTTTAGTTACTTATAAATTTTTCAAATTATAACATCAACCAAATTTTATTATAAGTCAATTGTATAAAAATTACTCTTTAATTATGAACAAGGAGTTGATAGGTGATAAACAACCCCAATCAGAGTAAAGATGAGAACACTAGTTCAATTCCAGGAAGTGCACATGCTAGAAGGGCCAAAAACCTTTTCAACTGTTAAATTTATTATCGATTCAGCTGATTGCTTATGTTTTGGCTCACAAAACTAACTCTCTAACAAGTAGTTCTAAATCAAATATTTAATTAGCACATGCCATGATCTAAGTCTTGGAAACATGAAAGAATTACAAGTGGCAGTTCATTTATTTAGTTTCAAAATCAATACAAGAAAGTTACAGCTGATGAATAAGAAGTTGAAATTTAACCTTAATGAATCAAACATTAAGGTGTTCATCTGGATTTTTAAGCTGCTGTAGCCTCAACAGCTTCTTCTGATGACGAAGAATGCTCAACCTCCTCGTACACCAAATGAAAAATCGAATTATATGACTTAAACTAACAACAACAATCGAACCCAACCAACTGAAAGCCCACATTGGATGCATCCAATCGATTCGGCGAAGAATATGATCGGGAGTCACCATATCCATCGACATTACATAAGCATTTGCTGCAGAATACACTGTAGTACACATTACTGCTGTCAAAACCCATGTGCAGAACTTATTCTGGAGAGGGAATCCACTAATTATCAAGAACACAACCATAAGTGATCCAACAAATGCAATGCTATTGTAAATCAAGAACAATTCGAATGCCGATTCGTAGGTGTAACCAAATACTGCTGTTCCTGCCAAACAAGGATACTTTTTGCAGCTTGAACTGCCAGCGCCGTTTGTATAATCTTCTTGCCATAAGCCGCCAGGTGGGCTTATAACGGCTTGAAAAGTCATTGCGGCTATTAGAGTTGCAACTGCCATTAATGTACCCTGAGTTTCTTCAATCCAGTTACTACCTTGATGCTCTATGTAATTGATGAACTTCTTGCACCATGCTTTTGGCCCTGATGGTGATTTTATGGGAACTGTAAAAATTGCAGCTGGTTTTATTGGCAGGAAATTGCTTGGAGTTGGAGTTGTAGCTTTTTTGGCGCCTGATTCTCTTAAAATGTCTCGAATTTCAGGACTTTTGAAGTCTTTTGGAGAGTGGTCTAATAGATCCAAGGCTGCGAAACCAATTCTATTGATGGTATTTACTTTTGCTTTGATGCTGGGCACTGAGAGCAGGTACCTAATTGTCTGCACAAACAAAATATACAGGCTTCAGCAGGTCAGGATTCAAAATATGAAGCCAAATTTCTTTTAAGATTCTCAAAATATACCAACAGTAAAAATAAGGCTCAGACCTATTTCTTTGGTATTACTGTTTGAATTATTGTTAATAAAAATAATAAAAGGCGACCCCAGTGCGCTAAGCATCTCACACGTGTGAGCTCTGGAGAGAGTGATATATGCAGCATTTCCCTACTTTGTGGTAAAGAAGCTATTTCTGTGGCTCGAACCCATGAAAATATCTATCTGTATTAATTGGTTTTACTATTAATTGAATATTTTCTAGTAACAAGAACTTGAAATACAGCTAAATAAATCCAAGTGTGGTTAGAGAAGGTTAACCTCTAATTGCTTCAGCATGGAAGCTATATGAAGGATGGTGTTGCCATCTTGATTTCCCTTATTGATAAGCTCATCATCTTTGATATTTTCCACCAACAGCATCAATGCGTCCAAATGGTTATATTTTACACTCAGATGTAAAACTGTATCTCCATCAAGCAATTCCTTAGTGGATTGAGGACATGCATTGATCAATTCTTGAATAACCTCAACTCTGCCTCTCATGGCAGCCAAATGCAGAGGAATTCTGCCATCTTGATCACGAACCAAACAAACATCATTATTTGCACGTAACAAAGCTTTCACAATCTTTACATGGCCCTCTGCGGAAGCCAAATGAAGTGGAGAACGTTTGAGAGAGTCAAACTCTGAGGCCATTTTAGGACATTTTTCAAGAATAGCTTGAGTGAAATCAAGGTGGCCAAGTAAAGATGATATGTGTAAGGGAGTTTCAGTAAAAGAGGTGAGTGAAATTTTATTAAGAATGAGTTGATCTGTTTGGAGCAATGTGTTTAAGCTTGCCACACAGCCTTTAATAGCTGCTTTATACACTCTTCTCATTATATCATCTTCATCAAGTCTTACGTTCTCCATTATCTCTTTACTCTCTATCTCCTTCCCCCCGTAGCCAGTAATACTAAGAGGTTTTTTTTTTTTTTTTTTTTTGGGTAACTTAGCTTCTTGTTCCATGTATATATATCAATCAATCTGTATGTTTATGGAGATCAAGTCCCATTTCCAAGCAGATCTTAGACGTACGAGTGCAACCATACAATCAACTTAACAAAGGAAAATTCTCTCACAAGTCAAGTATTGAACGGAGATATTAGTTTTAATTAAATAATTAATCCTGCTAAAGTGCTAATCTTTAGCTTTACCTATGAATTAATAAGTAGCTTCTTTTTGTTACACCCATTTAATTAAATTTTCTTGTTCTGATTAATTAATTGATAACGATACCTTACTTCTTGCAATACTTGCAAGATTGGGTTGGCTCATAGCTTAATTTGGATACTTAAAAAAATGAAATTGAATTGATGGCGCTTGATTCTTAATTATATCTTCCTTCTTCAAGAAAATACATGTACATGCTTTTTAAATCAAACTGTATTATGAAATCTATGCAGTAAATTGATGCATTATGAAAGTTGAAGGTTACAAAAAATATTGTGCCTCTAACAATCCAATATTTAGCACAGGCAATAATCAAGAACCCGACATCATGAAAAATATTAAAAATGGAAGTTTTATTTATGTCAAAATGAATACAAGAGAGATAGAAAATTACTGTTGATGAATAAGAAGTTGACACTAATTTACATTTTAAAAAATTAATCTTAATCAATTAAACATTAATGTGTTCATCTAGATTTGTTAGCTGCTGTGGTCTAAACTGCTTCTTTCGATGCCTGCGAGTGCTCAGCTTCTTTGTAATCCAGATAAGAAATCGAATTATATGACTTAAGCTAGCAAGAACAAGCAACCCAAACCAACCAGAAATCCACGTTGGATGAACCCATTTGATTTTGCTAAGAATTTCATCTGGAGTCGTCATATCCAGCGATGTTACATAGGCATATGCTGCAAAATACACTGTAGTGCACATTAAAGCTGTCATAACCCAAGTAAGGAACTTATTCTGGAGAGAAAATCCACTAATAATCAGAAACACAACAACAAGTGATCCAGCAAAAGCAACGCTATTAAATATCAAGAAATCTTTGTACTCCGATTCATACATGTAACCAAATATAGCTGTTCCAGCCAAACAAGTCTTGTTTATGCAGCTTGAACTGCCATCCCCGTTTGTGTAATCTTGTTGCCATAAGCCGCCAGGTGGGCTTATAACGGCTTGAAATGTCATTGCGGCTATTAGAGTTGCAACTGCCATTAATGTGCCTTGAGCTTCTTCAATCCAGTTCTTACCTTGATGCTCTATGTATTTTGTGAACTTCCTGAACCATGCTTTTGGTCCTGATGGTGATTTAATGGAAACTGTAAAAGTTGCTGCTGGTTTTACTGGCATGAGATTGCTTGGATATGGAGTTGTAGCTTTTTTTGCGCCTGATTCTATTAAAATGGCTCGAATTTCAGAACTTTTAAAGTCTGTTGGAGAGTGGTCTAATACATCCAAGGCTGTGAAACCCATTCTGTTTATGGCATTTACTTTTGCTTTGATAATGGGCACTGAGAGCAGATACCTTATTGTCTGCACAAACACAATATTAATATGGTTTTCTTTTATTTCATATAAAATATGGTTGCAGGCAACATTTTTACGAGCAGAAAATTTAAATGAACAGAAATTCTTAACCTTCAGAATCAGTTCTGCGGTGCAGAAGCTCAGGATTCAAATTTTGAGGCCAACTTCTTTTAAAATTCTCATATACCAACAATAAAAAATAAGGTGCAGAAGTATTGCTTTTAGACTTAATTGAATATTTTCTAGTAATAAAAACTTGAAAACAGCTAAATGGCTCCTAGGATGGAATAGAGAGCGTTTACCTCTAATTGCTTTAGCATCGTAGCTATATGCAGGATGGTGTTCCCATCACGATTTCCCTTATTGACAAGCTCATCATCCTCAATATTTTCCACCAACAGCGTCAATGCTTCCAAATGGTTATATTTTACACACAAATGTAAAACTGTTTCTCCGTCAAGCAGTTCCCATGTGGTTTCGGAACATGCATTGATCAATTCTTGAATAACCTCAACTCTGCCTCTTATGGCAGCTAAGTGCAGAGGAATTCTGCCATCTTTATCACGAACCAAACAAACATCATTCTTTACACGTAACAAAGCTTTCACAATCTCTGCATGTCCCTCTGCCGAAGCCAGATGAAGGGGAGAGCGTTTGAGTGAGTCAAACTCAAAGGCCATTTTAGGACATTTTTCAAGAATAGCTCGAGTGAAATCAAGGTGACCAAGTAAAGATGATATGTGTAATGGAGTTTCAGTAAAAGGAGTGAGTGAAATTTTATTAAGAATGAATTGGTCTGTTTGGAGCAATCTGTTTAAGCTTGCCACACAGCCTGTCGTAGCTGCTTCATACACTCTTCTTATTATATCATCCTCATCAAGCCTTGTGTTCTCCATTGTCCCTTTATTTCTCTATCTCCTTCTCCCAATAGCCAAGTTTCTATATTGGCAAAGAGACTGAAGAGACTTTCTTTGAATCATTTATCATTCATTCATTTGCATATGGTAACTTTCTTTTGTCATTAGAATATAATTATACTATGAGTAGTCACACAAAAGAACAAGTCACAAAAGATAACAGGCTGAATAGTTGGGTAAGGAATTTTTCTTTTTTGTTACATTACTGGCGTAAATCACTTTTTTTTTTATCTGTGCAGGCTTTCTTTTATAAGCTTGCCACACAGCCTCTCGTAATATCATCTTCATCAAGCCTCATCATCTCCATTATTTCTTTATTTTTCTCTCTCCTCCCCAAATAGTAAACTCAAAAAATATATTATGAAGTTAGTATAGCTTCTTGTGTTATATATAAATATTGGGGACCCAAAAATAGAAATAGAGCTATATTCTAAATACTATTATTCAATATAAATTAGATCAAACACATTTACCGATCGAGTTAATTAGGGTTTTTTTTTTCCTTTTATTTTCTTGTTCAACGCTTAGTTGCAGAGAAGATTAACTTATTTTCTTGTTCAATATATTATTTATTTTCTTTTAAAAACCTCAACACAATAAATAATACCAATAGCAATAAGAGAAAGCATAAGCATCTACTTTGAGCCACCAAGCAAAGTATGCTAGTATTTTTCAGTTTGGCCTTTTATGTTCTGATTCCCAAATCAAACTGCATGTCGTTCCTCTGCTCTGTTCTCATTCTTCATTTTATGCCAAAACTTCCGCAGCTTCTTTACCGTCCATACTGCAAACCGAATCAATTCAATTATGTCCGAAAATGAAATCACCAATGCAGAAACACCAATCACTTTGGAATCCATATTCGCCATTTTTTCTCTATATCTTGATGGAGTCACAATTAACATACCAGTTACATAGCTGACTAACAAAAACAACAACGTGATCTTAATGGCTTGTGCTAAAAGCCAAACGCAGAACTTATTCTTGAGAGGAAATCCACCAACTATTAGAGCTATGACAGTGAAAGAAGCAGCAAAAGCAATACTATTGGAAGTGATATAATATATATATCGATCTGGATAAGCATAAGCTAAAACTGAAGTTCCAGCTTCACATATATTTGATTTGTTGCAAGCAGAACCGCCAGAGACATCTACAAAATCCTGTTGCCAAACACCACCAGGTGGATTCATTGCAGCTTGGAACGTCATGGTTGCAATTACAGTTGCGACTATCATTAATGCGCCACGTGTTTCTTCCAGATTGTATTGCAAGTGTTTCATGCATTTCTCAAACCGTGATCTTTTCATTTCTGCAGTAGAAGCAAGAGCAATAGCTCTTGGCTGTTGTGGTTCTGGTGGAAGAGTGTTGTTGCTGCTAATTAGCTCTGCTGCTATTCTTATACCAGCTTTTATTAAAATATCTTGAATTTGTAGGCTTTTGAAGTCTCTTGGACATTGATCTAACAAATCCAAGGCCGTCAATCCCATTCCGTTTAAGGCATTTGCTTTTACTTTCACTGTAGGAAGGGAAAGCAAATACCTTAAAGTCTGCATATATCCATATACAAATTTGTTTTAATTAATTCTGCGAATATACAACTCAAGAATATCTACTTTTTACACAAATTAAATAATTCAGCTACTAGTCCAGTAATTGATTGCAATCATTAAAAAACACAGTTATATATAGCTAGGATGAAAAATTAAATAATTACCTCCAATTGCTTAAGCATGGCAGCTAAATGCAAGATAGAATTGCCATCTTGATTTCCTATATTCAATATCTCATCACCATTGATAAATGTCACCAATAACTTGAAAGCCTCCAAATGGTTATATTTTATACACAAGTGGAAGACTGTGTCTCCATCAAGAGCCTCAAAAGTGGACTCAGAACTTGCACGTACCAATTCTTGAATAACCTCAACTCTACCTCTCATGGCAGCCAAGTGGAGAGGGATTCTACCATCTTCATCACGAGCCAAGCAAGCAGTTTTATCTTGCAGTAGCAAAGCTTTGATTATCTGAGTATGGCCCTCGGCAGAAGCTAAGTGAAGAGGTAACCGCAAAAGAGAATCTTGCTCGAAAACCATTTTAGGGCATTTTTCAAGGATAGCTATGGTGAAATCAAGGTGGCCAAGTAAAGCTGAAATATGTAGGGGTGTTTCAGTTAATGAAGTAAGTGAAACTTTGTTAAGAATGAGTCTGTCTTTCTGGATCAGCGTGTTTAATGTTGTTACACAGCCACTTATTGCTGCTTCATATAACAATACTGTTGGATCTTCTCTGTAATTATTCCTAACTAATTCCATGATTAACTCTCTGACCGTCTTACCATATGATTGATAGAAATAATAGACTTACTTGTATCTTGAGGTTTCCTTGAAGCTTCTACGAGATAAAATTAATGGACTGGTTTTTTGAACGTCTTAATCTGACATTGGAATTATATATATAAATATATTTACCGTCCATACTGCAAACCGAATCAATTCAATTATGTCCGAAACTGAAATCACTAATGCAGAAACACCAATCACTTTGAAATCCATATTCGCCATTTTTTCTCTATATCTTGATGGAATCACAATTAGCATACCATTTACATAGCTGACTAACAAAAACAACAACGTGATATTAATGGCTTGTGCTAAAAGCCAAACGCAGAACTTATTCTTGAGAGGAAATCCACCAACTATTAGAGCTATGACAGTGAAAGAAGCTGCAAAAGCAATACCATTGAAAGTTGTAGAAGAATGTGCAAAATTATTGTTCTGTACTTTCATCAATAGGGTCACATGTATATACATATACAGGATACTATAAACCTATTAGGAATTTAAATCCTAACAGAACTCTATTTACAACTAGCCCTTAACACTCCCCCTCAAGTTGGAGCATAGATGTTAATCATGTCCAACTTGTTACAAAGATAGTTAACCCGAGGTCCATTTAGAGCTTTTGTAAAGATATCTTCTAACTGTTCACTTGCTTTAACATGCCCTGTAGAGATAACACCCTGTTGTATCTTTTCACGAATGAAATGACAATCAATCTTGATATGTGTTGTTCATTCATGGAATACTAGATTTGATGCAATATGAAGAGCAGCTTGATTATCACACCATAACTTTGCAGGAAAGGACAACTTGAAGCCAATTTCTTCTAACAATTGACGAATCCAAATTGTCTCACAAGTAGATTGCGCCATAGCTCGATATTCTGATTCAGCACTCGATCGTGAGACTACATTTTGTTTCTTGCTCCTCCACGATATCAAGTTTCCACCTACAAAGACACAATATCCTGAAGTTGATCTTCTATCAACCTTCAAACCTGCCCAATCCGCATCCGAAAAACACTCAATGTCCAAATGTCCATGATTATTGTAAAGGAGACCACGACCTGGATTACCTTTCAAGTAGCACAAAATTTGTCCTAAAGCTTCCCAATGAATAACAATAGAAGAAGACATAAACTGGCTTAAGACGCTCACACCATAACTTTGCAGGCAAGGACGACTTGAAGCCAATTTCTTCTAACAATTGACGAATCCAAATTGTCTCACAAGTAGATTGCGCCATAGCTCGATATTCTGATTCAGCACTTCGATCGTAAGACTACATTTGTTTCTTGCTCCTCCACGATATCAAGTTTCCACCTACAAAAACACAATATCCTGAAGTTGATCTTCTATCAACCTTCGAACCTGCCCAATCCGCATCCGAAAAACACTCAATGTCCAAATGTCCATGATTACTGTAAAGGAGGCCATGACCTGGATTACCTTTCAAGTAGCACAAAATTTGTCCTAAAGCTTCCCAATGAATAACAGTAGGAGAAGACATAAATTGGCTTAAGACGCTCACAGAGTAAGCAATATCTGGATGTGTTACCGTAAGATAATTCAGTTTGCCCACCAATCTTCTATACATCTCAGGATCATCAAATAGCTTACCACCAATTGAAAGTTGCAAATTAGGAGTCATTGGAGTACCGTATGGCTTGGTACCCAACTTTCCAGTTTCCTTTAGTAAGTCAAGGACATACTTCCTTTGAGATAAGAAGATGCCTCTCTTACACCTAGATACTTCTATACCCAAAAAATAATTCAACAATCCTAAGTCTTTTGTCTAGAATTGAGTCTGGAGGAATGACTTGAGTGATGTAATGCCTGCAGAATCACTCCTTGTAATAACAATGTCATCAACATACACCACAAGTAGAATCAAACCAGTGTTAGTACTTCTGAAAAATACAGAATGATTAGAAGTACTCTTCTGCATGCCAAATTGGTGAACCACATTGCAAAATCTACCAAACCAAGCTCGAGGACTTTGTTTTAGGCCATAAAGAGATTTTCGAAGTTTACACACTTTACCCAACTCCCCCTGAGCAACAAAGCCTGGTGGTTGCTCCATGTAAACTTCCTCCTAAAGATCGTCATGAAGAAAGGCATTCTTAATATCCAGCTGATGTAAAGGCCAGTCAAAAGTAGCTGATAAAGAAACAAACAAACGAACAGAAGACAATTTGGCCGCAGAAGAAAAAGTATCAGAGTAATCAAGGCCATAAATCTGAGATTAGCCCTTAGCAACTAATCGAGCCTTGAGACGGGCAACAGATTCATCAGGATTCATTTTAACTGTGAAAACCCATTTACAACTAATAGCTTTCTTACCTGCCGGGAGAGGCACAAGATCCCAAGTACCATTAGTATCTAAGGCAGCCATCTCCTCTTTCATTGCTGCACACCAACCAGGATGGGACAAAGCTTGGACAACAGTTTTAGGGATAGAGACAGAGTCTAGGTTACTTACAAAACAACGAGATGAAGGAGAAAGATGATCATAACTAACAAAAGAAGAAATAGGATATGTACACGTGCGTTTACCTTTTCGAAGAGCAATGGGAAGGTCAAGGTCCGATGGAGCAATGGATGGCACAGGCTCAAGTTGAGTGGAGGGAACCGGATCTTCCGTTGAAGCGGTAGATAGGGGAAGTGAGTCAACAGTTCCTGGTCTCCTGGAATAAACCTGTTCAAAATGAGGGTGGACAGATGCTGGTGCAGGAGGCGGAATAGGAGGAGCAGACGCTGTAGCAGGAGCAGGAGCAGGAACAGGAACAAAAGCAGGAGCAGGAGAGCTAGGAAATTGGTGGATAGCGTAGACTAAAAACTCATCATCCTCCCCCTCACTCTTATATATAGGAGAAGGAAAAAATAGAGTATTCTAAAAAAATGTGACATCGACAGAAATAAGATAACAGTCAAGATCGGGAGAGAAACAACGATATCCCTTTTGATGCCGAGAATACCCAAGGAAAATACAACGAAGGGATTTTGGATCTAATTTGGAAACCTGCGGACGAACATCACGAACAAAACAAGTACAACCAAAAATACGAGGTTCAATAGGAAATAAAAGTTTAGAAGGAAACAAGACACTATAAGGAATTGCACCATTAAGCACAGAAGAAGGCATGCGATTAATAAAAAAACACGCAGTAGAGACAGCATCTGCCCAAAAATGTTTAGGGACCTTCATTTGAAATAGGAGTGCCCTAGCAACCTCAAGAAGATGTTGATTTTTTCTTTCTGCAACCCCATTTTGAGAAGGAGTATCAACACAAGATGTTTGATGAAGAATACCATTCTGTGACATATAAGATTGGAAGGAACTAGATAGATATTCTTTAGCATTGTCACTTTGCAATGTGCGAACAGAGGTATTAAATTGATTTTTAATCTCAGCACAAAAGGAACAGAAAATAGAGAATATCTCAGAACGATTTTTCATTAAAAATAACCAAGTAACACGAGAATAATCATCCACAAAAGTTATGAAATATCGAAAGCCAGTTTTAGAAATAACAGGACATGGACCCCAAACATCAGAATGAACTAACTCAAAAGGGGATGAAGCCCGTTTATTGACTCGAGGAACTAAAGGTAAATGATGATGTTTGGCAAATTGACAAGATTCACATTCTAAAATCGATAAAGACTGAAACTGCGGACACAACTTCTTTAAAGTAGACAACGGAAGAGAGGGATGGGATTGGCGGTGCCAATACACTTGACAGAAGATGTGGACCCATCAGCTAGAGTAACATGACAATTAAATTGCTCAGGTTCTTTAAATAAGGATAAGAGACTAGGGTTACCTGTCATATGATCTGTGCAACCAGAATCAATGACCCACTCTGATGAGGTAGACATAAGACATGTAGTAGGAGTACCTGAATTGGCAGCAGTAGCAATTGAGGAATCAGTAGACTTAGAAGAACGGTATCTAGAGAGCTCAGCATACTCTGCAGTAGAAATTGTTATAGTCTTTTCAGAAGAAGTAACTGCAGAATCTTGAGTGGCCATATTTGCCCTTGGGGGCTTATTTAGCAGTTTCTTACAATACCGTTTAGTGTGACCAGGTTCATGGCAATAACGACAGATAAGAATGCTTGCCTCCTGATTAATTGGTCCATTACTATGGTTATGTCCTCCTCTTCCTCTGTTTCCTGGCTCTCTAACTATGTGATTACGACTCACAAGTGCACTATTATCATAAGGGGAAGGGGTATAAAAACCTTCAGTACGTAGTAATCTAGCAAAAGTCTCCTGAAGAGAGGTAACGTCACTGCCTGAAAGAACCTGTGATTTGGCAATTTCAAAAGTCGGAGCAAGACCAGCAAGAAAACTCATTACAGCCATTTGTTCGCGCTGAGTCTATTGAACCTTAATATTGGGGCTGAATGGCAATAAAACATTAAGTTCCTCGTAAATCTTCTTAAATTCCATGAAATAAGCTGTGAGGGGCTTATCTTGCTGGTCGGCCCGATAAAGTCCATTGCAGACCTCATACATACGGGATAGATTACCTTTTCCCGAGTACAAAAATTCAAGATAATCCATCAGTTCCTTAACAAACTCTCAATGGTTAATTAAACCAATTACCTCACTGTCAATCGGATTTTGAAGCTGTACAAATAATCGAGCATCCTCTCTAGGCCAGATTTGCCTAGCAGCTCCTTCAGGTGGATCATTGGTGAAATGGTCATCCTTATCCAAACTATGAAAATATATACGAACTGTTTTACTCCATGCCAAAAATTAGAGCCAGTAAGTTTGTGTTCCGTTATTTTATTCAGTAATGGCACCACATCAGTGATAACAGGTTTCGATTCGGAAGTCCCCGGTGGAGTAGTCGTCATGATTTGTGATGAAACGCTCAAAAACAAATGTAGCACAACAAAGGAAAACTACGATTCTTGGTAACTTGATAGCAGAATAGCAAAGAGGCAGCAGCACAATATAAATTCACAAATTCAGAATGTACCCAGCAAGGCAACAGCAAAGGTGCAGCATAAAAAAAAAAAACACCACAAAAGTCAAAGAGAGCCGACACAACACACTGGGTTGCACTGCACTGGCAGAAACGACGCCGGAAACTGAGAGCCCGTAACCGGAGATGGCCAGACGCACCCTCACTCGCCGTGAAGCCCACTCGCGCGAATTTCGGTGATCAGATTTGGAGGGACAGCCGATCGGCGGCATGTCCTTCTTCCTTGGGTGGTGATGAGACAGAAAGACCAGCCTATGTGGGTGACCTAGACTGGCAATCACAAAAAAATACCCTCTGCCTGTAGTTTCAACGCAAAAAAGAGCAGAGAAAGAAAGAAAAAAAATAATGAGCCGAGGGGGCTCTGATACCATGTAGAAGAATGTGGAAAATTATTGTTCTGTACTTTCATCAATAGGGTCACATATATGTACATGTACATGATATTATAAACATATTAGGAATCTAACTCCTAACAGAACTCTATTTACAACTAGTCCTTAACAAAAGTAATATAATATATATATTGATCTGGATAAGCATAAGCTAAAACCAAAGTTCCAGCTTCACATATATTTGATTTGCTGCAAGCAGAACCGCCAGAGACATCTACAAAATCCTGTTGCCAAACACCACCAGGTGGATTCATTGCAGCTTGGAAAGTCATGGTTGCAATTACAGTTGCGACTATCATTAATGCGCCACGTGTTTCTTCCACATTGTATTGCAAGTGTTTTATGCATTTCTCAATCCATGATCTTTTCATTTCTGCAGTAGAAGCAAGAGCAGTAGCTCTTGGCTGTTGTGGTTCTGGTGCAAGATTGTTGTTGCGGCTAATTAACTCTGCTGCTCTTCTTATACCAGCTTTTATTAAAATATCTTGAATTTGTAGGCTTTTGAAGTCTCTTGGACATTGATCTAACAAATCCAAGGCCGTCAATCCATTCCGTTTAAGGCCTTTGCTTTTGCTTTCACTGTAGGAAGGGAAAGCAAATACTTAAAGTTTGCATATAGCCATAAACAAATTTGTTTTAATTAATTCTGCGAATATACAACTCAAAAATATCCACTTTTTACACAAATATCTACTCTATTTAATTACTTCACAGTTATTAACACTGATCATTCAGCTACTAGTCCAGTAATTGATTGCAATCATTAAAAAACACAGTTATACACAGCTAGGATGAAAAATTAAATAATTACCTCCAATTGCTTAAGCATGGCAGCTAAATGCGAGATAGAATTGCCATCTTGATTTCCCATATTCAAAATCTCATCACCATTTATAAATGTCACCAATAACTTGAAAGCCTCCAAATGGTTATATTTTATACACAAGTGGAAGACTGTGTCTCCATCAAGAACCTTAGAACTTGCACGTACCATTCTTGAATAACCTCAACTCTACCTCTCATGGCAGCCAAGTGGAGAGGGATTCTACCATCTTCATCACGAGCCAAGCAAGCAGTTTTATCTTGCAGCAGCAAAGCTTTAATTATCTGAGTATGGCCCTCGGTAGAAGCTAAGTGAAGAGGTAAGCGTTTGAGAGAATCTTTGCTCGAAAACCATTTTAGGGAGTTTCTGTTAAAGTTACAACTACAGCTCCATTGAAGAAATTGATGCAAGTGTTGTTGATAGTTTTTGGAGGTATTTTATTAAAGTCATTTAGATTTGTTGTACTTTGTTGAAGTCAAGAAGTAGTTGAACTACCTTGCTTTTAGGTAGGTTTGGTGAACAACCTTCCTTGACTTATGGAAGGTTGGTGAACAAACTTTATAATAGCTCTACTATAAATGTTTACATTATGCTGTAATGGAATTAATGAGATGTGAATATTTGTTTCTCCACACTTACAAAATCTGCAGAATTTTCCTTCTCTGTAGAATTTTCCTTCTCTTCCTTAATTTTCTGCTCTTCTAAACCAGCAAGTGGTATCAGAGCAACCTTGATCTCAAAGGGCTGTGTGTGTTTGAGTGAAAATCATAGAGAAAGCCACCAAATAAACCAGAATTTGTGAAGTTTTTCTGTTTATTTGCTTTTCTGCAAATGGCTTCTAGCAGCATATCGCTTTCACCACCTCATTTTAATGGGGAAAACTACCATGTTTGGGCTGTGAAGATGAGAGCTTATTTCAAGGGGCTTGGATTATGGCAGTATGTGGAGGAAAACAGAGTACCTCCACCTCTTAATCAAAATCCAACCCTTCAGCAGATTAGACAACATGAAGAAGAGGTTGCTAAGGCTCCAAAAGCTTTGTCCTATATCTATGCAGCTGTTGCAGATCCTATCTTCACCAAGATTATGACATGTGAGACAACACATGAAGCTTGGGAGAAGTTAAAAATTGAGTATCATGGATCTGAAAAAACTAGACAGATGCAGGTATTTAATTTAAGAAAAGAATTTGAAATGTTGAAAATGAAGGACAATGAAAAGGTGAAAGATTACATTGATAGAGTTATGAAAATTGTAAACCAAATTCGATTGTTGGGAGAAGAGTTAGAAGAGAAGAGAATTATGGAGAAAGTTATGGTGACTCTCCCTGAAAAATTTGAAGCCAAGATTTCTTCTCTTGAAGAAACTTAGGGACATGTCACAAATATCATTGAATGTGCTTTCAAATGCTCTACAAGCTGTAGAACAAAGAAAAGCTTATAGGGAAGAAGAAACCATTGAAGAGAAGGCTCTTGTTGTGACTCATAAAACAAAAATACAAGAAGGAGGTTCAAGAGGCCAGCAAACTGACAGAAAACCAAAAATAAAGAAGAATTTCAGAAAAAATTGGAGGAAGGACAGATTTCCACCTTGTCCACATTGCAAAAAAACAAAGCACACTGAGAACTACTGCTGGTTCAGACCTGGAGCTCAATGTAAGGTTTGTAAGTAATTTGGTCACACCGAGAAAGTTTGTTCTACAAACCAGAATCAACAAACACAAGCCCATCATGCACAAGTCACCGAAAATTCTGAAAAGTATGAAGAACAACTATTTGCTGTAAATGAAATTGAAGAATGTGGTGTCTCAATTGAAGCTAAAGAATCATGGCTTGTTGATAGTGGCTGCACTAACCACATGACACCAAACTTGGTGAATTTTGATAGCTTGGATACAACCTATTCTTTAAAAGTCAGACTTGGAGATGGTAGGCTTGTTGATGTCAAAGGCAAAGGAGATGTGATTATACAAACTCCTTCAGGTACAAAGCTTGTTTCCGATGTTCTTTACGTATCGAAACTAAATCAAAGCTTGTTTTCGGTTGGTCAATTGCTGGATAAGAATTACAGTTTGCTATTTAAAGATAAAACTTGTGAAATAAGTGATCCTTCTGGCTCAAAGTTATTTGCTGTCAAAATGAACCGGAGAAGCTTTCCTCTATATTTAAGAAACTTCGAAGAAGAATCTTGCTGAGTCACAAAAAAGAATCTGATTTGTGGCATAAGAGACTTGGTCACACCAATCTCAATTCATTAAAATTGCTGCAATCCAAGAAGTTAGTTGCTGATTTGCCATCTGTAGTTGAAGACGGCAGTATATGTGAAATATATCAGTTAGGCAAACTCAGTCAAACACCATTTCCATCTGATCAAGCATGGAGAGCTTCTATGAAACTTGAATTAATACACACTGATGCGTGTGGCCCTATGAGTGTCTCATCTTACAATGACAGCAAGTATTTTCTATTGTTTATTGATGACTACACCAGATTCTGCTGGGTATATTTCCTCCAATTCAAATCTGAAGTTTTCAAAATGTTCTTGAAGTTTAAATCAATGGTAGAGAATCAAGCTGGCTCCCCAATCAAGATTTTAAGATCTGATAATGGGGCTGAATTTACATCCAATCAATTCAAGCAATATTTGCAAGAAGCAGGCATTCACCATCAATTAACAGTAGCTTACACACCTCAACAAAATGGTGTAAGTGAAAGAAAGAATCGATCTGTGATGAATATGGCGAGATGTCTCTTGTTTGAGAAAAATCTGCCCAAAGTTCTTTGGGCTGAAGCTGTAAACACTGTTGTATATCTTCAAAATCGGCTTCCAACCAAAGCTATTGATGGAAAAACTCCTTTCGAAAGCTGGTTTGGAGTTAAACCATTGGTAGGTCATCTCAAAATCTTTGGAAGCATATGTTTTTCATTTATTCCAAATGCAAAAAGAGGGAAATTGGATCAACGAGCTGAAAAAGGAATTTTAGTAGGCTACAGCAGTGAATCCAAAGCCTACAGAATTTTGAATCCTGTTACTAAACAGGTGTATGTCAGCAGGAGTGTCAAATTCGATGAGAAAGGTGAATGGGATTGGAGTAAAATGGAATCAGAAAATTCTAAATCAGTTCTTGATTTTCAGCAAGAGCAAGAACTTCCAGTCGACAATGAAGAAGAATCAGATGGAGACGATTATGCAATTAGAGGGACTAGATCCCTAGATGAAATTTACAGCAGATGTAATGTTGTCTCACTTGAACCAACTCAGGTGGATGAAGCCTTAAAATTGCCTGAGTGGAGAGCTGCCATGGAGGAGGAGTTGAAGATGATTATGAAGAACGAAACATGGATTTTAGTTCCTAGACCATTGAATAAGCATGTAATTGGAACTAAATGGGTATTCAAATTGAAATTAAATTCTGATGGTTCCATCAATAAGCATAAAGCAAGATATGTTGTTAAAGGTTACGCTCAACAGCAAGGGGTTGATTTTACAGAAACCTTTGCACCAGTTGCAAGATTTGACACTATCAGATTGATTTTGGCACTAGCAGCAAGTGAAGGTTGGCAAGTCTTTCAATTGGATGTGAAATCAGCTTTCTTAAATGGTTCTTTGAAGGAAGAAGTGTATATTGAGCAGCCTGAAGGTTTTAATGATGGAAGCAATAGAGTGTGTTTGTTAAAGAAAGCACTCTATGGTTTAAAACAGGCCCCAAGGGCCTGGTATGCCAAGATTGATCATTACTTGCTGAATTTGGGTTTTAAACGCAGCTTAAATGAGGCAACACTTTATGTAACTCAACAAGGAAGTGATGGGCTTATCATTTCTGTGTACGTTGACGATCTACTTGTCACAGGCAACAATTTACAATTAATTCAAGAATTCAGATTGAAGATGCAGCAGGTTTTTGAGATGAATGATCTTGGCTTAATATGTTATTTCCTTGGGATTGAAATTGCTCAAGATGAGCAAGGGATTTTTATTTCACAAAAGAAATTTGCTTGGGAGCTGCTTAAAAGGTTTGAACTTAGCAAATGCAAACCAGTGAGTACACCTACAGCCCATGGAATAAAATTGCAAAAGGATGATGGTTCTCACTCTATAGATGCTTCAACTTATAGGAGCAAGGTTGGTTCTTTGCTGTATTTATCTGTAACAAGACCAGATATTATGTTTGCAACAAATTTACTGTCGAGATTCATGAATTCTCCAATTGAAAACCATCTTACAGCAGCCAAACGAGTTCTGAGATATGTGCAAGGGACTGCTGAATTTGGTTTGTTTTATAGAAGATTAAATGGTGTGAAGTTGTTGGGGTTCTCAGACAGTGATTGGGCTGGGTCATTGGATGATATGAAGAGCACTACTGGTTTTTGTTTTTCACTTGGTTCTGCTGTCATTTGCTGGGGAACAAGAAAGCAAGCTTCAGTCGCTCAATCAACTGCAGAGGCAGAGTATGTTGCAGCATCTGCTGCTGTAAATCAAGCTATTTGGTTGAGAAAGGTGTTAGTGGATCTGAATTTTCAGCAAGAAAATCCAACTAAAATACTTTGTGACAATAAATCAGCTGTTGCTATGGTTAAGAATCCAATCTTCCATGGAAAAACCAAACATATAAAAATAAGTACCATGCAATTCGTGAAGCTGAAAAGGAAAATGAAATTTAGATTGTTCATTGCAGTTCTGAAGACCAAACAGCAGATATTTTCACCAAGGCATTGCAAAAACCAAGATTTAAATTTCTTAGGAATAGATTTGGTGTTTGTCTCAACTCTTGCATCAAGGAGGAGTGTTAAAGTTACAGCTACAGCTCCATTGAAGAAATTGATGCAAGTGTTGTTGATAGTTTTTGGAGGTATTTTATTAAAGTCATTTAGATTTGTTGTACTTTGTTGAAGTCAAGAAGTAGTTGAACTACCTTACTTTTAGGTAGGTTTGATGAACAACCTTCCTTGACTTATGGAAGGTTGGTGAACAAACTTTATAATAGCTCTACTATAAATGTTTACATTATGCTGTAATGGAATTAATGAGATGTGAATATTTGTTTCTCCACACTTACAAAATCTGCAGAATTTTCCTTCTCTTCCTTAATTTTCTGCTCTTCTAAACCAACAGTTTCAGTAAAAGAGGTGAGTGAAATTTTATTAAGAATGAGTTAGTCTGTTTGGAGCAATTTGTTTAAGCTTTCCACACAGCCTCTCACAGCTGCTTCATACACTCTTCTTATACTATCATCTTCATCAAACTTTATGATCTCCATTCTCTCTTTATTTTTGTGTCTCTTTCTCCCAATGGCCAGTTACTGATGTTTCTATGAATAGGAATGACAATTGTACATGAAACCACCTCGATCTTGATACTGTGAGGAGAAAAAACAAATTTACAGATGTAAGTGCATATATGATCTGGTAATAAATTCAAGATCGAATCTTTAAATAATCAAAAAAATCTTTGTAACCTGGCTCAATAATAATATATTATTTATTAAAAATCAATTTATTTTTCATATTCATGTATTTGAATATTGTAACTTTAATAAAAAAAAAAAAAAAGGTAAAGAATCATGTATTTGTATATTGTTAATTTTTTCATATTCATGTATTTGTATATTGTTAATTTTTTTTTTTTTTTTAAAAGGTAAAGAATCAACTTGAATTAACTAGAATCAAGGATTACAACATTAGAAATGAAAACAAGAGGGCCAGAATCCCACTACCTTAGATCAAGACAGGGTAGAAATTGGTCGCAAGTAGGTATGCAACACTATTTGCTGATGTTCTAGCAAAAGTATGAGCATAATGAGACGGTTCTTTTAAGTGATTATTATTTCAGTTTGATTATTATTTCTTCAGCTGGTTGCTTATGTTTTGGGCTCACAAAACTCTCTTTCTAACAAGTAGTTCTAAATCGAATGTTTAGCACATGCCATGATCAAGTCTTGGAAACCATGAAAACAATACAAGACAGTTACAACTGATGAATAAGAAGTTGAAAATTAACCTTAATTAATTAAACATTAAGGTGTTCATCTGGATTTTTTAGCTGCTCTAGCCTCAACAGCTTCTTCTGACGACGAAGACTTCTCAACCTCCTCGTACACCAAATGAAAAATCGAATTACAGGACTTAAACTAACCACAGTAATCGAACCCAACCAACTGAAAGCCCACACTGGATGCATCCAATGATTTCGGCGAAGAATATGATCGGGAGTCACCATATCCATCGACACTACATAAGCATCTGCTGCAGAATGTACTGTAGTACGCATTACTGCTATTAAAACCCATGTGCATAACTTATTCTGGAGAGGGAATCCACTAATTATCAAAAACACAACCATAAGTGATCCAACAAAAGCAATGCTATTGTAAATCATGAACAATTCGAATGCCGATTTGTAGGTGTAACCATATACTGCTGTTCCTGCCAAACAAAGATACTTTTTGCAGTTTGAATTGCCATTCCTGTTTGTATAATCTTCTTGCCATAAGCCGCCAGGTGGGCTTATAATTGCTTGAAAAGTCATTGCGGCTACTGGAGTTGCAACTGCATTTAACTTACCTTGAGTTTCTTCAATACAGTTACTACCTTGATGCTCCATGTAATTGATGAACTTCCTGAACCATGCTTTTGGCCCTGATGGTGATTTTATGGGAACTGTAAAAGTTGCAGCTGGTTTTACTGGTGGGAGATTGCTTGGAGTTGGAGTTATAGCTTTTTTTGGCGCCTGATTCTCTGAAAACGCCTCGAATTTCAGGACTTTTAAAGTCTTTTGGAGAGTGATCTAATACATCCAAGGCTGTGACACCCATCCTACTTATGGTATTTACTTTTGCTTTGATACTAGGCACTGCAAGCAGGTACCTAATTGTCTGCACAAACAAAATATGTAGGCAGAAGGTCAGGATTCAAAGTTTGAAGCCAAATTTCTTTTAAGATTCTCAAAATATACCAACAATAAAAATAATGCTCAGAACTGTTTGTTTGGTATTACTGTTTGAATTATTGTTAATAAAAATAATAAAGGTGACCCCAGTAGCATCTCACATGTGTGAGCTCTGAGGAGGGGTGATTTATTCAGCCTTTCCTGCTTTTTTTTTTTCATAGAGAGGCTGTTTCTGTGGCTCAAACATATGGAAATATTTAACGAATACTAATATTGCTTTTACTATTAATTCAATTGAATATTTTGTAATAATAAAATCTTTTAAAACAGCTAAATAACTCCAAGTGTGGTTAGAGAAAAGTTAACCTCTAATTGCTTCAGCATGGAAGCTATATGCAGGATGGTGTTGCCATCTTGATTTCCCTTATTGACAAACTCTGAATGGTTGTATTTTACGCACGAATGTAAAACTGTATCTCCTTCTAGCAATTTCCAAGTGGACTCGGGACATGCATTGATCAATTCTTGAATAACCTGAACTCTGCCTCTCATGGCAGCTAATGCAAAGGAATTCTGCCATCTTGATCACCAACCCAACAAACATCATTCGTTACACGTAACAGAGCTTCGACGATCTCTGCATGTCCCTCAGCCAAAGCCAGATGAAGTGGAGAGCGTTTGAGAGAGTCAAACTCAAAGGCCATATTAGGACATTTTTCAAGAACAGCTGCGAGTGAAATCAAGGTGACCAAGTAAAGAAGATACATGTAAGGGAGTTTCAGTAAAAGAGGTGAGTGAAATTTTATTAAGAATGAGTTGGTCTGTTTGGAGCAATGCATTTAACCCGACATCATGAAAAATATTGTGCATCTAGCAATCCAATATTTAGCTCATGCAACAATCAAGAACCCGACATCATGAAAAATATTAAACTGCATGTCGTTCCTCTATTCTGTTCTCATTCTTCATTTTATGCCAAAACTTTCGCAGCTTCTTTACCGTCCATACTGCAAACCGAATCAATTCAATTATGCCTGCAACTAAAATCACCAATGCATAAACACTAATCACTTTGAAATCCATATTCGCCATTTTTTCTCTATATCTTGATGGAGTCACAATTAGCATACCATTTACATAGCTGACTAACAAAAACGACAACGTGATATTAATGGCTTGTGCTAAAAGCCAAACGCAGAACTTATTCTTGAGAGGAAATCCACCAACTATTAGAGCTATGACAGTGAGAGAAGCTGCAAAAGCAATACTATTGAAAGTGATATAATATATATATTGATCTGGATAAGCATAAGCTAAAACCGAAGTTCCAGCTTCACATATATTTGATTTGCTGCAAGCAGAACCGCCAGAGACATCTACAAAATCCTGTTGCCAAACACCACCAGGTGGATTCATTGCAGCTTGGAAAGTCATGGTTGCAATTACAGTTGCGACTATCATTAATGCGCCGCGTGTTTCTTCCACATTGTATTGCAACTGTTTCATGCATTTCTCAAACCATGATCTTTTCATTTCTGCAGTAGAAGCAAGAGCAGTAGCTCTTGGCTGTTGTGGTTCGGGTGGAAGATTGTTGTTGCTGCTAATTAGCTCGGCTGCTCTTCTTATACCAGCTTTTATTAAAATATCTTGAATTTGTAGGCTTTTGAAGTCTCTTGGACATTGATCTAACAAATCCAAGGCCGTCAATCCCATTCCGTTTAAGGCATTTGCTTTTCCTTTCACTGTAGGAAGGGAAAGCAAATACCTTAAAGTCTGCATATATCCATATAAAAATTTGTTTTAATTAATTCTGCGAATATACAACTCAAGAATATCTACTTTTTACACAAATATCTACTCTATTCAATTACTTCACAGTTATTGACACTGATCATTCAGCTACTAGTCCAGTAATTGATTGCAATCATTAAAAAACACAGTTATATATAGCTAGGATGAAAAATTAAATAATTACCTCCAATTGCTTAAGCATGGCAGCTAAATGCAAGATAGAATTGCCATCTTGATTTCCCATAATCAAAATCTCATCGCCATTGATAGATGTCACCAATAACTTGAAAGCCTCCAAATGGTTATATTTTATACACAAGTGGAAGACTGTGTCTCCATCAAGAACCTCAAAAGTGGACTCAGAACTTGCACTTACCAATTCTTGAATAACCTCAACTCTACCTCTCATGGCAGCCAAGTGGAGAGGGATTCTACCATCTTCATCACGAGCCAAGCAAGCAGTTTTATCTTGCAGTAGCAAAGCTTTGATTATCTGACTATGGCCCTCGGCAGAAGCTAAGTGAAGAGGAAAGCGTTTGAGAGAATCTTGTTATGATTAATCTCAAATAATTCCACAATAACCTAGATCGTGCAAATCACTAGATTCAACAAAATAGATTGAATAAGAAAAAGGTTGCGTACCTGACATCGTTGTTTGTCGATCTTGATGTGTAGAATTAGGTTTGCAGCCTTCCAGAGAATTGAAGAATCGATTTAGCGGAAGCAATACGAAAGGAACGTAAAACTGAATCGTATTCAACTCCGGGGACCACGACCTTTATATACCTGTAGGGTTAGTACAATTCCTATTTCGGTCCTTTAACGAAATAGGAATTATATAATGGTCTCTACACTTAATATCTATAATTAGTTGATACCTCAATAGTCAATTATTCACAATCAAGACCACATTTGAAATTGACTTTACAATTAGACTGCTGTACATATTTAATTTTACATATTAAGCCCACAATAGAAAATTAAATCCAACAATCTCCCACTTGGGCGAACATATGTTAAATAAAATACATACACCAAAATGAGCTCAACAAACGCAGTCATACAAGGTATCCAAAAACAATCTCGTCCATTAGTTATATTGATAAAGAGCTGAAGAAACATTCGCCATAGATCTCATGACTAAGTTCATCATCAACTACATTACCAATACCCCTAAATGACATAGATTCATTATAGAAGTGTAGCATGAAAACTACATGCAATGTGATCATCATGTCTGTTTCCAACTGGTCACCAACAAAAGTGAGATCAAGCAAAACAATAATAATAATACAGAGTGTAACCATCAACCAAAATGAGTACTCAACAAAATTTCATAATAAAACATATCCAAAACAAAATAGAGCATTCAAAAACATAATGTATACATAAAGAGCAAACTCCCACTAAAACTAGACAGTCTCAAACAAAATGATACTCATATGAGCGGTGTGCTCATGGAAAACTTTCGGTATCACTGCCTTTGTAAGCGGATCCGCAATCATAGAGTTTGTTCAATATGCTCTAAGGATATTTGTCCACTCTGTACCCTCTCCTTCACAGCCCAGAACTTAATCTCAATGTGTTTTGATCGAGAAGAGCTCCTGTTGTTGTTGGAGAATAAAATGGCTGACCTGCTGTCACAATACAACTTCAGTGGTCTTTCTATTCCACCTACTACACGCAGCCCAGTGACAAGGTTTCTCAGCCAAATAGCTTGATTGGATGCCTCATAAGATGCTACAAATTCAGCTTCCATGGTGGAGGTTGCTACTAGAGTTTGTTTCACACTCTTCCAAGAAATAGCACCACCAGCCAATAGAAAAACGTAGCCAGATGTGGATTTTCTACTGTCTTGGCATCCAGCGAAATCAGAATCAGTATACCCAATGATCTCAAGCTGATCTGATCTCCTATATGTGAGCATATGTCCCTTAGTCCTCTGAAGATATCTCATGACTCTTTTGGCTGCTTTTCAATGATCCATTCCTGGATTGCTGAGATATCTACCTAACATGCCAACTATAAAAGAAATGTCTAGACGAGTACAAACTTGAACATACATAAGACTTCCTACAGCTGACGCATAAGGAACCTTTTGCATTTCCTGAATTTCAAGTTCACTCTTTGGACATTCTTGATTACTAAATTTATCACCTTTTGCAATAGGGGTATCCAATGGTCTAGAATTCTGCATACTAAATCTCTTGAGCACTTTATCAATATAGCTCTTTTGTGATAATCCAAGAATACCTCGAGAACGGTCTTGATGTATCTGAATCCCTAAAATAAAAGAAGCTTCACCTAAATCTTTCATCTCAAAATGCTTTGAAAGAAAACCTTTGGTTTCATGCAGCAAGACTTTACAATTAGTAGCAAGAAGTATGTCATCCACATATAAGACCAAAAAGATAAATCTACTCCCACTGAACTTATGGTACACACAATTTTCAACAGCATTTGCCTCAAAGCCAAACGAGACAATTACTTGGTTGAACTTAAAGTACCATTGACGAGAAGCTTGCTTGAGTCCATAAATGGATTTCTTTAATTTGCATACCAGATATTTTGGATCTCTAATTACAAAATTTTCTAGTTGCACCATATATATTGTTTCATCAATGTCGCCATTGAGAAACGCAGTCTTAACATCCATTTGATGAAGCTCAAGATCAAGATTTGCAACTAAGGCCATGATTGTCCTAAAAGAATCCTTCGAAGAAACTGGAGAGAAGGTTTCTTTATAGTCAATCCCTTCCTTTCGAGTAAAGCCTTTTGCTACAAGACGTGCTTTATATCTTTCCACATTACCTTGAGAATCCCTTTTGGTTTTAAATATCCATTTGCAACCAATGGGTTTCTTTCCTTCAGGTAATTGAACAAGATCCCAAACTTGATTGTCTTGCATAGACTTATACTCTTCGTTCATTGCCTCAATCCACTTATGAGAGTCAGAACTCTGCATGGCATGATAGAAACTAACTGGATCATCATCTATCATGTCTACAGTATCCTCATGTTCCTGAAGAAACACTATATAATCATCTGGAATAGCACTTCTTCTCTCCCTAGTAGATCTCCTCAAAGGCATTTGAACAGGCTCTAATTCTTGAGGTTGTTGAATTTGTTCTTGAGGAAGAATAGCATTGTCTTGAATTGGATCTTGAATAGCTACAGGAGCAACTGGAGTCTGTACGCTATCAGAAACAACAAAAGGAATGAGAACCGAATCATCCTTACTTGGTTCCTCTTCAAAGACAATGTTTCTTTCTTTATTTCTCCCTCCAAAATCAACATCCTCAAAAAATGTTGCAATTCTCGTTTCAAAAAAAGTTCTGGAAGTAGGATTATAAAACTTGTAACCCCTAGACCGCTCAGAATATCCAACAAAGTAGCTGCTGATAGTTTTGGAGTCCAGTTTTGTTTCATTCGGCTTGTAAGGCCTTGCTTCAGCTGGACATCCCCAAACATGAAGATGCTTTAGACTAGGCTTACGTCCAGTCCAAAGTTCATAAGGTGTTTTAGCAACTGCTTTAGATGGAATCCTATTGAGAAGATAAGCTGCTGTCTTTAGCGCTTCACCCCACAGAGACTCTGGTAAAGTAGAATGACTAATCATACTCCTTACCATATCCATGAGAGTCCTATTACGTCTCTCAGATACACCATTCATGCTGGGAGTACCAGGCATTGTATATTGAGGGACAATTCCACATTCCTGTAGGAAAAGCGCAAAAGGTCCTGGACGTTGTTCGCCTGAACCGTCGTATTTACCATAATATTCACCACCATGGTCAGATCGAACAGATTTAATCTTCTTTCCTAGTTGATTTTCAACTTCAGCTTTATAAGATTTAAACACGTCCAAAGACTCAGATTTTTCATGAATGAGATATAAGTAACCATAACGAGAATAGTCATCAATGAATGATATAAAATATCTTTGGCCATTTCTAGCTGCAATATGGAATGGACCGCAAATATCTGTATGAATCAGTTCTAAAACATTGGATGACCGAATGACACCTAGTCTCTTTTGTTTAGTCTGTTTTCCTTTAATACACTCAATACAAGAATCCAAACCTGTGTAATCAAGTATATCTAAGATACCATCAGAAACAAGACGCTCAATTCTTGATTTGGATACATGACCCAAACGTCTATGCCAAAGTACAGCTGAGTTATCAATATTCAACTTTCTTTTGGTACCTCTTGTAGTAACATGCAGGGATTCATGATAACTAGTATCAATGTCTAACATATATAGATTATCACATTCATTCAAGCAACCAGTACCCAAAACTTTTGAATTCATAGATAAAGTGAATATACTGTCTCCAAAAGAACAATGAAAACCAGATTTGTCCAAAAAGGAAGCAGAAATCAAATTCCTTCTAAAAGAGGGAATAACAAAAGTATCTATAAGATCCAAAAAATAGCCAGTACTTAAACATAATCTAAAATGTCCAATTGCCTCTACTTCAACCAGATCGCCATTTTCCACATAGACGTATCTTTCACCGTCAGTTGGCTTTCTGTAGTTGAGGCAGCCCTGCAATGAAACACTTATATGAGCGGTAGCACCAGAGTCCATCCAATAAGTGTTTTTAGGAGCTGAAGTTAAATTAACTTCACAACAGACTAAAACAAGGTACTTACCCCTCTTTGCAAGCCAAATAGCAAATTTAGGACAGTCCTTTCTCAAGTGATCCGTCTTTCCACAAAAGAAGCATTTTGGCACATAAGGCTTCTTTTGTACTGGATCTACAGCAGTAGCAGCAGCAGGTTTCTCAATAGCCTTTTCAACAGTCTTTGCAAAAGGCCTCTTTCTTTTCTTGTTCTTGCCCTTCCCAGCTGAAGAAACAAAATGAGCACTCTCTCTTTTGTTAGAATTCATCTTTTCCTCCTCATCAACACAATGAGAAATGAGCTCGTTAAGAGTCCATTTATTCGGCTGACAATTATAGGAAGTCCTAATTTGTCCATACTGAGAAGGAAGAGAATTCATAACCAAATGGACTAAAAGGTCATCTGGTAAAGCCATACCCAGCGCCTTCAGTCTCTTTGCAATCTGAGACATGCTAAGAATATGCTCCCGAACACCACCATTGCCAGCAAACTTCATGGAGGTTAATTTTCCTAAAAGTGTTCCCACTTCGGCTTTGTCATTCTTGACATAAGCCCTCTCCAGCTCGGCAAGATAGTTTTGAGCATTGTTCTTTTCAGCTGAGACAGAGTCTCGAACATGTTCTGGGACTCCTTTCTGCATGATCATTAGACCTAAGCGATTAGAACGCTCCCACTTCTCATACTGAACCCTTTGAACATCACTGCTCGTATCAGTAAGAGGAGCAGGTTCGTCCATCCTGAATGCAAGATCCAAATCCATACAGCCCAGAAAGATCATAATATCTGATTTCCAAGACTCAAAATTTGATCCCTCAAGTTTAGGGACACAATCAGGATTAAATGACATGTTAGCTGACATTAGAGAAAATAAACAAATAGATAAGTATAAGCTCACAATCCACAAATGAAACAATTCACATAAGTAGAGATTAAAAAAAATGGAAATAAGATACAGACACAACATTAATATTCTCATCTTTGGATGTAAAACATTAACTTGTAATTAGTATCTCAACACAGCAATCAAATATTGATAACATAGTCCTGACAAATAATAAATCTTCCTTTGGGCCGATATATCATTGTCATGAAAATAATCAAACAATTATCACATACTTATTGCCAACATGTATTCAAAACTCAGCCAGATAGCAACCTTCCTTTGGGCCGATTAACTATCCGCAACGAATTCTAATACACCTGTCTAATATTCTAAAATAAATCAATTCAAGCAATAGAGGTCACTTTGGTGACTTATTGATCAAATCAATTTATTTTAACAAATATCAAACACAATAGGGACTTAATCACTCCAAAATTTAATCTCAAGTCGACAAATTAATTCATTTAATTGTAATTAAAACAAAACAATTGCAATTAAATGAATTGATTGTCTAAATATTTAATAATCTAAAATTATTTAGCCCTAAAAAAAAATTATAATCTAGTCTTTAAGTTACTAAATTAGAGACTAAGTTATAAAATTGGACTAAATAAATTTGAATAAATAAAGTTCGGGATCTAATTTAATTAAATATATATCCATGGGTCTAGACGAAAGAAAACAGGAAATTAGGGGCCTAATTTGAAGTTACAGAAAATTAAGGGGCCTAATCTGAAGTTACAGAAACTTAGGAGCCTAATCTGAAATTACAGAAACTTAAGGGCTTAAACCGAAATTTTCCAGGGACCTAACTGTAATTTGCCATCCCTAACCCTAAAAAACAAAAACAATAACAGGTCCGCCGCCAACCAAAAAAAAATCTGAATTTTTTTTTTTTTTTTTTTTAAACAAAATCCGGCCAGAAGAAAAAAAAAAAATATATATATATATATATATATATATATATATATATAAAATATCAAACGAACAATTAATCGTCAATGGCGTTTGTTCAAAACCTCTTACCTGTTCTTGGGGAATCCGAAGAACAGTGAGAAAAAAAAAAAATTTTTTTTTTTTTATTAAACAAAACCCTCAATCCGTAAACAGTAGGGTAAACAAATAAAAAACATACGAAAATCAATCTAAAATCTAGCAATTATGCACAAGGCTCTGATACCACTTGTTATGATTAATCTCAAATAATTCCATAATAACCTAGATCGTGCAAATCACTAGATTCAACAAAATAGATTGAATAAGAAAAAGGTTGCGTACCTGACATCGTTGTTTGTCGATCTTGATGTGTAGAATTAGGTTTGCAGCCTTCCAGAGAATTGAAGAATCGATTTAGCGGAAGCAATACGAAAGGAACGTAAAACTGAATCGTATTCAACTCCTCTGGGGACCACGACCTTTATATACCTGTAGGGTTAGTACAATTCCTATTTCGGTCCTTTAACGAAATAGGAATTATATAATGGTCTCTACACTTAATATCTATAATTAGTTGATACCTCAATAGTCAATTATTCACAATCAAGACCACATTTGAAATTGACTTTACAATTAGACTGCTGTACATATTTAATTTTACATATTAAGCCCACAATAGAAAATTAAATCCAACAAATCTTGCTCGAAAACCATTTTAGGGCATTTTTCAAGGATAGCTATGGTGAAATCAAGGTGGCCAAGTAAAGCTGAAATATGCAGGGGTGTTTCAGTTAATGAAGTAAGTGAAACTTTGTTAAGAATGAGTCTGTCTTTCTGGATCAGCGTGTTTAATGTTGTTACACAGCCACTTATTGCTGCTTCATATAACAATACTGTTGGATCTTCTCTGTAATTATGCCTAACTAATTCCATGATTAACTCTCTGACCGTCTTTCCATATGGTTGATAGAAATAATAGACTTTCTTGTAGCTCGAGGTTTCCTTGAAGCTTCTACGAGACAAAATTAATGGACTGGTTTTTTGAACTTCTTAATCTGACATTGGAATTATATATATATATAAATATATTTAATTACACCCATTTACACATGGCATGAATAGTGCCCATACATGGTTGACATTTTACACTCGTGGTTGGCATACATGAGAACAACAGCCCATCAAGCAATGACGGAGGGCGGAGTGCGAGTGGTGGCCCCCACCCCCGCCTCCTACCCACTTTTTATTCTCTAAAAAGTTAAAAAGTTTTCAACTTTATCTATAAAATAGTAAATTTTTTAATTTTGTCCCCTTAAATTTGAAAAAGCTATAATATTTCAAACCAAAGAAAATAGTTCTGGTGGAAAAAAGTATAACCAAAGCTGCAGTTTTATCATTCTGCAGAGAGGAATCTGAATTCCTTGATTTTATGAAGTTAATTCTCGTAATTGAAAAAAAACAATTCAAAATACAGGTAGAACAATCAAATGTAATTTCTGCTAGGAATTTTGCGAAATTAAGATTGAATTTACTGGAATTAATGAACAAAAGGAACAACACCACCATTAAAAACAGAAGAAGAAAGTAAAGGGGCAAAATAAAATCAAATGTTTAGCGTACATCTGGTCTGAAATAGGAATTGGAAAAATTTGACCACCATGGAAGAACAAATGGAGCATTAAAATGGTGCATGCAACCGCTTTCATAGCCTAGATCAAACACCCTTTCCAGCACTTTAGCCTTCATGTTGTACAAGAGAATAACACGCGTTGCACATCAATATATGCAATGTCGTTATCGATTTGGCTGAAACTCTTGAAGAATGGGATGGTAGGAACCTCTCCTTCTTCAGTATTTACCTCACTCAAGTATGAAGGACGTCGAAATTCAAACACCACGAAAGAGTTCCTGAAATCATCAAGTTGCCAAACATTTATATGATGATCCCTATAGTTGAAGTAGTCCAGTCCAATTCCTCCTTCATTAACCGTAAGGCAAGCTGATAATACACTATTAATATCCACACCTTCAGGCAGATCAATGAAGCGTTCAAATTGATTAGGTTTATCAACTGGATCATCCAAAGACGACCAGTGAAACATTCCATCGTAGAAAACCAAACTAGTAAAAGAGGCATGTAAGAATCTTTCAGGACAGAGAACATCAAGCACATTTCAATTCCCTTTTTCTGAGCAAAAACAAGAAATTTTTATAATGGATGCAGTACGTACTGGATGGAAAATTAGTACCACCTTGAAATTAGGTATAATTTCTGGATATTCTTCTCCACTACTTTATCAAAATAGCCATGACAAATGAAGCCAAGATATGCAATTCTTATGCGCATTCCGCCACCGGGTTTTACACCCCGCGCTTCTCCACGGGAAGAGGGTCTGGTGGAAGCACGACCTCTTGACCAGTGAATGGATTATAAACTCAAAAAATATTTCTTGATGAACATAAGACCAATCCATTGCAAGATCGCGAAAATGAGATTTGATTTGATAGTTTAGGCACCGAACGGAAAGAAAACTTGAGAGAATTGTATAACCTCTACTTCCCCGATCATATCTTTCCCGGAGTTGAAAAATTAAGGTTTATTGGCAAACAATTGGTTGCAAAGGCGAGCAAAGCTAAGACTAGAAATGAGGGAACAGAAACGCTTGGAAATGGACCTGCATCGATAAATGGAGTTCTGGAGGGAGTCTGATTAGTATCTCAGTAAGTAATTCATCGGCTAGATTCATTGATGGAAAGAATATTTGATCTGCGCATTTTGCCAGAACTATCCTTCGACGACGAAAGTCTGAATTAGTTCCTCTGTTACGCTACGGTTTTGTAATTGAGTTTTGTGCAGCTGAATACACTAACTATATATATATATATATATATATATATACACATATATATTGAGAGACTGCTACTGAAAATTAATTTAACAACTAACTAATTACTAGCAAATTAGATTTTTTTTAGTTTAATTGAAAAAATAACAAATATCCCAACTAATACTAGCTCCATCCCATAATTTATTTTTATCTATACTTTCCTTTTTGTCAATAAATATAATAGTCAAATTAGTATATTACATCAATTCGATATTAATATAAATAAAATCAACATATGGACCTTTAGGCTTCTAATAAACTCTATATAACCAAATATTTAATTAATTTCTAAGAATAATTTAATATGGATGATTTAATTTTGATGAATCTGCAACTGATTTACAGTATATAAAAAAATGCCTAGTATGCTTAATTTAGTACAGAAGTTACCTGTTGCTTTTCTTCTCCATCTACAAGAAAGTAAATTTCATGGGATATTTGTGAATACAAGGTTTGCTTCTATGCATTTCGCAACAACTGAGAAAGAAACGGCGAGACTTGACATTAATGAAACAATAGCTTTACATATGAGTTAGATCCACTCTGCCTGCCATATACAAAATTGTATCTATGGAGGGATCATTTGTGTGTTTAAATTTCTTCCCTATACTACGCCTTACAAGATCCCCACCATTGAGGAAGAGTTTTCCCCCCATTTAACTGTACCAAAAATGCTCTATAACTCTACTGCACTGCTTGTCGCACCGATCTTTCTCCAATCAAAAACAATTTAATCCCTTGAATACTGCATAAGCTCAAACCACTGCCAAAAAAAGAAAAATTATTGAAAAGGTCAGAACAATACTAGTTGGTTATTCCAGCACTCACTAGGTCTTTCAGAAATTAAATTCATACGACAGAAAATCATAAATCTCGATCCAATTTTTTCTTTCCCCTTTTCCCGTAAGTTAAGTGCTCTCTACCAAAGTGGAGAAACGGGGGCATGATGCACAAACCCAACACCTTGGGCAACAATTGCCGACTTTCAAGATGATCAGTGGCTATGCACTCTTCAGATAGTTCACAATTTTCCATGAGGTATTTTGCGCCTCAAGGCCATTCAGTTTATTCTTCACTGTAAACTAACTACACTTTTACACAGAATTACCTGTCTCAGTAAATCAGCTAGGGTTCTTGGAAGTGCCTCAGTATTCCTCAATACAATATAGTATGGAAAGGGGAAGGAGTCGAGGTATTTTGTGAATTTAAGCACTCTTTTTTCACCTTCACCAACAAATGATGCTTCCTGAAATGGAAATTATGGTGTTAAATGGAAATTGTTCTTGCCCGCAAATCAGGTTCGTAACATCTATACAACAAAATAAAGGAATACCATTTGATCCATGATGGATTCCTGTGGGCTATCCAGAAGCAGAAATGCAACCATTCGCTTCCTACTCAAGAAATCTCTAACACGACGTTTCAACTTCTCCTGTATAAATATAGGAGCTAATTTTTGTAAATTATCAACAAATGGAAAGCTATTTATTTCAATCAACATAAATCACTCCCTTTCAATCCTCTCTTTAATCTCTAAACTTCCAACTTTCTCAAACGAGTAAAAGAAATGTACCTTTTCATGGAACCGACCATCAGCAATAATTAAAACAAGTTGTTGTAGTGGGTTCTGTCCAGAAGGGAGTCGTGCTTTTGCAACTGCAGTATCAAGCATGTCGTTCAGATACTTCAACAAGTCAACAACAGGCTCGTCAGCAATGGTGTTCTCTTGTCTGAATGTCAAATTGGAAATGATCTGCTCCAAAAAAATTATATATATACACATTAAATGAACATGTCTTGTATAGCCCCTTTAGCAACCAAAGGTTAAGGTAGTACTTTGAAAGCTTTTAACTTTGAGAGAGAAGAATCTTATGATAATAATTTACTGAAACAAGAAGATAATACTAACCTTTACCCCAGCCTCCCCATTGAATGGCTGACCAAAATCATGCAGTAACCTTATGTTCCCCTTCTTACCAAAGCTTGCAACAGCCAAGTCTCCCATTTCCAGTTGAGACATGGCACGACAGACTGTCACCAATGATTCAACTGCAACATCCCCACAACAACTCTCAGACATACTCCGTGAATCATCCACAGCAATGACAACTTGGTAGTCGCGTTTGTTAGGCCGGGTTCGCCTCAGCCATATCTTATCTTTCCGGTAGTGACTTGCTATATAGGGAATTACCTTTAAATGATCCAGGCACGGGAAAAAAGAAAAAACAAAAGAAAATGCGTCAAAAAATGAGAGAACATTCAGATATCTGTATGATGTAAATTGCAATGTAGTATACCTTCTTCATGTTGATCCGCTTCCCAGTTTTATAATCTCCTTGAAGCTTGCTCGCTAGAGTGGGTTCCATAACAAGACGCAGTTGTTCAGCCAACTCTTGGGACAACCTTGTTGTGAGCAACTCATATCTTCTCCAAAGAGCAGCAGCATTACTCTTTATATCAAGGGAAATTTCTCCAGGATCCTGGACTTTCCCAAGCTCATTATCGTCCACAGAAAGTTTGCTAAGGTGGTCTATCTCCTCAGTCAAGTAAGACTTCTTGATAGAGACCAAACTCTCAGAAAGTATTCCCCGACCATCATCATAACGACCATCGATTTCTGGGGATCCCTCCTTACATGCCTTCTCAGAATCAGAGGACTGCTTCTGCTCCTCCATCTTACTTTTGAGGATTGAGCCATAATGTTTCAGATGCCTATCTTCAGAACTTTGCTTTTCAATCTGCATCTTGCTCATATCCTCTCTTGGAGCTGCAGAGTTATCCTCATCTGGCTTACTATTGATATCTGTGTCAACCTGCTCAGAATTAGCAGGGCCCAATGTCTGCTCTGTTCCCTTTTCAAACTCGGGAACATATCCATATTCATCAGCATCCTTGTCCTCCATCTCACTGGGTGCCTCCTTGCTGTCTGCCTGAATATCAACAGATACTTTGACCCTTTCTTTCCACTCCTCAAGTGCATCTCCAACATTTCTGTAAGGGTTTGGTTGGGTATTTTGAACAGATAAAGATTCCTTCTCAGGGTGTTCTGCTTTTTGGTGATCATCAGTCAGACTTCCATTATTTGATGAGTCAGAGATCATTATGTCCATCTCAGAAGTTTGACCAGAAGGTAAGCTTTTCTGGGGAGCAAGGTCATTATAAGTTTCGCTGGTACTAGATATGTTTGCTTCTGGTGCAACATTTTGTGAATCTGGTACCTGTGAGTTCCCATTTGGTTGTGTTGCAGATGCTGTATTAGGCATATGGTTGCTAATTAAGTCGGAAATTCCATCTCTGAACACATCTTTCCTTGATGCCATTGAATTTATATCTGAGTTCTCTTCTTTATCCTTGCCATGATCATTACTTTCAGAAGGTCCTCCCACTGGTTCAGCATCCGCCTCTTCCATAGTTTCATCAACAGGATTTGCATTCTCTTCGGCATGGCTCCCATTCTCAGCAGACTCATCCTGGTTCCCATCCTCAGAAGGATCATCACCACCTTCCTGACCCATCTCTTCCTTAGAGTCCAAGTCTTCTCCATTTATGTCTTCATCCATACCCATATCCTCAACAGATCTTTCTTTCAACTCATCATGCTCAAGTCCAGTTGGATCAGCAACTGATTCTTCCTTGTCCATCTGCATGTCATCCATACCTCCTTCTGCATCCCCAAGATCATCTTGGTCTCCAACCTCATTATTTTGTTTATCAGGTTCCACAGAATTAAGCTCTCCAGGTTCCTCATCATCAATATCAGCAGCAGAATCCTCCTTGGCTCTAAGCTCCCTACTGCTTGGATCCCTGTCCCTAACTGATGGTCCAGATTCATACTTTTCGTCTGTAGTATTAGGGTCCTCATCTTCCTTCTTATCCCAAAGTTTCTCATCAATGACTTCACTGTCAGCTCCGGTTTCCCCCATTGCAGACTCTAGTTGCCCATCATCACCATCTTCATCATTCTCCTCCTCAGAGTGCTCGCTAACACTAAATGTATCAGCAGCAAAATCCTCCTCCATCTCGATACCCTTGTCATTCTTATTTGGAGCGTCATGGGAAGCATCTTGTTCTGCACTTGCCTGTAATCACATATAAAGAATCACATGTGCCAATGCATAGGTCATATGAGTAAAGCTATAACTGCAAAAACTTGAACACATCTTCATAGAGCTTACCTTCTCAGAAGCTCCAAGAAGTTGATCTTCGTCGGTTATCTGTTCACTAACATCATTAAGTCCCAAACCTTCACCCATCCCAGTCCCTGTTGCATCTTGAGATTTACCATGACTAGCATCATCATCTTCATCTTTGGCAGCAGTACCAAACCCTTTTGAGAACAATGAAGATAAAACATTCGCAAGAACATGAGTCATAACAGAGACCTGCATGCAAATGTAGCCATGGAAATTAGCAAATTTCAGAATAGCTGCCACTGATAATTAGTGGTAGTGAAAAGCAGGAGCCTCTAAACGTGGCGAATGTTACAACTAACAACATTGTAAGCAATGAGACATACAGGAAAATAACAGACATCAACTTACCATTTTATGCATGGCTAAAAATTCTTGTAGTAGACAATCACCAAAAGTCAATATTAGCTCTGAAAGTGCATGCAGATGCTGAAAACATGCTTCAAGATGGAAAGAAAGATGGGATGTATCACAGCCAGAATGATTCATCACTTTTTCCTGAGTGGAAATATTATATAGGATGAGAAGGCAACTAATATAAACAATTTACATTCACAGACAAGTTGCAAAAAAAGTGGATATGATAGGACATGATAAGCTTACTGCATAAATTATTGTTTTGAGTAGATTATCATACAACTCTTCTACATTCAAATTTTCTACTGATGTTTTAAATAGATATTCCCATGACGTAATATTCTCCAATGACTCTCCAGAAAGAGCACATCCATTACTCAATGAACACTGTTTTTTCAGCACATCCATGATAACTTGAAGTGTATTTTTGAGGGTTCCACCGAACACAACACCAAGCTCAGAACAATTTTCATGGCGGCAGATGGACTTGTTGCATGTGTTTGTTGATACATTTCTTGATTTTTCCATTAGAGAAAAGTCAAGCTCTTCAGACAATAACTTGCCCTGCAAAAACAATTATGTGCTTTCATTTTTTTGCCATAATGTACATGCATATTTTTTATACTAATACACGCTTCTGCCACATTAAAATACATTTATAAGAAAATTTTTCAGAATGATAACAAGACTGATTGACAATTACAGTGCGACCAGAAACTTTTCAAGAACTCTGATAAGCACTGAAGACAGAAAAGTACCTTTTCAAATGCATCATGAAAACGACCAAGCAATGCCTCTATCACTGAGCTTCTGCTCAAATCTTGCTTGCGTAAATCAGTGAGATGCTCTCCAAACTCCTTGATAACTTCAAAATTTCCGTATATCAGTTGCTCCATTTGTTTCGAAATGACAAATGGACGCATGGGACTGGCAGATAAAGCACCCATGTTATGAAGTAGATATTTATCTACTGATTCCTCTATAACATTTTGCATGATTCCAAGATTGCCAACAAGGTAACTGTCCAGAGATTCCTGTAGAAGAATTCCCTTGATAAGAATGCAAAACACAGAATATTTATGTAAACTAATGAAGAAAAAGAGTTTCACACCTTGGATTTCTGCATGATGGGGATAAATTTTTCAATGAATTGAAGAACATTATGCTCTGCAGGCTTGATATTATGACAAGGCTTTAAAAGGGTATTTTCTACTTTTCTAAGCAACAGCAATTCCTCAACCAACATGACAGTCAGAGCATCAAACCATTGCTGAAATGTTGAAAGGAAAAATAAATATGGACACTTAGTCTCAAGCTTGAGAAGCAAGCATTGAAGCAAGGACTAGATCACACAAGATAAACACTCAGGTGCAAACTTATTTACCTTTTGTTTCCACAAACATTTGAAGGGATACATAGGGAATTCAATTCCAGTTCTGCTGTCCCTACCAGGAAACCTTGAACACAAATTTCCCAGAGCTGATAAACATTTTTGCATGCACTGCAAACGTTTAGAAAAACCATAGGCAGCAGCACGTTGACTCTGTTGTACAACTATTAGATGGTTCAGAAAAGAGAGCGACCTACTAGCCTGCATAAGTCAGAAATGGTAATGACCAAGTCAAATGTCTCTTCATAAAAATATGCAATTTAAAGATTTCCGAATATTATACTAACTCATGTAGCCTAACCAGACAGAGCAAACAGAAAAGTTCATGCTATAATAGCTAGCACTGGTTAACTAATGCTGCAGATGCAGTAGAGAATTGGTCCACTACCTAACTGTAGTCATGTTAAACACTGCAGTGTAGTAGTCAAATAAATACAATTCTAAACTTCGATAACTCAATCAACACATATCGGAGTTTTAGACTGCATCGCCATGACAAATCAAATAAATATTTGTAGTGTTGGCTATTTTATGCTTCAGAAATGCAGTACATAACGTTGCCCTCTAGCCAAGATTTGAGTTGGATGCCTTGCCAGATCAGACTAGTCAAACAAAAAAAGGGTACATTTCATTGAAAACTCAAACCAACACTTCAGGGCTTTAACCTGCATCTGGCTACATATAGTTATACCTGCTGGAAGGTAATATCTTCGTGGGGTTTCAAGCATATCTGTTGCAGAAGCTGCACAGATGCAGTACTTTTAAAGTAAAATTCATTGACTGTTTTCCATTCACCATCCACACTTTCATCAGGCTGACATTGTACTTCAGTGGCAGTAGAACCTCCAAACGACAGTCTATTCTGGGTCAGCAGCAAATGCTGCACATCATATGATGGCTGAATGAACAACCAGTTTGAATTGTTGGATATCTGTAAAACGCCAATCATCAAAAGGAAAAATCATTTAACTTTACCTTCAATAATAAAAGAATATTTCACAAAAACAATAAAAATCAACTTCCATTCTCCATTACATTCATAACTTCAAACTTGTGCTTGTGCAACCCACTACTTTCCAACAGCTTCAGAAGCTCAGAGAAAGCCCTCTTCTTCCCTACACTTTTTTCTGTATCTTTCCACAGATAATCACAATCAATAGTAGCTCTACATATTTTTTCAAGCGTCTCGCACACAGCATTCCACTGTTCAAGTTGTAATTTACATGCAGACTGGGAAGCTAAAACTTGCTCTGTGATACTTGCAACATCTGCATAAAGTATAAGTTTAGGGGTCTTGTAGACGATAATTTATTTCAATAATGTAATACTAGAGTTTATCATGAAAGAAAATGAGGGAAGGTTAATGGGAAACAGAAAAACCTTTGACACCCAGTGAGCATAATTGAGAAATGCTGTCAACGTGTAGGTTCTGCAAAGTATCATTTACTTTTTCCCTCCAATCAGGATACCATAAAAACCTGCACAATTTACAATACATCAAAGTTCAATTTCAAGGCCATCAACTGATAACAGCATAATAGAACCATGAAGTGGATGATGAGTTGACCTGTCTTTATCACTGAATTGATCTAGAACAGCATTCAACAACCTGGTGTTGGCATCTGAAATATCATTGAGGGGCTTTGGACCACAGACAGATTGAATATTTATGCCTTTCTGTACAGCCTCACGGTTAAGAATAAGCATTACAGGTTGTTGCAGTATATCCTGTCCAACAAACAAAGAAAACAGGATCACCATGCATCAAATAAATGAATTTGAAAGATGAGCATAGTCAGGAATCTAGTATGCCATGCAAGAATTTATTGCTTCTAATGCAGTATCATAACTTTCCTAATAATGAATGAATATCACTGAGTTCCCTTTTTGACACAGAATTTCAGCACTAAATTATTGGATGCGAATACTAGTTTGGCATGAGCTGATCATAAACAATACAAGCCAATTAAACCCCAGCTGACAACATACGTATTGCAGGAGCTCCTTGGTGATTCTGTTGAGAGGTGCTGTTGAGAAGTGATTGAAACAAACTATCGCAGAGAGAACAAAGTGGAAAATTTTAATGGGTTTACAAGGTCTAAGCCACTAGGGCCTTGAATAGTTCTCATTAAGTTGGGTTGTTGAGAAGTTTGCCCACTTATATTGAAGTTGCCTAAGAATATTGAAGGAAGCACCATAAGAAAGAATGATAATGCTGCTTACTGTGTATTTCTGAATTAGCTTCTTAAGTTTCTGCCGAGCCCTTTTTGAGTTTTCAGCAGAGAAGCAAGCCTCAACTCGTTCCCATCGACATAGCTTCAGAAGTTGTTTCAGTTCCATTTCAATATTTCTTCTATTAGTTTCAATGTACTCCAAGATTCTGCAGAAGATACAAAAGCCAGTAAGCCAACAAAACAAACCAAAAATTTTTAAGACATATATTCAAAAATATCATCACAGAAAGATACTCACATTGGCAAAAGTTGAACATAGTATCCAAACACATTATACAAAATCTCCAAATTTCTGTCCTGCAAAGGACTACAAGATTCATTTCTAATTAGAACACCTCAGCAGAAAAATTGTATTATCAAATGGACATAACTAGATAAGATAATAATTCCATAAGGTTTGCAATGAAACTGATATAGAGATCATTACTTGCAGCCAATTCCCTAGCTTGGCCATTGCTTATCAGATCATAATTTAGCACCCATAATTCAGAAGATGAGTCATGACTTCCTTTGGGAATACAAAATAAAATAGATCCCAATCTCCATTTAAATAAATAAATACCCAAGGAGATAAATGTTTTGAGGAAAAGATGAATCATATACCTTGCATAAGTCTCCACTTCCAGGCATCTACCTGCAGTAATCTGACCAAGGAAAGCAACAAGAAGCTGAAGGCGTTTTCTAAATTCACCGATGCTGGAAGTGTTAACAAACTCCTCCAAACTGCAAGATCCATCCATATCAGAAAGAAGCATTCAAGCAGAATACTAGGATGAAAGTATCAAAAAGAAAAAAGATGACCAAAGTTCAGATTACAATGTGGAGAACATGCCTTTCTATCGTGGACTGCTCATATCCAGCAATATCAGCACCATGCCTATGGTGCAAAACCGAAAATAGAGGAAACCACAACTGCAACAATGCAAAATGAAAGTTCCAATTCAATATATATATATATATATATATATATATACAAAGAGAGGAAAGATTTATACATAACCTAACACAAATCTATCCATATCCAAGAGACAAAGAAGATAAAGTTAGCTTTTAAAAATCACTTTATAATTTATTCTGCAAAATTCAGATAATTTCCTATAGCTATTGAAAGCTCAAAACGTTTACCTAGCAAAAACAGAATACAAAGCTCACTCATAAATGAGTATCCACCCATGCTAAGTCCTTATGACACTACTTTTGGGAACTAGGGCATAGGAGAACAGAAAAGGTGAGGAAAATTTTTGAGACTCCTTTTTTTCACCATGTTTGAGAGAGGGAAGAAAGTGAGGGAGGGGGGAAATGAATGGACCAAATATCTCTTGCAGAAACACAATTCAATCATTTCCTGACTAGAAAGAATTTGCATGTAGGGGCCATAGAAAAAATTTACTCCACAAGCTTCAATGAAATAAAAAGGAGAGTAAACCACTAACTTAAGCCTTTGACAATATTTATATTTAGAAAGGTAAAAGATGAATTGATAGTCTATAAAATCATTAAGAATCATAGAACAATATGCATACTTAAACAAACATAGATAGGTATCACTTACCTTTGCAGCATTGATCTCATATTGATTCAGCACCTCATCAAGCAGTGCAGGCCAAAAATCAAATTCCATCTTTTGCCAAGAGCACACCAGAGAAATAATAGGTTTGAGTTGGTCTACATGCCAGCAAAATTACCAATATAAATAACCCACCATGCCTATTGACTATATATACAACAACATGAATAATTATGTATCATGTGAAGAGCATACCAGACAGAGAAAATTTGGATCCATTTTCTTCCAACACTCTGGCCCTGTTAAGTAGGAAGCGCAATCCTAATAGAGCCTTCATACAATAGAACAGAGTTTAGTTTCTAAAAGAGATTAATGCACTTTTGGCATTGAGTTTGGAGCTGCTTCTCATTTTTTTTTTTTTTTTTTTTTTTTGCCTTCTTATTTTAAAAAACTTTTTTTGACTGCTTTTGGTGAACCATGGTCTGAAAAGCTAAAACACCTAACTTTTCCAAACCATGATTTTCTAAACTCTAAATATGCAAAGCAGTTTTGAATGCAATGTCAAACAGACATTAAGCAATATTTTTCAAAAATCAAATAAAAATTGGAAAGTTCAAGTGCAATTTAAAATAGGGGCTATTGTTTGGCCAGCAATTCTCTCAAACCTAAAAGCTAGTGATTTTTTCCAGAAACGGAAGTCTGATAAAGCCTATCCCTGTGTTATGTATTGCATGTATGGCAGGTCTCATTCTCACATATTTTTACATTGAGTAGCTTGTGGTGTGGAGCACAATAATGTCCAGAATCTTTAAAGACTTCAATTTGGATTTTTGCATATTTTGGAGTCTCTAAATCAAGAACAAATGCACACACTTTAAAAATATGATTTGTCCTCTAATTTCAAGCCGAACAAGGTAGTGTCCTTACCTTCTATGCAGGCTAATGCTTCCCAGAGCTTTTAAGGGGACATTTTGATTTTTAAGTTAATTGCGAAGCATCAATTTTTAGCGTGTGCTTTAAGTTCTTCATGATTATTTGTGTTTTATACCTGTCCTTCAGTGCACTCTCCATCAATTCATTCTCGGCAGATTTCTTTTCATTTGAAACTCTTTTTACAAAATAAAAATTGTAGAACAATATCATCATCCCCTATCCAGATCCATCTTCCTTTCTGGATTCACTCTTTATTAGTGAAGGATAAAGAGGAAGAAACAGCTTTGTTTATTACCTTGGCTAAAGGTGCGTCCAAAGGAATACCCAACAGCAGTTCAATTGCATCTATGATTTTCTGCAGGCCAGGGTGATCTTCCCACTCATTCAAAAGGCTGACAATTCGTTCTTGAAGAGAGAGAAGTAACTTCACCATTTTAGCCATCTCAAAAGCATTTGAATCCTAGTCAAGCGAAAGAAACAATGTTAATAGGAGACACAAGGAAAACCAAATAAAGAAATGACAACTGTTTTTTACAAAAGGAAATGAAAATTTTGAACCTTATAAAAATTGTAATTGCTAGATGATTTATGAGATGAAACAAATATTCGTTCATCCTCCAAACAAAGGCGAAGTAAATGCTCTGGCACCAGTTTAGCATCTAAACCAGAGGAAACTAAACCCCCTAAACCTGGAAACAAAAACAAGAAGCAATGGTCACTTTTCATCAATAAGTAAATAACATGCATTTACCACAAAGAAAAGGATGAACATGTCAATCACCTTTGATCATCCCTGCTCCCAAGGAATATGAGTCAGTGAACAAACGCAATCTATCAGCATCAGAGACAGAAAATGTTCCAGGCTGAAAATAAACCATTAATAAGCTAAGGCACACAGAAAATTGTTATCTATATGTCATATACGCTCACATACATATGCACATGATATTCAAATTCTGCTGCATTACTATCATGTACTAATTAATCTGACACATTAAGACACTATGAAAAAAATGACAAAGCATGACAACAAAAGGTTTCTTAGACTGGTAAGGTGACTTGAGGATGAACTTATTTTACCAAAGAAAATGAGCAACATTTTGTATATTTGTGTGTGTATGCATGCAGGCACAGTTATCATACCTAGAAGGCTGCGAAGAATTGTTGTTTTTCTGTGGAGAGTGAAAAGTTTCTATTTTTCATCTTGTGTAAACAATGGTTATACATCTATTTATACATAGGAAGTATATTGAAATACCTAGTCTACCCTTTACACTTAAGATCAATAAATATCACATAAAACTCTACAAGACAACAAAAATATCAGATTACAGAATGGTTACTATTTTGCAATGGTGATATATCATCACAAGTATATATAGGATCATAAAAGCACCAAAGTTTGGTAACGATTTCGCAAAGCACAGACAAAAACACTTACAATTAGATGAAAATGTGCTTTTGTCAGGGAAAAAAATCTGGAAACAACCAGAAATATTACCAAAGACTTACATGTAAAACAAGATTAGTGGATCCAAATAATTGGTTGTGAATCTGGATCATGTTGTCCAGCACCACCTCCTGCATAAGGTCCCATTCGTCCTTCAAACTTTCATTCTCCAAACTAGTTTCCACCTGAACAAAAGAGAGATTCTATTATAAATTAAAGGGAACGAAAGGAAAAAAAAACAGCAAATTTAAAAGTACAGTCATTTCTTTCTTTCTCGATAATATGCTCTTATCTTAAAAGAACTATAATAGTACTGAACATACCTTTTCTGAACATTCATGTTCAGAAAGAAACTCAAGCCATTCTGAGAGGTTCTCATTTTCCAGAAATTTGCCAAAAGTTGAGATATTAACATCAATAACACGTTTGATCTCAAAGGCACGAGGCCTGAATTTGTATTGTTGAGCATCATGACCTTCTTTATTTTTTGCCTGAACTTTCATATTCATCCAAATGCTTGCAAATTCATTGAACATCTTATCCAATATCTGATTTATGATCATATTCAAGTATCACATAACCAAGCAGAAGCACAAACAAAAACATATTTGATGAATCTCACCTTGAAAGAAGTACTATCAATCCTTTGTGCATTGGCCACAAAATGGGCAATATGGACAAGAATATTCAGATGAAGAGCTACTTTGAGTTGAAAGACAGATACCTATCACATTTCAGGCACAACAGATTGTTGAATTTCATGAGAACATAACGCATGACAGAAGGTAAAGCTTAAAAGCTCATCGAAATCAGAAATCAAAGAAACTACAAATTTTAATTAGGAAAGGAAAAAGCTTACTCCTCTTTCAGCATTGATATCACTTGAAATAGAAATTAGCTTTTCCAACAAATTTATTTCCCGCTCTGAGAAGTTTACAGGACTGGCTATATCATTGGAAGAAATTGAATCAAGAGAATATCCCCTTGGGAATTTCATGAATGAATAAATTGATTCCTGCAACATTCTCCAAGTCAGTATTGAGAGATGAATAGGAGAGAAGAGAGAAAGAGAAAAAGGTATTAGTAAAAGTACCACAACTTGCTCCATATTATCCACCTCAATTTTGTTTAAATGGTTCTTTGACAAGGCACCAGAAAGAACCAGTGACAGGCCTAATTTCATCTCATAAACAGCAACTTGAACTGGTTGGGCTACATCAGCATATTCCTTATATTCATCTGATAACCTTTTGATAAAACAACTTGCTGTTTCCTGAGAAATCCAGATGTCAAAAAAAGCATAGAGAAGCGAGTCTTGCACCAACGCTATGATCTTCTAAAAATCATATATAACATGTACGGAAAATCATACCTGCCAGTTACACACTTGGTCAAGAACCTTTTGTAAGTCCATGACATCAAAATTACTAACCAAATCCACCACCATAATAACAAGTTTAAGGAACTCCTTGCATTCTTTTCTTAGTGCATTAAATTTTGACTGGTTGCTACGGAACACCACCTAAAGATAAACAAATAGTAGGAAATTAACCATCAGAAACAAGAGATGCAACCTCGTACAAAGTTTCACACAACAATTCCGAAGAAAATGTAACAACAGAAAGTCAATCAAACATTTGAACAATTTGTAAAAATAAATAGGACCACTTCTGCTATCCATCGTGAGACCAGCTGTGAAGGCTGTGACAGCCGCCCAGTTGTGTGATGTTTTTGGAGGGAAATTCGTATTTGATTTTGTTACAAAGCTCACTCTGCTAGCAACTCTATTATTGGGATTAGGTAAAAAGTTGGTGTACTTGTAAGTTAGAAAAAGCTAAGTATGGGTTAAAATTGTCAGAAGTAAGTGAAGACTGAAGTACAGGGTTGTCATAAGGCCATCCTTTTGTGGTTATTCCATGTAAAGTCTCAAGTATATAAGATTTAGAGCAATCAAAGAAATTAGTCCTTGGAAGGTCGATATTCCAGAAACTGTATTTTTGTATTTGGGAGTGTTCTCCCCTATTAAGTTTCAGTTTACACAGCAACATATCTGTGTTGTGTGTGTTTTCTGCCGTACCAGTTCTCAATACCAGTCTATTTCTTAAGAAAGTGAATAACAAACAGAAAGAACAAGAAAATGTAGACAAAACGGGCACAGTTGAAATGAGAACGTAGCATATATAAAAGGTTTCTCCATGCATTGTGACATCTTTAACATCAAGTTCAGGAGCAGTCAATGGTTGAGACAGTTTCTCCATGCAGTGTACTCAAATATTAAAAGAGATGTAGGAATCATGAATGTGAAAAGTAAAGCAGATTGAAGTGCTAAAACATGATTCAGTACTGCAAAAGCTAATGAACTCTCAATAAAGTTGAGTTTTATTTAACTCAAGTAGTAAATCAACTAAATTGATTCTTGTTTTTTTCTTCCGCATCTTAAAAGTTCAAATATAATTATTGTAAAACTATATCTCAATGGCACACAGTATACAAAGTATTTCTCCATCATGACCAGCGTTCATAAGTAATAGGATGCTTCAGGTTATAAAACAGACAGGTTTCAATCAGTTTAAATTGGAGTTTCTTCCATCAGCAGTTCAAATTGGAGGTTCATACAAGAGTGCAGAAGGCTGAGAACCTCTTGGTCTGCAGTACTGGAACACCAAATTTGCTCAATGACTAGCAACGATCACTAATCTAAAGCAACGCAGGTCAACTAACGAATTTAATAAATGAAGGAAAAAATTGATTTAATTTATCAAGGACCCTACAGAGATAGGAATGAACAAAAAGAAGCACAAGTTTCTAGACCTTTCTCTGAAGCCTCTTTTGCTTAACTTTAAGCATCTGTAATTCTTTAAGTCTCTTTTTGTCAGCCTCCCTTGAAGAAAACCATCCTGCTATATAGTCACATTCTTGTCGTACCTACAGACCAAACCATAAAATTAACAATATTCTAGTAAGAGAAGTATGGCAGAAAAAGGTGATTTTACTGTATCCATTACGAATATCATTGCCAGAAATTAATATGCTATAATTTGAGGTCATAAATCACAACTCCACAGATTAATTAGTACAGGTCAACCACAAACTGGCAGCCATTTGATTTTATATTTGACACTGCAATACAAAACAGGCATCATGATAGATGAGACAAAAACCATGCAAGAACTCGCATAAGAGACCGAAAATCAGAATCAAGAGAAAGAAAGCTACCTTGATTTCAAGCTCAAGTGATGAAATCTTTTCTTCTAATTGTGAGTACTTGAAAGCGTATTTCATGGCAGGATCCATAGCATGACCACTAAGCAAGAGATTGAAGCGCAATCCACCAATCCGTAACCATGCATAACCAAGATTCAAATCGAAGTCTACAAAAACAAGAAAAAGAAAAAATATTATAGAAGTAGAGAAAAGATGCTAAAAGAACCTCATAGTAATTTGAATGATAAAATGACCAATAAACATATGTTCACCGGTGGAATAACAATCGAGATAAAGCTCTTTGATTAGAGGCTCTATTAACAGATGCAATAAGGAGTTCAAATATTGATCGCTTGAAGACGCAATGAGTGAACTCAAATTTTGCACCTCATTTTCCTGTCACCATGAAAGGATATTATCAAGAGTCTAGAGATGATATATAATAGAAACTAGCTTGTAGGTAAAATGTTTAAGAACTGAACTAGAAATTACAAGTGTTTCTAATGTCTGTAAACAAGCAAACAACAATTAGGAGAAAGCCAAAAAAAATAAAAAAATAAAAAAAAATTCCTCAAGGACTTTTACAAATCAGTACTGTAAGTTATTCATAAAAAAGGAAATTCAACAAAGCATACTGTAATTATGTTCTTCTGGAAGGAGCAGAAGATGGAGTTGATTGCAGCAAATTTATCAGCATCGAATACTCCCCTGTATGCATGTATGATCTGGGAAAGAAAAATGGAATCAAGTTCCTCTGTGCAGCTGAAAACAAACAAAAACAAAATCTTCGATGCACAGAAAATACATACCTGTTGGAAGAGAGAGCGGGCAACAAATAGCAGAAAACTAGGTAAATTTGTCCCTGTTGAAGGACTTTGCCAGAAATTGCATGAAGCTAGTTTAAGTTTTGAAGAATGAGCAAAATATTCCTTAAAAGAACATGAACTTTGCCTGAACCCAAAAAAGGAAAAAAAAGGTGCAGTCAGAACTATAAAAGGTTACAATATTCGGAAAATAAGTACTCTATATTTTGATCATTCATCATTAAAAAAGGAAAGGAAATTGAGGGGGGAAAGACGGCAGCAATTTGTAGTGGTTACCAATGGTTGTACTATCAATGGTGGTTGATGGACTAGTGAGTACGAGCATATGCCATTTGTCACCTCTTGCAACTTTGTGGAGGTTAGAAAATGGGATTCCATTTTGCAATGGAAAGTTATTTTGTACAATAACTTCATTTTCTAGCACATAGGAAAATATTTTTTGTAGACCAATTTTCTTATATGCCCCAAGAACCAGAAAATATGGATATCCCTTCCAGAAGACTATTTCAGAACTAAAAAAATAAAAACCATAAAATTAATTATAATGCAAAGACCGTAAATGTTTCCTATCCTTGAGGCAGGAATATAAACCACAGTTAAGAATAAAGAATCATATCATAGAAATGAACTGCGTTCACTTCTCAAATTTGTTTCTCAGAAAAGGAAGGATATGATGTCAAACTACTCTTAAAGTGGGATGCTAAGTGATTAAAGAAAATGGCAGAGCTAATATTCAATGATGATCAAATTATTCAAATGTCTCAAGCTAATGATATAATGCACTCTGACAATTGCCAAACCCAAAAACGTAACCTAATGCAAGTTCAATATAAAAGTAAAGCTTAACATCGACAACATAGAAGTAATTAATCTTACACTATATGGGTGACACAGGCCGTTCTTATTGGCTGAGCAAGCATTGCAGGCAGAGGACTACTGAAACTATCAGTCTTTGAGAAGTTCTGTACATAAAACAGCAATCAAAACCAGATTTTATCCACTTTATTTTCATAATAATTCCAATCGAACTCAGTATATACCTCAACCGAACCAAGGTGATGGTTCCATAAAGATGAATGCCACCAAAACCACATCTCAAGAACATAACTGGAAATTTTTGCATTCACTGAAGAATAAAGGAACAAGGAACATTAGCTTACATATACACAATGCAAAATAAAAATCTGGTGCATTGGTTCTATTTCTTTTTTAAAGAGAGGGGGGGGGGGGTGTGGGAATTGTTAGGCAATGCTTATAAAAGGCAAGTATATAAACAAAGGACTGCACAAACCTGCATCAATAGATGTCCATGCTTCAAGCGTCCATAAAATTTTTTGATGCGGTATGAAATTTTGAGGAGGCCTAGATGAAAATGATAGCGAGTATTTTAAGGAAGAATCCAGCAAGTTAGACACACTACTAAGTGCCTGTCATCAAAGAAAGCAAACAGAGCACCAGTCAAGTCAAGTCATACGCAAGTCATGGACTTCATAAGTGCCATAGGAAAAGATTTCTCAAAGAACAAATATCTTAATGGAAATGTGAAACTCATGGTTAAGTGTGAAACAGACAAATTATTAGCAATTTCTCAATATTCATCTATTTAAATACCAATCATTATGGATAAACACAGTTCAACCAGATGTTAGAAATGAGAAACAAACATATCACCGAACAATCAACATTGTCAACAAGTAATTCATGGAATCAGTGGATTTTATACAATTATAGAAAATACTTAAAGGCGAAATAATTAAAGCTGGAAACCAACAAGAAAAGGCTGAAGCTTATAGAAACTAACAGCATAGGTCTTACCAGCTGCAATCCTCTGGGATCGACCAAAATAATTGCTGAAAGCTTCTGAAGCAATTCCATGTCGAGGACAAAACTTGTGATGTCAATTATGGAAAGTGCCCCTTGCCAACTTGCACAACCAGACTTCATGTGCAATATTTCAGGGAAGAGAATACAAGGAGAAGCTGAATTCCCCTCAAGAACAGAATTCTCATCAGACTGTAACTTTGCCTCCAATTTGCGCTTTTCATATCTAAATCTTTCCAAAAGCATCTGAAACTCTCAAAACCCAATCTAAAGTGTGAGTTCACACAGACTAATCAGATCTATTTCACACAGTGGTAGGTAATGAGCACAAACCTGATACATCTCCTCCAACTGCTGAACAACTTCAACACTGTCTTCGTCACATTTACTGGTAATATACAATGACATGCAAATACCTAAATAGAAAACCGCGTCAGAAAAGCAAGAGACATACTGGTGAATCAAATGAGTATAAAGCACTTCACTAAAGTAATGCAAAGCTAGAAGTGATGCCATGCAGAACTAACTACATGAAATTGCAGGTCACAAATAAAAAAAAATTAAAAAATTAAAAAATTAAAAAACATTCTACTGTACTTATCCCTGTTCTGTTCATTGAAATTAGAGTCACTTCCTAACTCTCCTAGTTATATCTTCCACGGAGTCTTTTCACTACCAATGATACTGCCCTATAATCTCCATGACTGAACAAGTGAACGAACAAATGCTCACTCCCAATTAAATAAAAATAAGATATTTGTCGTGTACAAGACAGTAAGTACGATCAGCCGTCTTGCACCATTTAAACTTGCCACCACAGATCATCTTTGAGCTCAACATGGAAAGTAACTGTATGATATGCCAAGTGGCTAATATGACCTTGTTAAATGAGTACTGCCATAAAAGAATGTGAAGTTCTACCTTGCACAGCAAGGAAGCGAAGTTCAGGATCAGAAGATGCAGCTATCTCAATAACACCATCATCCACTGTCACACAACATTTTCCACAAGAGAGTATAAGGTAAGTTAGATAAAAGAAGGGGAAGGGGGAGGAAAGCAGAACTTGGAGAGCCACTAAAAAATGCAGACAAACTAAGATTCAGTTGACGAATTCCATACCTTGCTTACGTGGATTTTTATGTGTTGGCCAGATTAACTCACATAGCTGTAAAAGTTGTTGCTGTTTGCCATATAGTTTAGCAGATGAAGGTATCATTGGATGGCCACCATGAATCCATAGCAAGGACTGCTGAGATGGCCTATGGAATTCTTTATCTAAATGAATACTTGCCATCTGCACCAAAAGATAAAGATATTAATTCAGGGTAAATGATAGAAAAGGGATGATGTTGGCAACTATTAGCTTACCATTAATACATTTCCAACAGCTTTTGGACAGAAATCATGCAACTTTGAGACATCCTTGGCTAAATTATTCCAAGACATTAGCAATTCCTTAAACTGTGATGAGATAAAAGCATTCCAAAATAATATGTGATCATCAAGAAGCTGAGTGTAAATTTTAATCAGCACATCATAGGATGGAGATGCAACCAGCATGTCAAGGATTTCTTTCTCCAACCCTTGCAGAGACTCCAAGACCAGTTTGAAATGCTGGGCTCCATTATCATAGATATGCCGGCTTTGAGCATTCCACTGTTGATAAGAAAGTCTTAGAATGCCTACAGAATTAATAGCTTTGGACAGAAGCTCACTTAACGAGTTTGGAGTTTCATTTGGTCGAGTTAAATCAATTAAGTCTAGTGAAAGCAATGGTACTGGACGCAAGTTCAAATCTATTTGGTGAGGAGATGCAAGTTCATGGTGGCAGTGAAAAATACACTTCCAAATAGTATGCTCAAATTCCTGTGCGAGTAATTTCTCAAATGAATAGAAAAAATGACCGCATTCTAGTCTAGAGCTAATCCAACCAAACCAGAGAAGGAATAATTTATAATCAATTTCAGTTGCCTGTTCAATAGTCCAATTGGCAGCAAACAATATCATCTGTTTAGCCAACTTCAGGTCAAATTTTGTGTCCCTACATGACTTAGAAAATATTCCCTTACGAGCCTGTGGAAACATGAGTAGATGGATCATCTTTAAATCGACCAAATAAGCCCCCACAAGGCTGGTAGCAGACAAAACTTGGTCCAAGCCATCTTTATTCCTTGAGGCTCCCAATTCATACTGAGACAAAAGGTGCTCCAGATACATAAAGTTCTGTTTGACAGAAGCTTCCTTCGAGTAAAATATGTAATCCCTCAACTTCAATGGCATTGGCCATCCACCAGGCAAATACAAAGATGATTCAGTGGGCAAATCAGAGACTGACAGTGGTTTTACTGATAAGAAAGCAATCTTTGCATGATTGATAATATACCCTCCAACAGCCTCACCTAAAGAAGATAGATATGTGTGCTCCCAACTTATTTGGAGGCTCCACAAAAGCTGGCTGCCATTTATGAGAAGCTTCTGGAATAACTTAATCCATCTTGCAAGTTCAAGATATGTAATATGAACATTAAGGTGTAGGCCCTCATTCCTAGCATAAATATGAGCATTGGCCATTGACTCGACTAATTTACCAACAGGAACACCAGATAAAACAAGAAATCTTTTCACATCCTTTAATTCAAACTCTGCTCTACTTTCCTCATCAAGCAGCCAGTATGGTGGCATCATAAATATCTCAACTCCTCTATTTCGCATAGCTCGAGATACTTCACCATAGCTTGGATTAACTGTGAGGAACATCCGAAAATTTGGGTGTGGATGAAGAACCACTGGGTTTCCATCAATAAGCCCACATTCATTAAGTGTAATTGATCCGCTTGGCTCCACCAAAGAGTTGATTCTATCAAGAACCTAAAGCAAACAATCAGAGAAAGAGTAATTGGCAAAAAGAGAATCAAAAAACAATAGAATAACAAGCAAATCAGAAAACTTAGAATCAAGAATGCATAAGCTGTTAATTACCGTGGGATTACAAAGATTTGCATTTTCTAGAACAACCCATTCACCATTTTCTATTGCTTTTACAAGTAAACCAGCAACCCACTCAAATTTTGCAGAGAACTGACTTCTTTGTAGATAATCTTGCAACTTTGAAATAGCCTTCATGATACCATCCAGTTCATTGCTTGACCAAGAAACAGGTAAGCCATTGTTTACCACTTCCAATTTTAATTGCTCAGTAATCTCAACTAGCAAATTAAGAGAATTGACAATACTCTGCCAATTCTCGAAAAGCGTGGAAGTTGACAAGAAACTAGAGTCCATACTGGATAAGAAAGCAAGCCATTTGGTGAGTATATCCCTTTTTTCACAGAGTGTCACTTTAAACTCCAATAACAAGCTGCAATATTCAGTAACATAGCATTCAACTTGACCACAAATGGACCTAAAGTTGCGGTAAGCATCATATTGCTCAAAGCATCCAAGTAATTCAGATATATCAGTTGCAGATGAAAGATTTAGCTCATTTAGTACATTGCCCGTGACCTCAGCTAATAACCTTATCAACGAAGTTTTCCCAGATGATGCTGGACCAACCAAGATGCACAACCACTGATGCTGTACACAATGCACAGCAGCTTCCAAGCTATGGCGAATGCTAGGTATAACATTCAGCTGACTACTCTTAAGTTTAGAAGACCAAGTACTGTTTCTTTTAAAGGTAGTATTTCCCACGGTTAAGTAGTTAGGATTTAGTTGTACTCGTGGGAATGGATTTATCAACTGCTTCACCCCAAATACCTCTTCATAAAGCTGTAAAACTTGCTTGCGATCAGCAGGAGTACGCATTCTTTGCACATAAATTAAGTCAAGAAAGCTATCAAATTTTGACTTGTTTGGAGAACCTAATTAAACATAAAAAAAAATTAGGGAAAAGCAAGATAACACCAGCAATGAAACAACTTTAAACAGAACATCTCACTTAAAAATAAGGGATATACATCACACCTTGAATAATGTCACACGAGCGAATCACATCACGCAAATTAAACTCCCATGGGGAGCCATCGTGAGCAAATTTTTTATATAACATGGTCTCTTCATGTAGCCTTTTATTGAAGAAAATTAACTTTGAAAGCACAGGTCTTGGGATGGCGGGATAAAGGGAACTAGAGATGAACAAGTAGTCATCATCGACCAACTCATCTATGTATACCTGAAGCAAAAATATATGGGCAAACAGTTAATGGTGCATTCAATTTATGTCAATCGTTTCACATGCTAGATTTACAGCAGCAACAAGAAGTTAATAATGAGACAGAAACCAACCTTAGTGAAACGGTTTAGAAAGGATCTCGGAAGGCCTTTTCTGCCACCACCTTGAGAGAGAGGATTTTGACAAGCAAAGACTCTGAAAGATGATGGGCATTTAAAAGTAAGCCCAAGCTCTGGAATGAATACCTCAGCACGATGATCCAGAATAGCATTCAATCCCTGATAAATATAAATTTTAACTGTTTACATTCACAAGAAGCAGAAAAAGGGGGGAAGAAATGAAAGAGGTGAAAGAAAAAGAGGTTGGTTTGTATTAATGCCTCTAGGACAGACTGTGGAGCAAGATTAAGTTCATCCAGCAAAACCCAACAACCCTCCTTTAAAGCCTGAACCCAAAAAAAAAATTAAATTAAATTAAATTAAATTTGAGTACATTCACAATATAATTGCAAGAATAAAACTTTTAGATAAGAAATCTAACCTGCAGCAAAATTCCATCAGACCATGCAAACTTCATCCCCTCATCACTTTCAATAGGTAAGTCTGACCCCAGCAAATCCATTAAATCAGTCTACACAAGCAAAAAACAAGTTGCTTCCACCGAATATGCTACTAGAAAAAAGGGAACAAAGAGACAGAAAAATAAGAGAAGACACAGATGCCAATGATGTGCAAGCAGATGATGGATAATCACTGACCTGCTCAGATAAGTTTATGCGTACAACCTTATGCCCAGAATACTTTCCCAAGGCAATGATCAAACTTGTCTTACCAACACCTGGACTACCTTCCAGTAGAACTACAAAACAAATATCATTTCAATTAAAAAATGGAAAACACCAGGTAGGATGTAAAACTATAAATACAGTCACACCCCCCCCCCCCCTCTTTTCTTCTCTCCCCTACAGCACACCAAGCCCAAAGAGAGACACAGAGAGAGAGAGTGCAAATGGGAGGTTTCTTAGTGGGGGAGGAGGAGAAGGATAACTGAGAACAGCATGCAGTACCAGGCTTTGGAAGCTGCATAGCACGCAATACCCGCAAAGCATTTCTGCGGGTGGTTGGTGCCAAAAATTCAAAACCACTGGTCTCGCACTTTCCATAGCCTGTAGATATAATCAATTAGTCAGAATACATGCAACTGCAATTTGATTTAGAACTGGAAATATCAAAAATTATTAAAGATTCAGCATAGTCTAAATTAATCCAAATCCAAAGAAAAAAAATTGATAATCTATAAATCTATGACAAACCATTACAAGTCATAATGCCTAGAACAATCTACCGATTCCTAAAAGAAAAAAATAAGCATAAATAAATTCAGACGACTTCTACCAGAATTAAACCGTAACATTCGGTTCATGAACTAACCTTTTTCAATATAAAATGGACTGATACCAAAAACATTGTCGCAGAGCATGTCATGGCAACAAGAAATATCTTCAACTGTTCCAAGATCACCCCAACCATAATTTTCCATCGTTGAAAGTTTATGTAGCACGTTATTGTCCAACTGTAATTGATAACCACAGCACAAGAATAAAAATACAAGCCAAAGAAGTCCAAATGGTAAATTTCAAAAAAAAAAAAAAAAAAAAAAAAACATATATATAACAGAGGTGAGAAACAACTTGCATCAGTGCTCAAAAGTATATCCCATATATGCAAGTAGCTTATGGTGTTGCCATTTTCTGAGACCAAAAAATACCTCTCACAGCAAGGAGTTTATGAGTTGTGAAATTCTTTACTTACTAAATGAAGTGATTCCCAGCAACAGTTTAACAAATGCCTAAAATAGTAACCTTATTTGATTTCCATAAACAATTTCATTAAAAATTAAGAAACTCCAATTGATATCCTAAAGTTTTCAAATTTGCTTAAAGATCTCAAATTTTATTATCAAAAAAATTTACAATTTTTTGTTTTTACTTCAACCCAATGAAATTAAATCATCTGTCAAATCTGTCTCACGATTCATGCGCATGAGGCCTACTTTTGTCTACAAATGAAAAAAAAATGATAGAGAAATCATAAACAAAAATAAGTGACGACCAACAAGGGAATGGAGTCTACAGTATAATTATGGTTGATAAGTAAAATAGCAATAGCATTCATTTCACTACCAAGACAGGAAACAAGAAATAAGTTCTCAAATTTAAGAATAAAAATAAAATCACAAACACAGACCTCAAATTGCTTTACAAGAAAAGACAGGCATTTCTCCCTTAACAGTCTAGCATCCTCTCGGGAAATACCAGTCCCTACAAAGCGCACACACAAAGAAAACATTAGCATAGAATCAATAAAGGAAAGGATTAATGGATGTAGCATATTATCATTCCATATCTGAATGCATTGCTTAAATGTGACGACTATGCAAGTTGTAAAGATAGAAAGTGGAATTTTCAATCTACAGAAAAGAGAGATGATAGCTCAAGAGAGGTCCTTGTTCACAATTTCCAATCAAAATTTGGAATCAGCAATGTGACTAAAGAAATTCCAGTTTCTTCAATTCAATTACTACTGAACAAATGCCACCTTGTCCAAAACAAAAAATCAGAACAAGATTTAACAAATTCAAAGTCGATGTACATTCTCCACATAGTAAAGAACAAATAAAGAATTGACACAGAAAGATTTGAAAAAGAAGCAAGAATTACCTAGACTTAGTCCATCCAGCAAAACAAGAAAAAGGCCATGGAAGAATGCATAATCACGTTCTAAACTTCCTTTAGTCGTGTTAATAAACTCGACCCAAGATAGGAGATCCCTCACAGTAAGCATCCTCCCTGTTTGCAACTGGTTGAACCACTGCAAACAAAGAAAACAACAGAAAAGTGAATCAGATTAATTGAAAGCAACAAAGAAATAGAGATCAGTCAGATCAGATAACACTTATAAACATATAAAAGAAATTAGTATCTATCCTACCTAATAAAGCGAGAAAAATATTATAAAACTGCATCCACAAGTCAATTTCAAATATATATATATATAAAATAAAGGCCAAATGACCAAAAAAAAACTTGAACTTTGACTATTTTTATAATTTTGGCCAATTCTTTTAATTTTATCAGTTAATTTTTTTTTTAAACAATTATAGCCTCTATCTGTATTCCGTCCAAATTGCGGTTGACATAAGCATTAAACCTAACAGGTGCGCACCATGTGCTCTTAGTCAAAGCTACTCAGTTTTCCACTAAAAAAAAAAAATTTGCCCTCGCTTGAACAGCATCATTTCAAGCTAGGGCATTACAGTATGTCTTTTTGCTCCATTAATCCAAAGAGATCATGCCTCCTAACCCATAACCATAACCTCCCTCGCATATTAGCCAAAGTCCTCCTCCTCCCTTCAACTCAAACACAGACATTACAATGCAGACAACAAGAAGGATTTACAACAGAACTGACCTCCCAGAAATTTATCATAGCGTCCACAATGTATGAGAATTCTGGATTAGAAAACCTGTGGGTAAAAAAATTGGGAAAAAATTCAAAAAGAAAGAGTTCATCAAATTGTTATGCATCCCAATGGAGAAGTTCTTAAACAGGCATACCTCTTCAAAGCAATATCTCTAAGTTCGTCCAGATCACTAACAGGCGGAACCCAAATCTCAGTAAACCGGTTGCGAAGAGCCGGAGATAATTCCTTTTTACCATAATCACCTCCAGGATTCATAGTTGCAAGAACTAAAAAATTCTCATGAGCTGTTATATTTTCCATAGCAGACCCTCCTTTCTCTGCCAAAGACTACAAAAGGGAGAAAAGGGAAATGTAAACATCTTCATTTTGGAGTTAATTTGATCAAATTACGCAATAAACAACACAGACACCAAACATGAGACAACAGATAAAATCATATGCCTTGCAAATGATACATAAAGCAAATGATACATAAACAGTTTAAGAAGAGCTTCACATCACTGAAAAAACTAATAAAAATCTAAATTAATAATAAAGATAACGATGATATCTCAAAGATAAGGCCGTTAAAGAAGCCAGGTTCCCGATGGAAAATGCACAAACCCACCAGTGTTCTTTCAGGCTCCAATACACTATTCAATCTCTCAAGTACACTATCATCAGCCAATGAAATTTCATCCACAAGAAATAGATCACCAGCTCTCATGGCTTGCACAAGAGGCCCATCTTGCCATGTAAATATTGTCTGCCACTTTTCATGCAGCTGATCAAGGTTCAACTTCATCTCCTCAAGAGTATCAAGATCTTGCATAGTGACACCAGGACAGGGAACTCCACCTTCTTTGTAACTAATTAGTATTGCAGAGAGATGACTAAGAGTCGAAGAAGCCTGGCTAATATCAGAAGAGATTTCCTGCATCCAAGAAATCAAGCAAGTTACTTTACTAGTCAAACAGACATGCAAATAAAATCCTATTAATAAGATGACTTTCTCACTAAGAACTCAGGGAAGAGGACATAAGCCTTTGATAGCTTCAACTTTTCTACTGTGTATTTGAATTCTGATGCCAGTCTTGATCTCTCTCGGATAGGATAAAACCCCTGTTAGACAATTCATCAATTACATGCCAATTTTCAAAGGGGCCAAGCAGCAATTCTCAAAAAGAACACATGAAACAAGCTGCTGAGAATTTGGAAGAAAACAAACCCCAAGAAAATCAGATGTTTCTGTGTATTGATGGCAATTCAAAATGTGCAATTGTGTTCCCAACGAGCTACTAAGTAACTGACAAACGGTAGTCTTTCCACCACCAGTTTCTCCAACAAGCAGTACAGGCTCATGTAACTCATAGCAATTCTTGACAAGAAAGAACAATCTCTGCATACTTTTAGTCAAGATAATGCTGCAACAACCATCACAGCAGTGAGAAGGAAATAATTTGGAAAAAAAAAATCCCAAGCCCAACCAAGAAAGAATGGTCTAATTGATTCATACTTTCCAGGAATCTTCAAGTCCCTTTCCATGGATTTAGAGTCCCTTCCAACTGAATCCTGAACAATGAGGAAAAGCAACAAGGAAGAAATGAATCAAGCGCTCATTCAGGTTATATATCCCTTTGGAAGAAGGTGTAATAATCGAAATAAATAGTACATAATTTACATTGTAAACAGGAACCACCACTAACTTTAGATTATGATAACCATTGTACCCCATTAGCATAGCATAATGAACAAAAATTACTTTTGTCATAGGCAGTAGACAACCCTTAGTATTAATAGTACCAACTTGCAGATTACATTAATGATTTCACAAACCAATTGAAAATTCATAATCACTAAAAGCAGCTCATATGCATCATATTTTCTCTTAATGACTACCAAAAGAACATCATGATGTCAATAATTCATCATTATTAGGTATGCCTTCATACAGTCAACTTGTTAACCAGCACACGCACAAGAAATGTAAAGGTGCAGAACTTTAGAACTTTATCCATATTTATGGTGTAATTGTGATAACATATTGCTTATGCGTTAATCATCAAGAGACATTATTTTCCCCGAAGAAAATGCATTTCAAGGATTTTTCACAAGATCCCAACATAACAGGAAAACAAAATGATGCATGGCAAAGAAGAAAAAACTCACAAATACCTGTATCATTCACAAGTTACTGCAGTAGATTAATTAACAGATAAATATATTTATATTCAATTTTCCAAGAATTATCACACGCTCTATCCATTAAAAAAGTTAACATAAAGACAAGTTACAGAAGTACCGACTTTGAGACACAAACATGTAATTCAAAGGCAAGATACCTTGTACAAGTTATCTCTGGCAATTTTGACCCGGAGATGCTTTTCCAAAACTTCTTGAACCACGAGTTTCTCTCCATCATCTCGCAGCCTGTCTGCCAAAAGATAGAAACCCTGTTCCGCCATAACTTCTTTAGAATTTCCGAATATTTTCAATCGATTAGCCCAACGAAACAAGTCTCTTGGAGTTATGAATCCATGTTTTCCAGCAAACACTTTGCTCCTCTGCCTATGCAATTGCAGCTCCTTCATGACTTCAACCATGATCTGGGCACGGCTTCCAGGGATTTTACACCTTTTCTCTATTATTGTGCTCAACTCAAAATCTGGGATCTCATCAACATGAACCTCCACAAAACGATTGCGAAATGCTCGAGAAAGCATTTTACGACCACCGTAGAAAGTGGGTGGATTTTGAGTAGCAAAAAGCATAAAATTTGGATGTGCCCTTATGGTCTCACGCAATTCAGGCACAAAAAGTTCTCTATTGTCATCTAACAACCGATTTAATGCTTCCAGCACATCAGATGGGGCAAGATTTAGCTCATCCAAAACAATCCAATAACCATTACGGACAGCCTTAACCAATACACCTTCATGAAATATAAGCTTTCCATGAATATCAGATATGTAAGAACCTAAATATTCCTGCAGATCAGTGTGTTCGTGGTTGTTTATCCGTACGAATTCATGCCCAGTTCTTGCAGCAAGATACTGAACAAGGCTAGTTTTTCCACTGGAGGTTGGTCCCTGTAAAAGGACAGGATATCTCTTGATAAAAACAGCACGCGCCAAGTTTTCGAGTTGCTTCTTAACACTCCTTGTCAATACATAATTCTCTGAGAAATCCTCCGAGATGGAGTCTTTTTTAACTGTTAAGTAAGTATCAAAAGGTACTGATGAAGGTTTATTCCCCCCTAACAACTTATCCTTGATCATCTCTTTCATAATCTTGGCACTGGGCCTATCCAACATAGTGAGAAAAAACATACAAAAGCCATCATAAAATGCCTTTTGAAATCCAAAATTTGCCTTTGCCTCCCTGGTGTACTCTAGTGCACGGTATAAAGACCTTAAGCTATATTGAGGCTTCTGATTAGCCCCGTCTTGAAGCCTTTCTTCAGAGTTTACTTTGGCTGTCTCGTAGAAATCAATTATTCTTTGTTCTAGATCCTTATTTGATTGAGTTTCCTCCATAAATTTGTTAACAAATAATTTCAAATCCTCTCTACCTAAAGAATCATCAACAAAGTACTCTGTAAATCTGCTCCGCAAAGAGTAGGGCAAGTCTCGCTTTCCAGCATCAGTTGCAGGATTCATGCAGGCAAATATTCGGAAACTAGGATGTCTTGGTATATGACTTATATCCCCTCTTTCAGCTAAACAAAGTGATCCAGAGTCTCCTTCAAGAACACCAACAATTCTCTGCAAGGTCTCAGGAGGAGCTAAATTCACCTCATCCAGCAAAATCCACTCACCATTTCTAAGTGCAGTTATGAAGGCTCCTTCTATGAATGAGAACATCATTCCAGATGAAGCCCCAATTTGTGCATATGCAGTTACAAGTTTCACATAAAAATTCTCCCAAGCTCCGCGCATTTCTTCTTTATCAAAAGGCTTTTTTCGCTTCTTCCCAGATCCAGATCTTTCTACTTGTACTTTGTTTTGGAAATAATCTACATACTTCTTAAATGCGTCCATTAACATTGTCCAGTTCTTCTTTCGCAATTGCTTTTGTAAGTAGGCAAAAAGTTTATCATTTACCTGGACATCAACATATCATGGAATAAGTAACTTATGCAAGCTCTTCACGGTATATAAATAAATCATAATTCCAAAAAAAAAGTTGAATAATACCTTCACTGAAAATGTCTTCGAAAAAAGAGATTCAAACTCCTTATAAAGGAGAATACAAATAGACTGTGGGTCTATGGGCTTAAATCCTCCTAATAAATCAGCAACATCACTTTGTTGACTCAAATTCTGAAAAAGAGAAATAAACTTTATCAGATGAAGCTTTTATGCAACATGACACCCATGTGCGCGTTTTTTTTTTTTTTTTTTTTTTTTTTTTTTTTTTTTTTTTTTTTTTTTTTTTTTTTTTTTTGTGGGGGGAGGGGGAGGAGGGGGGGAGAGGACAAGGAGACAGAGAAAGATGATATGCATCCATACCAGAACAGTAAGCCTCTGACCAAGCATTGTTGCCAGATTTTGTACAAGTGTAGTTTTCCCAGTTCCAGTTTCACCAACCAAGAGAATAGGCTCATTGTACTTAACAGAGCAAGATATTCTCTCAAGTACATGCAAAGAACTACACATCTTGACAAGTCTCTCTTGGCCATGTAACTGAAAGAATCACATGAAAATATCAACAAAGAAATAGAAAGCAAAACAAACTAAACTGAGAATATCTAAGGTTCTTCTACGAACCGTAGTTTCAGTGCGTTGAAGAGTAACTCGTCCAATTCTTAGTTCTGCAAGCAAACCCTGCATTCCAATTTGTACATGAGAAATGGCAGCAATAGAAAACTAGGTTATCCACATCATCTAAATTAACAGGCACCTGGATTTCGGGTTTACAAGGATGTAGAATTCCTGACTCAGAGAGTGGAACCATCCACAACTTCGCGATGTCTTTCATTATAGTCATTCGAGTCTCAACTGATGCTGAAAATGCTGCAAATATATCCACAGCCTGAAAACAGAAGCCAACATCTCTTTCATTCTTAACAAAGAAGTGCACTTTTCCATAGGCTGGACCTCATTTTATACATTTATACAACTCTCCCTCATGTAAACACGCATAGAGTGCAATAAGGATGCAAGACAATAGACACCTGGAAGAAAATCAGACCTCTTGATAGATGCAGTGACACTGATAATCCGCCAACGCATCTCCCATAGTGCAAAAGCCTAATCCAGCTATTCGTTTGCACCATTTAAGGAGATCCCTGCCAAGAGAACAAAGTCACAGTTAGAAAAAAATTGTCTAACTTTAAATCACAATACATGCTATAGGTTCTGATCTACTACCTTAAAGAGAACCTGCCCACAGATCCACCAAGACAGGAATTTCCAGACTGAAATCCCAAAATATGGTATAGAGAGGAGGAGTTAACTCTTTCAAATGTTTCTATGACATCAAAAGGGTTGTTAGACAAGCAATATTTAAACTGAATTAGAAATTCTTGACATAAAATTCTACGATAAAATTATGCCCCACCTATAAGTTTCCCAGCAAGAGGCTCCAAATTTGGATACCATGCTTTCACTATATTTTGCAAGTCATCATTTTTTGGCAGCCTAATCATCACTCTCCTCCAAAGAGTGCTAAGTAACTTTCCACCTACAACCAAAACAAGATGACTCTTCTATTCAGCCGCTATATAGAGTTTTCACTTAAATCTAGTACAACTTTCAACAGGTAACAACCAGCTTATGAACCTTACAATTGTCAAAAAATTTCCATAAAGCTTATTCAAAGGATAACTATCACAAACCTTCTGCATTACAGAACACATCAATCTTTGAAGTAGAAATGGTAGAAAATAGTCTAAAGCTTTCTGCTACTCTTATTTCCTGAAAAGCTCAGATTCTTCCTCATTAGTCAAAATTACATTTAACAAGGCAAAAAGAAAGAGAGAGAGAGAGAGAGAGAGAGAGAGAGAGAGAGAGAGAGAAAACAGTAAAATGTTTATGCTTTCATATGAGCAGATAAAGGAAAGAATTATTTTTCTAGTAGCAAAATCATGCAATGAACATTATACCCATTGAGCTAATCAAATTCCAATCAGATTCTAAATTTAAGATATCTATAAAATTAAATGTGAGCTCGTAACATTTTTTCGTACAAAAAATGATAATAAAAGACATCATTACCTCCCCACGACCAGTTATGAAGAAGTTTGCACCTTCAAGTAAAGGTAGTAAGATCGATTGCACATCTGGTGGTGCTTTATCAATGTCCTCAAATACAACCCAATAGCCATTCAGAACAGCCTGTGGAAAAACCAAATATTAACAGTATTACAAATAGGTAATATTACATAATCACAGTCAAAGAAATCAATTTTTTCAACAAGGAAACAAACCTGGATAAGTGAACCATGTTGCCATCTAAATTCACCAGGTTGTTCAGCACAGACATAAGTCCCAATCAATGTTTTGCCATCAATTTGTTCATCCATGTGGATAGAAAGAACTGTTTTATGAATGAACATAAAAAGAATGACTATCAGGAAAAGTTAACAAAGGAAAGGACAAGATAACTTTTTTTAAACACTCATCTTGTTCAAATATAAGACAAGGTTACGGCTCTTACTTTGCAATTTTATCACACTTTAAAAGATTCAAAGTAGCATTTAAACAAAATTACAAGGCTCTACAATGTAAAAAATAATCTACAAATAACGGCTTCACCCTGTTATCATGGAAATTAAAAAAGTATCAGCTTTTCATTATGTTAAATTTAGTCAATGTTATATCAAACCAGGACATGTACATCAACAGTTTAGTCTATCTGGTTACAACAAATTTAACGTAACATTTTATTGACCTCCCTGTCACCCGATAGTTTTTTCAGTTTGCTGCCTATTCTTCCTTGAAAGCACTTTGCTACGCTCTTCTCCTTCTTTATTTTTCAAGAGATACAACAAAATTATAGCGCTAAAACTTACATGTAATTCAATACTGTTATTCCACACAATCCTAAAGAGTTGCAGACTGATCTAGGAAGGTTGTAATTATACACAAATAAAAATACCACTTTGAAGGATATACATCCCTTAGAAGTTTAAATACCTTGGTTCCCATAATCTTGAGCTAACTTGCTGATGAGGGCAGTTTTCCCAGCACCAGCAGGGCCATACAGAAGAACAGGCCACCTTTGACTCACTGCTAATAGCACCATCTGAAAACTTTTCTCTACTGTTGATGTCATTACAAATGGACTTCCTTCTTTATCATTCCTAAAATCACAAGAAAGATCACTATTCAAATGAGATCAAAAAATTATAATAAATTAACATGTGCCAAAAAAAAATCAAAGTTCCAGGCAAAGTTGACTAAAAAGTCCCAATGAAACAAAATATTAAAAATGTGTCAATTCAGACTATTAAATGATGATGATTATGATCAATTATGAAGAACCATGAATGGTTTATCTGCTTTCCAGTTTGATGCCTACCATTTAGCCAACCGTCGACTCTTAATCGTGGGCTCAATTTCATCAAACTTTGACGAAGCCAGTGGATTGTGGCCATGAGATCTCAGGACATTTTGCTGGCTGAAATCAGGTCCTCCGTTGACAGAACCCAATATTATGTGCTCAAGTGAATCAACATATAATCCAGCCTTCTCTATAGCCACGTCTTTACAGAACTCCTCCCAGCTGAAAAAAGCAAAAGTATGCAAGTATTATAGAAAGGAGAAAAACTAATAACATATCTAAGAAGTTATTTTCTTCACCACCCACCGCAATAAACATGAAGCAGCTTCTTCAGCTCCCACACCAAAATTTTCAATTGCTCTGTCACTTATTTTCAAAGTGATGGATAGGATTTGTATTCCGCACCATCTTATATCTGAAATCTCCTCATCTCGAGCACCATGACCCAGATCAATATTTTGCATTGTCTTTAAAAGCTCCAAAAAACAGGACCAATCCCACCTTACAGAGAAGAACTCGGGTTCTAGAAGGAGTAGACGGTAAGATACCCGTGCAGCAAGTAAGCAATGACCAACAACCTATTAGAATAGAAAAGAATCTTGATTTACAGGTGCAAAATTGAGATTTGAACCATGAATCAAAATCATAATGTTATGAGTCTGAGAATTGAATCAAACCATAAGATTTAATACAATTCTCAAAATCAATTTGAAATTGCAGATATATACATGTAACTAACAAACATTTACGTTGGACAATGAGATTTTTCAACAAATGTGAAACTATTATGTACGGTAGCTGATGTGGATCCAAATCATGTTATGGTCTATTCTTCTGAAACCTACAATATATATCAAAAATGTTCTCAAACCAACTTTGATAACAAAAATTATTTGAAAGTCATACTGCTCACAGTATGGACTTTCACAAAAATAATATGAATTTGAAATATTTTTGGTTTCAAAAGCTCACTTATCATATCCAGGTTTAATAACAACAATGTTTTTTAGCTCTATAAATTATATCAAAATCCTAGCTTAAAATAAAAATAAATAGAAACCCCTCAACAGGACTCCTAGAGAACTAGATTTTCACTTATATTAGCTTTGCAGCTATCTTTCCCTTTGGAGAGACAAGAAAGACTCTGAATAGGACAAGAGGGGTGGAAGGAAAGAAATCATCAGGGACAAAAAAAGAAAAAATCAAAGGAATGATCAAAACATACAGGAAATTACAATGAAAACACACAAATTCTCCAACAAAAAATTGATCATACAATAACATTAGAGTTAAAAAGTACCTCAATCTGCTCAGAAACCGCTCTTTTCCTCAAAATACGTTCAAAAGGAGGCAATGAAAATTTGAAGTAAGCTGACAGAGACCTACAGAAGTAACCAGACATATTTTATGTGAGTAAAAAAACAAACAAACCTTGTAACTAATATTACCATGTTGGAAACATATCATACCTGCAGCTCTTTGAGTTAAATGTAATTTTTTTTTTTTTTCTTTCAAAATGAGGTCTCATTCCACACAGCAGACAGACAGACAGAAACTAGTAAGAATTTGAAAGATACAAAATGAATATAGTCCACATTCAGGAGAAGGTAGAATCTAGACCATAAGGGAGAAATGATAACAAAATATCAGACTGGCATCTAACAATTTAACCTTTAACTTGCCCATGACATGCGCACATAGGGAGACATATATATGTAAAAAACACACAAAAGCGCATGCATGTGTCTGCATATATACAAGAAAATAACACACACACACACACACACATGAGAAAATAAGTTTTATCAAGTACAACAGTAAGTGAAAACTTGGACTATACGGTATTCTATATTCTCCTAAACTAACTGCCACTAGAGCAAAGCATAAGGTTTACAGCAAAAATGTAGGATATAAGTACATAGAGCCTCAATTTTATACAACCCAGCACTCAGGAGAAAATTGAGAGATTGAGAAATATTGAAAAACACTCACTAACCCAGAAATAATGACAAGTACTCACTAACCCAGCAACTATTGATTATAGCACGAACATATTGGAACTGGACTAGTTCCATTGCATTTATTTTCACTCATACCATGATCCCTTTTTTCAACAAATTAACTCAAGCATAATGCAGGAAAAAACAAGGACAGTAATGGGTAAGTATCAATTTCTTACCCCAATAAGGAATTATCCAAATCAAGGGCACGGCAAAAAGCTAAGCAAGCGAGCTCGTGAAGAATCAAACCCCTCCCACTTCGATCATAAAAATCAATAACATAAGCAATTTCTCCTTTAACAAACTCTCTTGGATCCACTGTTGTGTCATCCTGGTTGGAACTTAGATTACACTTGCCAAGCAAAGACACAGTTTCATCTATGATCTTTCTAGCCAGTGGTCTGAAACACCCAACCAAGGGTATCGTATAATTTGGGTTCAAAAATAGTTCTGCCACCAAATTTATGACTTCTTCCTCTGTCGTCATGTGTCCCTGCACAAACCATAATCATGGAAGAATGTCTGAACAAAAAAGCATAAAGAACAAGTTTGACATCATAATTTCCAATAACACTTAAATAAAACATCATAAATTCCAATTATTTCAACCAAAAGATATAAAACAGAAATGATTGATACCATTGTGTATGTTGAAAATCAATTTTGGGTTTGAATTTCGTTAAAATTAAGTAGCAAAACAGAAAAATCAATTATTGCAAAAAGAGCCTGGTAAGACTTCCATAGAAACCAAAACAACAATTTACACCTGTAAAATGGACAATGCTTTCCCCTATCATTATTAGCCACAAGTCTTTTAGCAAACAAACAAAGAATATGAAATATTAACTAAATAGTTACCTTCTTTTCAAGGTCATTGAGCTTCTGAATTTTTCTAAGCTCTGGGCAACGAGAAAGGAACCTCTTGAATGCAGATTCAACACTGAAACTTCCATCCATTGCCATCTGAGAACAAAAACTTAAATATTTCTATATATCTATATACTAACAAATTATGTGTCAAAAATAATACTAAAAAAATGTTTGTTATATTTTATAATAAGAAATGTGTGTTTTGAAGCACAGGTAATTATAACTCCAACGCCATAAACAAAAGGATATACAATCCTGTATCAGTTCGCTTTTAGCTTGGCAAACCTGCGGACCGGTCGTTAACAAAAAAAAAAAAAAAAAACTGTAATCAATAATAGTAATATAAACTCAAAAAAAAAAAAAATGAATGCATAGTAAAAATGACCAGTATTTTAGAAAAAAAAAAAAAAACGGTAGTCTCAAAGGAGAAAAATAGATATAAATGATCATTCGATTTAAAATTTTCTTTTTTTCTGTGAACAACAAAGAAGAAAGAGCGCACCTTATATTGGTTGAATGGGCAAAAGGAAGCTCAATTTCAATTTCGTGAGAAAGAACAACGTCGATAACTTTTAATTAGCTGCTTGGTAGCTTTTTCAGACTTGAGGTTACCAAATTAGGGTCCCAATTTCTGTTTTTGTCCTTCCTCTCTCTGTGTCACCCTCTGTATCTCTGCTATGCTTTCTGCTGCTCCTTACGTTTAGGGTTTATTAGGGGGTTTAGAATCAGTTGCCGCCTACTGCTGGCGGATTATTTATATGTACTTCTTTTTTCTTTGCCGTTCTCTTGGAATACCAACTTATGATGCGACTTGTCGTATGAAGCATTCTATATATGTTTTTTTTGAAAAATTACATTTCAGTCTCTGTATTTTATGAAATACAACTAATTCCATCATATTTTTTTTAAAATATATTAAGTTATGCTTATATTTTACTTTTTTTATACTATTAGGTCTCTCTGTCTAATTTTTGCATCTTTTCTATTAAGTGAACTATAAAACAAAGGTCAAATGAGATATACTAAAATATTATATAAGAAAAATTATAATGCAGTTTCTATGGTTCGAAAAATATAACTAATTTATTTCTATAATTTTAAAAATAAAAGGAATATTTTCATCATTTCACAAGTTATTTAATAAGAAAGATGTAAAAATTTGACTGAAAAACTTTATAGCATGATAAAAGCAAAATATAAAAATAAATTAATATATTTCTTAAAATGCGTGAATAAATTAGTTGCATTAATAAACTACAAGGATCGTATTATGGTTTTTATTTTTTAATATTAAATAATGGTATTGATGAAAAATAAAATGCAATTACTAGATCATACTATCATTGTAATGTTGAATGATAAATAGAGTCAAAAGTCATTTGAATTAACGAAAGTTTAATTTATTTTTTTTTTTCAAGTTTCACATTAATTAGTTTAATGAAAACCTAGAGAAATTTTATTTACAAAATTTATATTCTCTTTTTTTTTTTGAAAGGAACAAAATTTATATGCTTGTTTTTTATATAAATGGACCTTAATGAAATAATATATATTTTTAATTATATAAATTAATCATAATTCCATCAAATTCGACTAAAAATACTAGGATTTGTAAATTATAATTTATCAAAAAATACAAAAACAACTTATGCCAATCAATTTCAAGTATAAATCGATAAAATTGCATAATTATAATAAATTCCACAATTAATTAAAAATTAACGGAGTTCATATACAAATTGAACTCATTCTACCATATTATAAAACAAAATATTTATCTGCATTTTAAATTAATAAGTAATAGTTATTTCAAAGGACCCTTAATATATTTAATGTTTATATAACTAATAAAATCTATAACAAGTTTAAGGTGAAATTTTAATTAACAATTTTAGTTTTAACAATTATATATATACACACACACTATAAATAATACTTATATTTAAATCATTTATTACTCTCAAGTCTAGATGCAAAAATATTTTAAATATTGTTTTATTTCTAATTGATATTTATAAATAATAGTCAAAACATTAATAAATATTAGTATATTAAATATGATTAATAATTATACTAATCAAATTTGCCTTTAAAAAAAATTATACTAATCAAATTTATTTGTTAGAATATCACAATTTCGCAATTTACAAATATTTGATTTGATGAAGAAGAAAAAAAGCTACTATGCCACTTGTCATCACCTCAACCCAGTAGCATTAAAACAACAAATTACCGTCAGTTCACACATCTCCTTAAACCCTTTCATTTTCCATTGATTGAACTCTAAGAAGTCCAAACACAGGAGATCTAGGCCAAGTACTCTCTGTTCAGTCTCCACTTCTCACCAACCAACCTTTCTCTTCCTTCTCTTCAATGGCTGCCTCTTCACTTCTCCAATCTCCCCACTTTAGCCCTTACTTCAACTCCAAACCCAAAACCAGACGCACTCATTTTTATGTTAAAGCCTCGTCAGCTTCCGATCCCTCTAACATTACAATCACCTCAACCTCCGGTGCCAGAGGTTGCAACATACGCGACGAGGCTCGCCGCCACAATCTAACAAACCCACAACCCGATCACAACTTCTCCGCTAAATATGTCCCGTTTAACGGGGGACCCTCTTGCACGGAATCCTACTCTCTCGATGAGATCGTTTACCGGTCTCAGTCCGGTGGCCTCCTCGATGTCCAACATGACATTTCCGCTCTCAAGGCCTTCTCTGGTTCCTACTGGCGAAACCTTTTCGATTCTCGGATCGGGAAAACCACCTGGCCTTATGGATCCGGAGTTTGGTCGAAAAAGGAATGGGTTTTACCGCAAATATCAAGTGATGATATTGTTAGCGCTTTTGAAGGGAACTCAAATTTATTCTGGGCGGAGAGATATGGAAAGCAGTTTTTGGATATGAATGACTTGTGGGTCAAACATTGTGGGATTAGTCATACTGGTAGTTTCAAAGATTTAGGAATGACAGTGTTGGTGAGCCAAGTTAATAGATTGAGGAAAATGAACAAACCATTAGTTGGAGTTGGCTGTGCTTCCACTGGTGATACCTCTGCTGCTCTTTCTGCTTACTGTGCTGCTGCTGGTATTCCCTCTATTGTTTTTCTACCAGCTAATAAGATTTCCATGGCACAATTAGTGCAGCCTATTGCTAATGGGGCTTTTGTTTTGAGTGTTGATACTGATTTTGATGGTTGCATGCAGTTAATAAGAGAGATTACTGCTGAGTTGCCAATTTATTTAGCAAATTCATTGAATAGTTTGAGATTAGAAGGGCAAAAAACTGCTGCAATTGAGATTTTGCAGCAGTTTGATTGGGAAGTGCCTGATTGGGTTATTGTTCCCGGTGGTAATTTGGGGAATATATATGCTTTTTATAAAGGTTTTTATATGTGTAAAGAGTTGGGGCTTGTTGATAGGATTCCTAGGCTAGTTTGTGCACAAGCTGCAAATGCTAATCCACTTTATTTACATTACAAGTCAGGATGGAAAGACTTCAAATCTATCAAAGCAAATAATACATTTGCATCTGCTATTCAGATTGGTGATCCTGTTTCTATTGATAGAGCTGTTTATGCATTGAAAAATTCAAATGGGATCGTGGAGGAGGCTACTGAGGAGGAGCTAATGGATGCAATGGCCCAAGCTGATTCTACTGGTATGTTTATATGTCCTCATACAGGGGTGGCATTGACAGCATTGATTAAGCTGAGGAATAGTGGGGTTATAAAACCTACAGATAGGACAGTGGTAGTGAGTACTGCTCATGGATTAAAGTTTACCCAGAGTAAGATCGAATATCACTCAAGCGAAATCAAGGACATGGCTTGTAGGTTTGCTAATCCGCCTGTGAGTGTCAAGGCTGATTTTGGGTCAGTTATGGATGTTTTGAAGAAGTATTTGCTGAGCAAAGAATCAAAGTATTAGGTTGATCAATGGGCATTTTAAGTCATTGGTGTTATCATTTGGTATTGAATGTTTCTTGATGGGATTTTCACTTTCTGTTATTCTGTAGCTTTTAGAAGATGGAAACTACATTTTTGGTAAAGTAGCCAATTTTAGAGGAGGTTTTCACTCCTCATCATTTGGATTAATGAAATATTTGCTCGAAGCAGCATTTATTTACTTTATGTATTCTTAAGTTTGTTTTTTGCTTTAGGCTGGCAGCTTGCTGGGTAATGAATGCCGGTAGTTCAAATAATTGTTATTAATGAATCATACTAACAGCATGTTTGTTAGAACTCAATATTGAACCAATCCCTAACTAGAACTAGAAGAAGCAGTTTCTAACTTCATAACTACATTAAGCACTAGAAGAAATCGCTTTGTTATTTTTTAAAAGTAACGATAGAGTTATGCTAAATAGGACTTCTGTAATTCTTCAGAGGGAAACTAAACTAGAATCAAATACTAATTGATGCAATAGAACCCATTAAAAGGAGAAAGAAATATACTATTCCTTCATTGCATCTACTAGCAGAACCTGATAAATGCAGAGATGGAACTGACTGCGAGTCATTTCTACCAACAATGTCTATAAAAGGTCCTTAGGAGCTGAGGCACCAAACTATCCAATGGTGTCTAAGGATGCTCTGCCTCTCAAGTTCTTCGCCGTAATGACACGGACGAGAGGACGTAGTGCAGAGGCGGAATTGCTTGTCAAACGATTGTCTCTCTTAAGGAAATGAAGAAATTTTTGTAAGTCATGGGAATCCGGCCATTGCTATGAATTTGAAGCAAAGGTTAGAGAAAGTAAGAATCAGGGCATGATGGATGCAAAGCATAAAGCAAGAAACTTCCCTTCAAGAACTAATCAAACAACTGCTCTGTTAACCATGAAGAATCTAATCATAAAAATTGAAAACGACAGACGTTA